>NW_020539726.1:6534385-6876519 GCF_003426905.1 Ctenocephalides felis | reverse complement strand
TATATGCTAAACCATAATTTCCAAACGTATTTGCTATAAAACCTTAAAAATAACACCAACGATGAAATCAGATTTTTTTCGCCCAAACTCAATAAGTTCCAGGACAATCAAAAAAGTTTGAACTAGTTAATTACATTCTCAAAAAAAAAATTTACTAAAATTTTACTATTAATATACATATATCATAATTAATGCATTTACTATTAATAATATATATCATATATCAACGCTTATTATTGCTTTCCACGAGTTTACTAAGTTAGTAGACATTATCAAACACGATCGTATCTAGCCATCATATGATAAATGCATTACTTATCAATTTGTGTGACTAGGTAACATTGTTCCGTGCGGTTTTGGCAAATGCGTTTAGATATGCTCGAATCAGTCAGATTTGTCTATTAGTCAGTTATGAGACTGATTACGGACTATTGCCCAATGGCATTGTAGTGCAACTGTCAGGTTGAATGAATGACTCTCCAGTGCAATGAAACAAATCTTTGTTTAATATGAATATGTTATATATGATATAAATAGGTAGATGATAGTAAAAAAGGCCACAACAAATTTACTTTGAAATGATAGAAAGCAAAAACTGATTGCTTTTGGCAGCGAAGAAACTGCAATCAACATCACAAAGTTACTCCAGAGACAACTTGCGATGGATAAGAAAACCTTGAAAATAAAAGTACTTGAAACACTCATAGAAAAAATATTAGAAAACAACTTCTAGAAAGATTGAACAAGGTGGTAGCGGTGAAGTACGACTACTGTTCAGATCCAATGTGAAAGATTATATTCTGACAATGACTATTCCCTGAATTAGAACATCACTTCCAAAATCTGCTCGAAGATCATCAATGTTTAAAGACAAATGCAAACATAAAAAACCGCCGCATTACCGATTATATAACCATCATCAAAAAGTGACTCCATAGACAACTTTGCGACAGATAAAAAAGATGTGAAATGGAAAGTACTTAAAAACGAGCTTGGAGCAAAGGCAAGACATTAAAAACCGCTGCATAGCGATTACGCCAACAGTTACAAATATAACTGACAAAAGTACGATTCAGGAACACCAATCATCATCACAATGTGACCCCATGAACAACTTTGCGATGGATTAAAAAACTGTAAAAAACAATGTCCTTGAAATGCTCATAGAAAAAATATTAGGCAATGACTTCTGGAAAGGTTGAAGAAGCTAGTATCGGAGATGTCCGACTGTTCAGATCCAGTGTGAAAGATTATATTACAAATTTGAACAACCACAATTTGTTGGATGATTTACATAGTTCGGAGACAAAGGCAAAACATCAAAAACTTTCGCATACCGAATACGCCAACAGTGACAAATATAATTGACAATAGTACGATTCAGAAATAACAACCATCATCACATTTGACAACTTGCGGCGGATTAGATAACCGTAAATAAAGTACTTAAAAAGCTCATAGAAAAAAACACTTACTGATTAGAAAACAACTTTTAGTAAGATTGAACAAGGTGGTAGCGGAGAAGTTTGACTACTGTTCAGATTAAAGGTGGAAGACTATATTTCGATTATGAGTATTCCTAATTTAGAACATCCAGAATCGGCTGGAGGATTATCAAAGCTTGAAGCAAATGCAAGACATTAAAAACCGCCGCATACCGATTACGCCAACATTTACAAATATAACTGGCAAAATTACGATTCAGGAATAGCAACCATCATCACAAAGTGAAACTAATAATTCCATGTAAAAAAAATATGAGGACAAGAAAAAAGGGATAGAATTGGATAAAAGAAACTCAAATTAAGTGCAATATCGCTAGATCGACTAAGTAAATATACATGTTCTGAGACTAGCTATTTGGTAGATTTGAGATCATCAAGATTATTGCATTATACCGAAAGACGCAAATCTAGAACAACACTTTGTTCAGACACCGATTCCATTCACATTTTTTTTTCATGCTTGCTGACAATCCTTCAATCATCTGATGAAGAACATCAACACATAGTCTAGAAGAATAATGTATATTCTGACTGACTAAAAATATATGTATATCAAAAAAAACTGAAGAAGAATCTAAGCTTTGACTGCCATGTTTCGGAATTCCCAACAATTACAAAAAGCAAAAAACATATGAGTAAATATTATAATTTCTTTTTCTTATACCTTACAGTAACTATAAAATATTTAAGTATATTTTTATAACCTAATAATAGTGCAAATCTAGTGGTTTATAAATGATTATACTTACAAAAATTGGTGTACTTAACAAGTAGCAACACTGTAATTTTTTATTATTTTTATTATTATTTGCCAAAATAAATAAAAAAAAAATCAATATTTTTAAAATCTTTACAAACTAGAATCATATACGACAAGGGTTTTTTTCTATATTGCAGGGCACCCCAAATTCTATGTATTCCGCAGAAATTGCAGTAATAGTAAATAATTTAATAGTTCTGCCTCTTGTTAACGTATACATACTTAAGTATGTATATGCTAATTAACTTCCTCGAATATTATAATTTTATTAAAATTCCTTCCACCCAAAAAATGGCAAAAAAAGATTTTGTGTCTTAAAATATATAATTCATATTTTTGCCAATGAGCCGTAACAACATCTTAAATAAGTATATGTATATTTAATACAGTGAAACCCAGATAAGACGACTTTGCAGAAACGAGCAAATTCGCTAAGATTAATCTTTATTTTCCATACATTTAGACTTACGTTTAGGTCATCTATCAGTCGTTATAAACATATGATAAAAAAATTAGCATCAGCATGAAACACTAAAACATTTAATAACTATGTAAAATCAGTCACGGTACAACGTAAAAATTAATTATTATAAACATATAATGTTGGCATGAGTTTTCTTAATAGTGAATCTGCGACGTTACTAATGTTAATAAAAAAAAATTTTCAAGGACACAAAATTAAGATTATCAAAAATATCTAGAAATTTAGCATAAGAAGCAAATCCACAGTATTTCTTAGAAGTTTATAGCTTTAATATATTTAAGAATTTGATTTGTTTTATTTAACAACAAAAATTGTACCTTCCAGAAGTGTGGCATTACTCAAAAGCATACATTGCATAAATCTTTCTTATATAAATTTGCAAAAAATGAAACAATGAGCTTGGACTACTTCGAGTCTCTCGAAATTTATTGCAATATTCATGGTGTGTATTGAAAATAATGTGCTGATATACCAATGCATACAAGAAAATTTTATAAATACACTTTATTGAAAATTGATAAGAATATTTTCCTTTTATTTTTAATGACCTCAAATATTTAGTCATCTAAACAATGTACAAATAAACTCCACAATATATATAGAAGAAAAAACAATTTGCATTCTGCAGAATATTAAGAAAGCTCGCACAAAATAAATCGGTTTATTATTCAATTTAATCATTCTTTTAACTTAGTCATATGATTAAAATCCATTAGATACAAAGCATACATCTAAAAATATTTAAAATATTTATAATGCTATTTGAAACTAATTGGAATGAAACATGTTATCGATAAGAGTCATAAAAAACATATATCTTTTGTAACAAGAATAAAATTAATAGCGTAATTTGAATTTTTTTTCATATGGTAACATAAAATTTTTAGTTCTTGGAAATATATTTTAGAACTTCTAAAGCACGTGCTACGTGTTCGTAGAATTTCTATGAGTGTATAAGATCAGAAGAAGACACATAATAATAAAAGCCAATGCCTTTTCGTTTGTTGTTTATATACACAACAACGTTTGGTAAAGTTTTTAATTCCGAGCAGATAAATACGTTTGATTCCAAATATGTTTACAATTAGTTCTGTTACTTGCATCCGGAATTCTACCGTCATGAGATTTTTCAGTTTATTTGCGAAAGGAAAGTTTTCATTTTCAAAAGTCTTTGTTGACTATAATGCTTAACTTGTTTACAACTAAAATGTACTATTGGTAATGACAATGGGATCAATCACTAATTAGTTACAACAATGGTACGCATTTAAATTTGAGATCTGTATACACATGATGCCTTCTAATGCTGGTGCATTCTGACAATAGATAGATTGTCTATACATCTCTGTTAATTTTGCCTTATGAAATTGTACAACTGAATAAATTTTGCAAGTAAAATAAATTAAAAAAATCAAATATTTTCTCAATGTTAAGTTAAACAAAATGTTGATTATTTTATGAATAAAAAAGGTATCAAATACGCTAACTATTAGACAAAAGAGAAAATATTAATTATCCTTGCCAAAATCCGTTCTTGCGTACTTGGACACGTAAACATTTTTTTTTTACTTTTTTATTCCATCATATAATTTGAAACTGCCCTTAGTAGACATCTAGTAAACTGAAAAATGATATATTTAGTTAAATGATATGTAAATGACAATCGTAGAAGTAGCCAGTGCTACTGACACATGAACAATAACTGCAAAATAGTTATTTTTGTTTAAATAAAGTCTAAATAATTGAATCTATGTATTCCAAAAAAATAAAACATCGTTGAACCAAAATGACTATATAAATTATCTAACTCATTAGTGTTAATATTTCATTAATTAATTTCCAAAATACCACAATGAGCATGAAAATCTAATTTATTCAAAAATAGCCTGTCTGACGAGACATTTTGCCTGGAGCAAAATGAGAACAACTCAAAACAAATATTCTAATTATATAGAAATAGCAATATTCTATCATCTATACCACAGTATTTAAAATGTCAAAAATTAATTTAAAATTTTGTAAAATAAAGGTTACGTTGAAAAGGTTATTAAAAATATTTTGTTTGATAAAATCTCTAAAATAATGTTTAAATTTTTAAAACAACTGCACAAAAACCTAAACTCTAAGGTACAATCCCATATTGAAATATAAATAATTTCATAATCACGGCAAAAATAAAATTGCATCTTGTTCAAATAAAAACGATTTTTAACTAGTTTATTACGTTAATTAAATTATTCTATTAATTATTATATATACATATAATTTGTTTTTATGACTAATTCGTCGTATTCAAGGTCAGCAGTGAGTATTTTCACGCAGAGAAATGTTTAAATTACCATTAATTTTTTAATAGTACATTAACAAAATTAGTGCGAAGCAATCAATCGATCTAATTAACTATAGGAAAAAGATTGGCTCTTATTATACTTACGGTTGTTATATGGGAAAAGAGCTGAAAATTTATCTATCGGTACTTATAAAACAAAAGTAGTAGTTTGATGGTTCGATATTAATTGTTTTTCCTACAGATACCTGTAGATTTTCCAGCTTGTTTGCAATGCCAAAGCTAAAATCTCTCTGTTTATATTACTTGCAATGCTTTTCCTATCTACTCCAGTAAAACTCAGTACAAAAAGTTCATGTTAATGTGAACTGCGTGCATGTTTTGCAAACAGAAGCCAGTGTATTCGCATTTCAAACCAGCCGTTTGCACTTTCACACAAGAGTTTTACATATTTATTTATTTCTCCGTACACCAGTGCCAGTCATCCAATTCTGTTCCTTTTTCTAAGGATAGTTCTGACATCAGAAGAAACGGATAGAAATAAACGCGAATCAACATAGACGAGGCGCTAGTATCAGAGAAGCTTCATAGTTTTCCGTTTCAAAAATTATGGTTACATCTATTATGATTTCTTTGGTTTATTGAAAAAGCAGGAGAAATGAATCAAATTGTAACATACAATCAAAATTATTCGGAATTTAAATTTATATATGTTGAATATTTTGCTACTTCAATAGGGGAGACTGGGTACGGTTGTGCCAATTTTTTTGATCAGCTATAATTCTGTTATTTTACCAGTTAGCTGGGAGAAAAGTAAATAAAATGGTAATATGAACATTTGTTTGTGAAAATTCAAAATTACTGTCTTTAAATTCGATGAAGAAGTCATAAAATCAAATCATACAAAAAAGGGCCAGTGGTGCATCCGAGGGAAGTTCATTCATTTTCATATACAAGGGCTCTATTTAAATTTCTTTAAATTCCATCGAATAGTAGAGCTATTTTGTTCATTTCAAAATTTAATGATATTAAAATATATTTAAAAAAATATGTTATGCAAATAATGTATTTTTTTCTGCAACATGTAATAAAAAAATGATATTGTCGTGAATACAGACTTACTTATGTGCTCATATCAATTATTTAATGAAACTAATAGTATAGTTCGAATGTGTTGCGTATAGTTTGAATGTGTTGTACAGTTTTTACAAATCTAAATATTTTAAATCATAAGAAACTTCAATTATCATTAACAACCGTGCTATCATTGGGCATATAATTGTAACAAACCATTGAAATTACTCGAAATCTAAATGTATATATGTTGATTATTTTGCGACATGTTTAAAGTAAATATATTTTTTATAATTATAGAAGGATTCCATAAATTCATTTATGGAAAAAAGTTATACCTCAAACGTTGCTTTTTTTCGAATATTTCAGTATTTAATATTACTCAAATATATTTAAAAAAATTTTTTTAGATAAATCATTATTTTCTTAAGAATATGTAAGAAGAAAACATCCGTCAGTGCCCATATCATTTATTTTATGCTATCATGCAACAAAGAGTTAGTAAGAAATATCAATAACTTGTAGAAATGAATCAAGTTGTAACAAATAATTAGAATTAATTAAACTATACCGTATGTATGGTAAATATTTTGCAACATCAATACTAATAGCTATGTTCATTCCAAATTTATTTTTTATATATAACGATTCATCAATGTCTAGAAAATTTGTGAATTTGTGTATTTGTAGTTGTGTAATTTGGCTGTATTTCGTATACTTAATATTTTGAAACCCAAAAATATATTTAAAAAAGTTTTATATTTTCATTTACTGAATGTCCTATACTGGACAGTTGTAAATAAAAGAGTTAATAAAAAAAAAATATTTTCAACATTTTTAAAACTGTGCTGCATGGGTATCTAGTAAATATTTCGGTGGAAATAGACATAAAAATGTTACATTCATATACGTGCAGCACATACACAGTTCATTTACTTAAAAACGTTTTTCAACGAAATAATTTTAGTTTCAAAAACATTACTTTGTCGTAAAAACAGCAAATAGTTTGATTATGTAGTTGAAAAATATAAGTTGAAAATATGTATTAGCATGAAGAATCATTTTTCCATCACAAAATATATTTAAAAAAGTAATTCAATTAAACAATTATATTCTTCAAGAGTTTGTATTAATAAAATGGCATAGCCAATATAAATCTTACTCTGAAAATAGTTTGAATATGTAGTATAGTTTCAGCTCAAAAAATATCAATAACAAATATATAAAACTTAGCCGAAGGATAAAATACCGTTTTATTAAATTGGAGTGATTTTGAGTTTATATATTTTTAATCGAAGGGAGTTTATACTATTAAATCCATTACGACTCCCACAAAAGAATTGAATCACTTTTATTGCTTCTTAGTAGATAAGTCAATGGATGTATCTACTAATTTTTTATAATAATTATTTTCTCATATATACGTTCAAATGTCTCTACTTAATGTTTTTGAATAAACATTTTGCAGAATAAAGTTAAATTAAAAAAAATCATTGCGAGATACTAGCTGATAAAAAATCAGCCTAAATATATCACATTTTATCTTGTTCAATAATCATAATTTAATGTTCAGCTAAAAAACTGCGTCGAATTACTGACCTTTGTCTCGCAATTATTAAAACTAAGCAACTAATTTTCTCTCAATTGTTAGTTCATTCATCTTAATTGTTTTCTGCATTTAACTTTCCAAACTTCTGCTTTCATGTTTCTGTGTTTTGTGACTTTTTCATCTATTCACTGTATATTTATTTTTTGTTTATGTTGTCGATCCACCTGTATTTTTTTCTAGTCTTAGACACTTTGATACTAAAATTTTATCTTCGTGGTCATAGTGCAACAAAGCTGCCATAAAGCTCTTTCTTCTCCCATACTGTGAACTACTTACTATATTGTTACTTTTTAGATTTATTTTAAGTGCACCTCTTTTCATCAGAATCATATTTTGAAATAAAAAAAATAAATAGAGGAAATTGGGTATGGTTGTTCAACTTGTCAAGTGTTCTTTAATAACAATAATATATAAAACAACACAACATAAGCATTTAGACAATCTTACGAATAAAATATAACAATATATAACAAAACGTATTTTTTTAACAAAGTTAACTAGAATTCTTCGTGAAATCTTTTTTCTTGTATTGAATTTTTCTTTTTCTTTCTCTTTCGTATTTTGTCTCAGTGTTGACGTAAATAGCATGACATATTGATAAAATGAAAAAAGAATAACGTATCTGTGTGAGTAGATTGTATATTGGGAGAGACAAATAGTGACATATAAAGTTGAATATTGTAGAGAGTATATTTAGAGACAAACGAATGATTAGAGATGAACGAAGTTAGCATTAGTAAAGTTATATTTTTTTATCTGTTTAATCGTCATCACAAAAGGTTAAGAAATGCATTTCACGCCGTACCCACAAAATTTGTTATTTTCAAAAGCAAATCATCATCATCACCGAACTAAAATATCTCAGCAAAAGCTAATTTCGGGTTAATAACTATTAATGTTCAACTTACAGAAAAACGAACAAAGTGATCTATCTGTACACAATTAATAGTTATTAAAAGAATTCGAACACGTTTACCTTTGACTCTTTACAAAAAATGAACTTGCAATAATGAGAACTTGTTAGAACAATCATACTTCATCTTTCTCCCTGTGGACCCTATCTCAAAATCACTATAGTTTAGTTATTATTATGACCACTGTCACTAAAGTATGCTGGCACAACCGTACCCAGTCTCTTCCACTGTATAGTTAGTTGAAAAAATAATGTTAAAGATATTGGCAATCACAATTGATCTAATTTTGTGGATGAACAAAACATGCGCAGAATATTTTTCAATTGTCTATAGATCAATATGTAAGATTGGTTATGACGGTGCTTCGAAGATCTTAAACAAAAATATCGACTTATAATATAATTTTCTATCCAGCTCCTCACTTTTTTATGTTTATACATGCACATACACTCAAGGCCATATTGTGCTGGCATGCTTGTTAACTTTGAGTCAATGCAACAGATCTCAACACTATCGGGCGAAGATAGATATTTTTATCCTTTCCTGTTTTTTTTTACAATAGTTCCAACGCTCCCACTGCTCGGGAATGTATCTCTCCGCAAATTGCGTGTTTCGCACAATCTCGCAGAACGGCTTTTATTGTCACAAAGTCTTCGATACAGCCAAATCGCACAAATTATATGACACGTTCCGGCTTCTCTTTTTCCTATGTTGAGACACGACGCACGGTTATTTAGGGCCGAACGGCACACATTTGTGAGTATAAATAGCGGGGACATCTCGTAAAAATAGATGTCTCGGTATTAATATAAAATCGATTTGAATCCGAAACACATAGATAAAAAGGCAGACACCTGTGAATTGTTCGAATCAATGCTATACGACGTCCTAAAGGCTGCTTTTATCACACTCGAGACCGAACTATGAGAGATTGGGATATGTGGACGATGGCAAAATTATGAAGCACATCTCCCAGCACTTATATCTTATAATATTATTATTCTCGAAACATTTTGTTTAATGTAATTGGATGATATATAATTGCACTAGTTCCTTCTAATGATCAATTGCATTTTATTAAATTAATTAAAATGTGGTATTTCTACAATTGTATCTATGTATAATAATTTAGTTGTACATATGAATATCTATTTATGAATTTAATATTTAGAGATGGCAGTGTACCCGAAGGTCATGGCATGAAAGCACTGCAAATCAATGCTTCTCTCTGCTGATAATGTGATGTGCTTATGACTAATGATATTTTTTGACCGCCAAATACAATTTTTTTACTTTTTCAAAACTAATCGGCGTGTTTCTTCCCCATCAATTTACATCATATCCCAGTAAACCACAAAACGTAACAAAGCCATGAACGTTACGTAACGCTGGCACGTCCGCACGAACCAGGTACGTAACCTGGGAGGCACACAGAAGCATCTATTTCGCGGGCAAGAACGTAACGGCTGTTTCGTTGCACACTAATACACCGCGGTTACATTTTTGCTACGTATCTAAATTGAATAAAAAAGCGTGTAGGTGTCTTTTATATTACATACTTATTTAATTAAATTTCCTGCAAATATAGAATATTAATAATAATTTCGGATATTTAGTAATTTTATTAAATATTATCATTTACAATATACAAAATTTACATATTACATAGTTAACATTAGAAAACTAAAATTTGATAGTCCATAAAATGTTAGCCTATAAAAATAATTATTTATTTATTCATAATATGTATTATGTTTAACTCTCTTGGCAACTTCAGTTAAATCAGACTTGGCAAAGTTAAGTCTTGCGTTAAATATGTTCAACACACTTGCATCTGTTAATGTATCTAAAATAGAACCAAACATCTTAGAAACATTGTACACAAATTTTGAATTGAAAACATTGTGAACAAATTAGTCATTTGTGAACATTACCTCTAAACATACTCATTATTTGAAGTTAATGACTATGTAGTTCCTACGATCATATGACAGAGATAATTATTCCATGAACACACACTCAATTTTCTTGCATTGATCTTATCCTATTAATTTTCAAGATCTGAATTACCTAAAAGTAAAACACTACAAATTAGTACTAAATCATATTAGTTAAAATTCTCTTCATGTAGAACCTTAATATACCAATTCTGTAATGCAAGATCATCAGGCTCGAAATACTCTACAATTCATGTTCTCTTCAACACTTAATCCATATAATGTGTGATATCCGGCGCATTCTTTGTTTTCCTTCTTGAATGTTTTTAAGTCTTGCTTGTTTCTTTGGTGACAATTTATCTTCTTGATTAGAGCAAATTTCCCTAGTTTGAATTCCATTTTGACATAACCCATAGGGGTTATGAGCACTCTTTCTCTACAATTGAAAAGCAATTTATATCAGTTTTTGCTTAACTGAATAGTTCTGATACTAATGAAATTATAAAGAATATGTATGATACCATATATATTACACTTATCTACCTATAATATTCATATCATATCACTGAATTGAGGTTATGTGATTTTTGACTGGTCTGTCAGAAATTTCAATAATTATGTGATAAATAGCTCTGATACTAATGAAACTATAAGAAATGAATATGTATAAAACTATATAACTTGCTTCTCTTTATTCATATATCACTGAATTGAGGTTATGTTTCTGACTGGTGTGTTAGAAATTTCAATCATTACATGTCAAATCAATTATCACAATACATGAACAGACTTTGCATTGAAGGCGGCCTATATACTGCAAATGACTAAACATTATTATAATAATTTATAAATTAAAATATATTTCAGTACAATTAGACTCACCTTGTTTGCCGGTTTCATATTAAATACTTTTCCAGCTGACTGTTTAACTAATTTCTACAACTGATTTCGCACTAAATATGAAAGCAATTAATAAATAACGCTTCAATAAAGGAAATATCTTGCATTTCAAACATACACGATAAAATACTCAATTATACGTCCACGATGCACTGACCGAGTTAACCTATATTTAATTTGACATTTCGATCATAAAACACTTCACGGCTATTGTCAAAGGCAAATCTATGTGACCGTGCAACGTACCACGCCACGTACCGACAGATACGAACAAAGCAGTATTATAAACGTTTAAACTGGTCGACGGTGGTTAAAGCTCACAACTTTACGTAACAGCATCGTTTTTTTTACTTAACATCAGTTTCGAAACGAAAGTTACAAAATGAGTTACGTGGATTTAACTTCTGTGGTTTACTGGGATGTTTTTTGAATTATTCAAATCGGTTGGTCCGTATTCACGAGATCGTCAACAAAAATTTTTTTGCGCACAAACACACACATTTATTTACTGTTCCCATTACCATTTCATTACAACTACTCACTACTTTTTTATACACATTTATGCATTTTTCTTTTCAAAAAATTCTGCTACCATGCTTCATTGTCATTCGCCTATCAGTTTTCTGTATTTTCTTCTCTTGCATAGGTCATCAATCATCTGCATTCTTCTTCTTCTCCCCATTCTTATCAATCCTTCGATTTTACCTTTTGTGTAGAAGGCATTCTTTTTGCAAAATGGGTCCAATCCAGTTTTCTTTCCATTTTAGGATCGAACTCACTAGTGTACTTTCTTCTCCAACCCTCCTCAATACTTCTCCATTTATTATTTTATCTGTCCAATTCATATTCTCTATTCTTCTTCAGTACAACATTTCACTCTCCAGGTAGTTTTTATCAGCCGTTTTTAGAATTCATACCTCTGATCCGTACAAAGCTAGGCTCCAGACACTTTATTAATCTATTTCATGAGTTGAGGCTCAGCTTGTTCATCAGTAGTGTTCTATGTTTATTATTAAATGAACATACGTAGATTATCAAATTAAAAACCAACATTTGGAACTTCTTTCAAGTTGTACTATTTTCTATATTCTTCTATAATTTTTATTTTTACTTACAGTATGTGTATATTCAAAACCACAAAATATGATTTTAAAACTGTGATTTTACAACTTTTTAGAGAATAATATCAGAAAGGCATAACATCAACTTGAATTCTGTCAATATTCTTCTTGATAGCTTTGCTATTTTCTTCATTTTGATGACGTTACCAATATAAATCAAGTATATCATTCATTCTTTTTGTTTCAGAATAGTTTATTTTTGGTGTATTACTGCCATGTTTTTGAATTTAAAAGAATATTGAACAGTTGTTACTTCTGACTTTGTATTTCAAAACAAAAAAAAATTTGATTTTTAGAGATCTATAATTTTTAATTCCAATACCAATATAGTAAAGTTTTTAAGTCCAATACCGAAGGCAAGAAATCGCAATAGGTCAAGTAAAGTAAAGTATTGGTAAACAAACAAATATTGAATGTATAGAATTATTAAACTAACTTATGAAGCAAGCCGATTAGATGTGATTCTGATTTCTCCTTTCTATATCGTTGATAATATGATACATATGCTATAATATATTGATTGGATACGGTCTATACGTTAATAGACTATGTAATTGATGAAATATGTCATATTTAAATAATTGTATGTTAGATATCTCATTTATAATATTTCTCAAATATAATTGAACAATTAAAATAAATTATTTACCAACAAATGCTTGAAATTTATGATGTATCTTAATAAACTCGATGCAAAAATATAATCGCATAGTTTGGATAACATTATAATTTGTTTAGTAAAATACAATTAATTGAAAAAATAATCATTAAATGACTCGATTTCAAAGTTTGCAAACACAGAAAATTATTTAAAACTACCGCAAGCACAAAAAGTTTAGTTCTAGATTAAGGTAAAATAATTCGTGTTTTTTTTTTTATTTATTTATTTATTTATGGCTTTTAATCTTTCGATCATTTCGCCAGTTACATAGATATATACATTTACAATTCCAAATTTATAAATCAATCTTAATACTAGTTATATACTTATATATAATTTTGTGTATGTTAACAATATTGTAGGATATCAACACTTGTGAATTTATTGGGAACACGATTCCTTTGTCCTGTAACATTTTATACATGGATTTCTTTTGTTTCATATATTTTTAACATTTACAAAAAATATGATCTATCGTTTCTTGTTCTCTGCCACACTGGCACATGGGATTTTGTATTATTCCTATTTTTGCAAGATGGGATTTGCTTCTTGTGTGTCCGAATCTCAGCCTTGAAATATTAGAGATAATTTTCTGTCCTCTTTTACCTTTTAAATCACGTTTTTTGTGTTATCTGCGTATGTTGATCCCTTATACTTTAAAGATTTTGAAAACTCTCCTTGCCAAGTTTTTAAACTCTGCTCTTTAACCAGATAATTTAATTCTATTGCCGGCAGCCTCGTGTATTCTTCTCCATTTTGACAAGCTTCTCTCGCCAGAAAATCAGCAGTTTCATTTCCTATTATATCCGCATGTGCTTTAGTCCATATTAATGTCATAGAGTTTTCACTATAATTTATTGTTTTCATTGTATTTATTATTCCAAAAATTAATTTGCTTGATCTTCTATTTTGCTCTTGTAAAATGCTCGCCTTGCTGTCACTGAAGATTATATATTTTGGTATTTTCCTTTTTTTTTTTTTTTTTTAACTTCCATATTACTAATACAATTATACAACTAACTTATATTCAATACTATACAAAATGTTATTTTATAACAGTATTTTCTTTACCCTTATCTGTTTGAGTAATTTCTGAATGTGTTGTTTTTTCATTACATAAAGAATCAATTTCCTCTTCTAAAGCTATCCATATTTTTTCTGTTTTTTCATTTGTTTTATGTCTTAGTCTTGTTTGTACCTTATTAAATATTTCTCTGCAGTATCGTTTTATCATCTTTTCTTTCTCTTCATTATTGCTATCTTTATCTTCCTGATTATTCGGAGTTTTCCGTTCAGTATCGTCTTTGTTTATTTTCCTCCTTCTATCGTAGTATTCTTTTACATTTCTTCTTCTGTGTCTTTCTTCAATTTTTAATATCGTTTGATTATCACGTGGTATTTCGTTTTTCTCACTCCTGTCGTGTATTATGAGTTTTTGTGTTGTGTTATGATAATTATTTTTGTATCTATTTCGCTCCTGTGCGCTGGGTGGGTCTCCCGTTATTTTGTTGACATTACTATGATTTGTACTGCTTATGTTATTGTTGTTTTTATATGTCGATTTAGGTACCGTTGTTGTTGGTCTTATGATTTCTGGCTGTTGATATAGTTTTGTATATTTTTCTATCTGTACGTCAGGCAGATGGGGAAAATTGATTTTGTTTTTAATTTCTACATCTGGTCTTATGACATCAGCATATGTTTTATTGTTTAATATCGCCTTGGCTTCCCTAAAACTTATATTATAGTCGGTCATTATATTTTTTACTTTGATGTGATATAAGTATTTACCACATTTTTTGTCTTTTGCCTGATGCTCTTCCTTGCATAATGCGCATGTCGGAGAAGTTTCTTTGTTTCCACAATCCTTATACTTGTGTTCGCCTGAACAATGACTACACCTGGTTTTACCCTTACACTGATTAGTCACGTGGCCGTAATTTTGGCAATTAAAACATTGTGTAATGTTATTTTATTGTTCGACCCTGAATTTGACTGCATATATCGACACACGATCAGGTAATTGCTGTCCCCCGAAGGTTATTACACAAGTTTTTGTAGGCACTAATTTGTTATTTTCTTTTTTATTTATTCTTTTTAAATCTAAAATTTCAACCTCTGATTTTATATCTTCTCTTATCTCTTGATCTGTCATATCAGCGTCTATGCCGTGTATGACACCCTTCCTAATTAGTAAGAACGTGGGTATATATGCTCGCAATTTGTTTTTAACGAACACCTCGTCCTTAATAATATTATTTGCTATATTATAGTTATTAAATATAATTTTGATTCTGTTTTTTCCTATGGATCTTATTTCAATTATATCATGTTTGTATTGTGGAAAATTTTTAAACATAAGCTTGCCTATTGCCATTTGGTGTACCACTCCATTGTTTATATTTTCGGATTCCACGTAGATAATGAATGGTCCTATATCACTGTTTGAGTAGGTCAAATTTTTATATTTATTATTATATGAATTTTTGTTTATATCATTATTTTGGCTAATTTCTTTTATGGGTTCATTAATTTCTAAATTATCTTGATCTTCTAATTCTAAATCCATATTTTTGTTGCTATCTGTTTCTGTACTAATATTTTCTTCTTCCATACTTTCATCCCAATTTGTTTCCGACTCTTCCGAGATATCTTCACTAGTCTTGATAGAAGTTTTAACATTTTCTAGTTTTTTAGAAGTATTTTTTAATCTTTCCGTCACTTTTTTAATTTTATCAGTTTTAACACTTTTAATTGATTTATTTAATAAATTAATACTAACACTTTTTTCCACTATGTAGTTTATTGCCTAAATCACTTAATTTTTTAGAATATTCACTTTTCTTGTTAATTAATCTATTATAGCATTGTTGTGTTGAATTTAAATCTTCATTATAATATGTTTTCATTGCATCAGCAATGCTTGTTCCTAAATTACTGATTCTATTGACATTGTACTGAGACGGTGATGACTCACCGTTCTCACCGTACTCACCACTCTCCATATCTTATCGATGTGCACGCTTCGAATGCTCGAATTGAACTCTAATTCGTGTTGTATGCGATGAAAGCTATGCGCACACGTGAAAATCCTTTCGGACAAGTTATTTGTAACGCAGTAAATCCTGAATGTAAATTATGCAAAAGTTTAAAGACTCTATTCGGCTGATAAAACCCGACATAATCCGCAACGTATACGCAAAGTGTTGCAGACGTGGCTTTATTTCGCATATTTAATTAATAATAGTTTATAAATAAATTAAATAAATGTGTAAGTAAGCTGTAAGTGGCATTCTGCATTGTGATTAGCGTAAATAATCAATTTATTCAACAATATTTTTATTTGTATCTGCCCGTCTACCGCTCTACACACCAGCCTACCTTTCTTAAGCTATTTCGTCAGTCGGTTTACATCTCTACCCGTTTACCCTTCTAACGGTCTGGCTGACTACCTGTCTGCAAGTTATAACTGCCAACCTGCTTACTTGGTTACTTTTCTTTTTTTCTACTGTTTACCTGTCTAACTGTACACCTGTATACCAGTCTAGCAATCAACCAATCATTCTATTTTTATATATAATAATAAGAATGGTGAGGTCAAATTTGACCAATCGAAGAAAAATTTACCAACAATTCTGCAATTTTTTGCATCTCCAAAAGGGCTTGAATTATCTTTACAACAATGTGATAATTCGTGCGCCCTAAATCATGGACAAAAGTTTGTATCCACACAAAACACACACTAATCAATTTTTTCTGAGGTATGTCAAAATGTTCAGTAGATCTGGAAAAGTAAAGATATATAAAAAAATATTTTTGATTATTTTGCCTAGAACTATACTCTATACTCTATATGAAGTTAATATATCAAAATTTATGAAATAATAATCATTATGAACTATAATTAAAACACCAATTTTTTTTTGAGAAAAAATTTAATTAAATGTCAAAATATAATTCAAAATGTAAATATCAAAATTAAAATTCTCGATTAATGGTGACTTCTATAAATAAATTAATAATAAATTGTTTTCGCTTTGTCAATTATTTAAAAAATCAAAATCGAAAAATAAAGCACTTGTAAAAATGAAATTTTTACAAATTACAACTTCTATGCAATTATGAATGAGTCTGACATTCAACAGAATGATGAAAAAATCTAAATTAATTATTGATTAGAACAGAAAATCCTGACTTTTGCAGCATAACGAATGATAATAATAATCAGATTAATTTTTATTTATTTTAGTGCATTTGATAAATAATATTTCTTCAAAATGTCTCAAGAAAATAAGTATATATTAAAAAAAAACAATATAATAATTTATATAATTCAAAATTAAGAAATAATCAAAACTTTAAGTATCTATTACGATTACGATACAAAAAAGCTTTTTAATCATCTAATAATCCTATATAAAATTCTAAGCTATGCATAAAAATTTCAATCACATCTTCAAGGGAATTGTTTTTTTTTTAGTTCTTTATACTTCGTCAATTATTTGAAAAATCAAAATTAAAAAGTAGAATACCGACCCTTGAGTTCAAAATTTTTTAATCAAATGTAAAAATATTAAATATGCAATGTCTGACGCATGATTTCTATGAAATTATGGATAGAAAATTTCCGAAATCCAACAGAATGATACAAAAATCAAATTAATTATTGATGAGAGGACCTAAAATCAATTTAGTTGCACCCTAGCAAAAGATAATAATCAGATTTTTATTTTTAAATTTTTATTTATTTCAGTGCATATGAAAATAATAATACCTCAAAACGCTCAAAACAAATGAGTTATTAAAAAATTATTATTATAATATCTTACAGAATTTAAAAATAAGACACAAACTAATTTTTGAAAATACGATACAAAAAAGCTTTGCGTGTAGTAATCTATATCAAATACTAAGTTATACATAAAAATTTCAATCACACCTTCAAAAAAAATCTTTTAGTAACAAATATCAAAATTACAATTCAGTGATGATTCTATAAATTACTTACTTTTTATATTAATCAATGATGAATCTATAAATTGTTATTTTTTTATATTAAACTAATTCGTTTTACTTCGACAATTATTTGAAAAATCAAAATTGATAAGTAGAACACCGGGATTTGAATTCGAAAAATTTTAAGTTCAAAAATCTTTAATCGAATGTACAAATATCGAATATGTAATGATTTATGATTTCTATGAAATTACAGATATTATGGAAAAATGCTGACATCCAGCAGAATAATGAAAAATCCAAATTAATAATTGAATAGAGCACTGAAAATTGTACAAATTAAAATAATAAATATAAATATGTACAAATTATGTCAGTGTACACTATAGCGAATAATAATAATATGATAATTTCTTATTTATTTCAGTGCATATGATAAATATTATATTAATTCCTTAACATATTTATAACAAAGGAGTTAATATTAATAAAAAATAATTATAATAATAATTAAATATTATTCAAAAATAAGAAAAACAAAATTTTTATTGCTATACAAAAAGCTTTTCAATCATCTGCCTAAATTACTAAGTAATGAATTAAAATTGAAATTTGATGAATAAACCAGATAGTAATATTATTGCATAGGTATAAAGTATGAAGTTAGAATCAGAAGTAACCAATAAATTATGATACATACAAATTATTTATATAAAATATAGGTTAAAAACAACTTGATATTGATCATGAAATTTAAAATTTGGCAAAAGAGCAAAATTAAAAAATACGGAATTAATTTCGAAAGCAAAATTAAATGAATTTTAGTTCAACCAGTGTCACTCAAAAATAGGAGAAAAATCCTTTGATTATTATATTTTGTCTAGTTAACTTCCCGTAGGGTAAGTTATTGTAATCGTATATATTTTTATATATTATTTTTTTAATATATTAAATTTTTTTGTATATCGAAAATAAATCAGATTTTATTTTTAATTCTGACTAAAGTTCTAATATACTTTAAAAAAATAATTTCAAATTTGCAATTCAGTTTATATAATTCTCATAAATATTAGACAATGCTACAATATTTAAAATAATCTATTCGAAAACATTCAATTTTCCTCGAATATTTTGTTACTGTACGGGAAGTTTCAGCAATTTGCCTTAAGGCACGATGCCTACTAGTACGATGCCACTAGTATAGATTTTATATCACAATTTCTTCACATAAATATGTTAATCCCCATAGCGAATGGGGCAAAGTGGTAAGTTATGCACCACTGGCATACATTCATAGGGCGGTCCGATCCGAGTATTCATTTCATTTCTATCGCGCTGCCAGATATTCGGTCGCGGCGAGCGGGGATTTCTACGGATTAGTAGACGCTGCGCGAGTACAATTATTTAATTGAAATAACGAATTGGCGTGACGGGGCCGAAGGATTAATTGAATTTATTGCAATCGCTCCTTTAAAAGGTATATATCTACCACCTACCTATCTGACTACCATCCGAAGGATCCGCACCCAGGAACTCCGGCAAAAAGTAAATCGGATGAACGCAAGATAAAAGAGGTTTTCACTGAAAGTTTGAGGTCGTTAATGAGCTTCCAAAATGATGAGGGTAAATTGCAGATTTGAGTGTAAAAAGTCAAATTGATAAGATATAAACCACAAGCGTTTGCCCCTGTATAAGATAATATATACATTTAGAATAGAAAGTGAGGATAATTAACGAAATAAAGTATTCCAAACGAAAATGTGAAGTTTTTATTTGCGGTTTATTATATATGAGAATTTACATAGAAAGCGAAGTTTATAAAGATTAAAACAAAACCCCAACAATATATTTGCTGGCAATTAATGTACGAACGTAATCTAGCAATTACCGTTTCCGGATTCTATACTTATCTTATACAGATTGATATCAAGAAGTTGTGATTAATATGAAAATATTATTTTGGAGGAATGTCGTAATTCTCAGAATTTACACCAATACCAGAAATTTGTATATAAAGCCCAAAAATATATTTGCTTGTAATACATGTTCGAACGGAGTCTAGCAATCACCGATTTCGGATTATATACTCATCATACACAGTTTGATATCAAGCAATAGTGATTTTTACAATTTGAGCAGCCTGTTTGGGCAATACCGCAACTCACAAAATTTACACCAATAGCATAAATTTGTATGTCGAATATAATCTCATAAAAAATAAACGGGTCAATTTGCTTTTCAGTTATAATATATATATATATATATATATATATATATTATATATATATATATATATATATATATATATATAATATATATATTTATATAATAATAAAAATATATATATTATATATATATATATATATATATATATATATATATATGAAGATCTGATATCCACTACAAAATTTAGCCATATATGCTAAATTAAATACCATATTATATAAAGAAATAAAATATCATTAATTTGTACTAACTAAGTTAGTAATAACAAATCAAAAGTTGTATATTTAGTCCCGAATCTTAAAAAAATGTGTATGAAGCATTTTGAAGTAAACCCAAAATTATTATATATGATTTGTTTCTGCGCTATAGAGTAAATACGACTAAAAATAGGTGATCTAGCAACCACTTGCACCGGGTTCGATATCAACACGTGCTTAGGAAACTTAAATACGTATACACGTGCTTAGGAAACTTAAATAGAAAATTCACATTTAGAAAAAAAAGAAGCTAATTGGAAAAAATATTCAAATGTCTTTATTGGTTGTTAAGAACAACTATCAACATGTAATAAACTATTGATTTATTAAGTTTTTATAGCACCTATATGAACTTTCGGATTAACATTTTGGGAGACAGCATGCAAGAGTAATACAAACGTTATTTAATAATTATAAAATAAGGTTCAAAGGACCATTCTGAACGCCCTAAATATGTACTGACCTGGGTGCTCCACCAGGACACAGGCTTGGCTTGCATACAAGATACGCCATCAAGTACAAACATCGCCCGGAGTACCATCGAAAGGAGCTAGCTAAAGCGCTCTTGTCAATAAACTACACCGGAAGACTAGAAAGAAAAATGTACATAGATTTAACTAACGCATATAATCAAGTCAACTTAAATCTATTATTTTTAATTTAGGGGAGAATGCAACTGTGCACTCTTCCAAGCATTCAACAAATCATTTGAGGACAGCTCATAGACCTTATATTACATAGACTGCTAGTCCTTATATGTTTTTCATTTTATAAAGTGTATAGAAGGGACTGCGACGTCGCTTGCTAAACGAGCATTGCCGACAATCGCAAAACTGGCCCGATTGATTAAATGTCATGTCATATGTTCTATTTTAATAATTTAATGGCAATTGTTATGGTTGATAATTTTGTACAAAGAATGATAATAATGTTTAACAATATTTATAATAATAGTTAATGTTACTCAAAAATTATCTGTGATAGTTTTATTTCGTTAATTTAATGGCAATTGTGTGGCCTGATAATTTTGTAAGAAATGATATTAATAATATTTTTCTTGTGGAATATATGTACATAGAATTGAATCCACCTGCTAAAATGGATATATATATATATATATATATATATATTTATATATGTATATATTATAAGGTCTCTGCATATGACGTTTAATCATTCGGTAGTGCTCCAGGAACCAGTGTCACTATATAGACTGATTATTTCTTCACAACAATTTAACGATTTCAATCACACGATTTAATTTTAGGTTCGCAACGTGACATATGACATATGACATTTAATCATTCGAGAGCGTTCCACGATTGTCAGCAACGCTCGTTCAGCAAGTGAAGTCACAGTCATTTGTATCTTTATACACTTATTATGCGCTCGACTAGCAGTCCATGTAGTGTAATACTTATTTTGTAATATTGGTCATAAATTTACTTAATGTCAATTGAACAGGTGGTGTAAATTATATAAACAATAAAAATATTTTTAAAAAATTTGGTAATGTATAATATATTGAATTGTATTTCAATTCGTTTTGCAAGGCAATTCATTTATATATTCACTTTACAAAGTATAGAAGCCAGAATGCATTTGTTCTTATGCCAAGTCTTCATATTTGCATAATACTTTTAAAGTAACAAAGCAACATAATCTGTATTCGCAAAAAGACCTTATCGCTGCACTAACGTCATATTTCGCAACAAACTTCTGTATTTGAGATTAATACGAGTGCAACTGGGATAAACAAGTTTAGGATAAACAATTTGTTGTCTTTATTTCCGCAATATCTCTCCACGCAATCCTTTGGAGAGTAAACCATCTGTTAGAATAACACATCCTTAACATTAAGTTCGTAACTTGTTACTTTTGTGCCATATCGTGCACATTCATGTGCGGCGGATGTTTTATGTAACGCGTGAAACATAACAAGTGACGCGAATAAGATATATATTTGCAACACGGAATAAGTTATGAGAAAAATCCACAAGAAGCTCGCCTTCTTATCGCACGTGCTTTTTTTGTTTTCGAATATTAGAAAGAATTCTATTGGAAAAGGTAATATATTTTCAACTCCAACATGTCAACAACTTTATATCGAATTATCGATGGGATGGAGTACCTACCAGTGCAGAATATGAGCGGCACACATTATTAATGGATTTGAATTCTAATTAATCTAGCGGATGTATGGCATCATGCCTTAAGGTAAATTGCTGGTATATCTCGTACCGAAATATTCGAGAAATATTAAAACTTTTAAAATAGATTATTATAAACACTGTAACATTGTCTAATATTTATAAGAATTATATAAACTGAATTGCAATATTAAAATTATTTATTCAAATTATATAAGTGAGCTCTAGAACTTTAGCCAGAATTAAATTTAAAATTCGAATTGTTTCGATATACAGAAAAAAATTACAAAAAAAAGAAATAAATTTTGATTAATTTTTTTTATAAAGTTAGGTATATGTAATAACACAGTAAAATTATATTTGATAACACCTATATGTTATTACACAGTGAAATTATATAATATCATTTTAGAGTTTTTAATAAGGGTTTCGATTATTGAACTTTTTACATTAATTCTATATGTCACTAATAATGATAATAGCAAATTATCATAGTAAAATTAAACAGTTTTATTAAATTAAATTATTTTTTAAATAATAGTTTTGCATAAAATGAAAACGTCAATTTTAGGGCACTTATGGTGTGCACAGAATAACAAGCATACAATGTTTAGGTATAATATTTTAATTATATTATATATAATATAATTTTAATTAATGGTGACTACTAGTGATTAAATTAGCGGCGACTCTTTATTTAAAGTTATATAACATCTTGTAATTATTGATATTTTTACAATAATTCAATAATGATTTAAGTTTGTGTATGTATATATTTTTTTGAGATATTAATATATTAGCACTAATGATTATAAAACCAAATTTAATAAAATAAAATTTATGCTTTTTTTTAAATGAAATGTTTTTCGAGTAATAGTCTTTTGCAAAGAATGAAACACAATTTTCAATTTTTGGCGCACGATGTAGTTTTATATGCATTACTGATATAAAAAAAAACAAAATTCAATTTTAATATTTTAATTAATTTGAGTATTCAAAATATGTCATAAGGTGACTTCATATAATTATATAAAGATATTTCAATTTAATAATTATAAATTTTTGTATAATTTCGATTTTTGAATAATTCAATAATTGCTTTATTTTTGTATGAATAAAATAATTTTAAGACATTAATTTTGTTACTAACAAAAATAATGAAAAATAAATATAGTAAAATTAAATAATTTAAATAATTATTTGGAGCACATATGATTTAAAATACAAATTCAATTTTCAAATTTTTATTAATTTAATCATTTATAATATGCTACAGGTGAATTACGCTGATTAACGCTATCTATTTGAAGTTACACAATAACATAAAAATTTGAATTTTAAATAAAGTTTTAGAAAATGAAATTATTACAAAATTTCAATAACAAAATTAAAAATTTCAATAAGCTTGCGATTACTGAAGTTATTACATTAATTCGATAATGCTTTTGGTGTGTATGTATAAAATATTTTGAAGATAGTATTTTCAATATAATAAAAATAATAATAGCAAAAATTCATAATAAACTACTGTTCAAATAATACAAATTTTAAACAGAATACAATTAATAATAATTAAGCATTTTTATTAAAATAAATTAATTTTAAAATATTAAGGACTTGCACTTTACGTAAAGTAAAGTCTAATGTATGTGCAAAAAATGTATTGAAGGTTTAACGACCGCAGGAGGTTAAAGGCCTGAATAAATAAATAAAAAAATATTATGTAATAGACTTGCAAAAAAAGGAGAACAATTTTCAATTTTGGAGCACACATGTGGTTTTGTACGCACTGATTTAAAAAAAAAACAAAGACAAAAATCAATTTAGTGCACACAAATGTAATGAAATTCGTCATCCCGCAAAAATGGCAAAATAAAATTCGTTAGTCGATTCTTTTTTCCAGCCCTCACTACTAATTTGATTTTTTCTAAATATCGACCGTCGATGTATGTGGTGGCGGTTTACCTTTTTGTTTTATTTTCGCACAATCGAGATCGATATTTTAAATTAATGTCGAACAATGTTATGTCACGTTTGCATTCATATTGGTTTTTCCTTCACACGCTTTGCGGGGTCACCAAGTGTCGCCCTTTGACTATGTATGAATGGGACTGATCAAATTGATTAATACCACGCGAACGAACTTGTTCACAGAAAATTGTTCCCGTAGACATTTTTATGATAGCAGATCATTATATTTTCGATTAATTTTGAATTGCTTGGGATAACAAACTATCAACACGTTATTAAATTATTTTGTCAAAGCGATATTTATCAGATAAAACAGTTTCCAATGTTTGATTTTTAACAGGATTTTTAAAACTTGGTTTTGCATTCTTTCATGTAGAACACAAATTTGCAGAACACATGCAGAACTATTAATTGTTTGTGTTTGCCGCAATAACTTCCCATAGAAAAAATAGATCCCCACATAGATTTTGTGCGGATACAATTTCTCGTCGACGATTCTGGGCATTATGATACAGTATAATTAATAATATTAAAATTATATCTGATTTCTTTAGAATACTGTGTTAGTGTTCAATATAATTATTGAACGAACATGTATATGAATACATGAATACATTTGAAAACATTTAATATTCTTCGAATATTTGATTACGGTGCGAGGAGTTCTAAGAATTTGCCTTAAGGCACGATGCCATACACCACTAGTTCGTTTAATAATTATAATGAACTTTAACACAGTATTCTACAAAAATCACATATAGTTTTAATATTATTAATTATACTCTATCTTACCTTAAAATATCGATTGATTGTAACAATTAGGGACCAATTCTCGGACAACATAAATGTTAGGTAAAAGCACAAAAAACAGATTATTAACATTAAAGTGACAACAGTAAGTTGCTCTTAAGATAAAATTGTTATTTGAAATTTGTGCTTTCTGGAGATTTAACTTTAGAAATAGAAGTGAAGTAAAATGCTTGATCGCACACCAAAGACGTAGTTCGTGATTACCACCTCATACGATCATAGACTAAGATGACGATAAAAAATTTATGTCACAATAATACGTTTTTTACTTCTCATGAATGTCCTTTAGGTGCGCAACTAACCACCAAAATTTGAAAAAAAAACTAGAAACTTTTCAAAATAAAATGCTTAGACTGATTCTTGAAACCCAGTAACGCTACACCTTACACTTAACAATATAATTTACGAAAAAGCAAATACCACAAAAATCAAAGATACCATTACCCATTTTTTTAAAAAAGTGCACTGACATTAGCAATGTCGATCGTAAAATAATTAGTAAAGCAACTGAATATATGTTTTGGTACAACAAATAAAACTTCCATTTTCCATATTATTTTCTATTTAGTTAAGTAAGTTTACTTATTCTTTCCTTATTATCTTTTATTCTCTCATATCCTACGGATTTTTTATGATTTTTTTTTCATTATTTTCATTATCATATAATATAATTAATTTCCATCTACTATAGTTCATTACGTAACTTTAGTTTGATTGTATTGATATAAATTAGATAGGTGCACAATTAGCTATTAATATAGTTTGTACTTACAGGTAACAATAAGTCTCGGTTTGGCAGAGACAGTCATGGATTTTCTCCTTGTGTCCCGGGTTTTTTTAAAATCAACATTTGTCCCACATTCAGATTTTTAGTGTGGATTGCCAGGGGTTTTCAAAAAGTATAGGTTTAAATTGAATCTTTGAAATTATATAATAAAATTACAACTGCTTATCAAATATATAAAATGATATATACAACAAGTATGCTTATATGAAACAATACGTCATGAAGAGGTTAAAATAGCTTATCACAATAATAATTTCGAAAATTTATTTTCAATTTTACAAAAGTCGACAAGAATGAAGAAAATGAACTTTTAGAATGCTTGGCGTAATTCACTCAAGATAATTATGAAGAAAATTTAACATAATTGTATACAAAGTTTAAAAGCAAAGACACATGTAGACTCCAAATAAAAAATAAAGCGTAAAGGGCGGGGCTAGTTGAGCAAATTTTTACTTAAACGGATGTAGCACCTCAATGAAAAGTCTCAATAAATTGCTATATGACTTAATGGATTTGTTGTTTATCGCTTAACAAAAGTGTTAATACTATTTTTTGGTAATAAATAAACGTTAAAAGCTACAGCTGCTTAAATGCAAAAAGTCAAGTATGCTCAATGTACCCCATAGGTGAGGCAAGTTGAGCACTAAGAAAGTATAATAAAATCATAGGTTCAATGTCGATTAGTAATGAAATAAAATAAGTTTTTAATAACCAGTTCTATATTTATAGTCTTTATTGACAGAGAAAACAAAACTTATAGTAATTTGCTTTGAATAATTAACGAAAAGTAGAATCAACAGAACAATATCGTAGCTTAGGAATTATTTTACCATTATATTCAGTATTTTTGTTTAAAATCATTATTTCTTTATATTACTACTCATAGACTTAGCTTAAATCTTAAAAATAATAATCAATTTCTGGAAGTTAATGGTAATTGTCTTAGTGACAGAACAAGTTTAGAAACTATGCTCAACTAACCCCAACTCGGAATTTCAAAATAAAAGTGAGTTTATAAAAAAACCGTGAGAATTATTATCTCTGGGCATATTAAAAGTACTATAATTATATGGAAGAATAAAATTTACCTGGTTAAAAATAAATAACATTTGACTAAACTAGACGAAAACTCGTGATGAATGACTTTTTAACTTTTTGGTCTCAAAATAAACAAAACGCCCGTGAGCCTCACTGATTTGTCCAGCGGCCACTAGCGATCGCGGGATGTTTATTTCTCCCAAACCTCTATCATTCCGCCATATAATGCCTAAACGGACGGTGAATAGTTTTAGAGATATTTCGATTGCTCAACTTGCCCCTATGCTCAACTAGCCCCGCTCTACCCTACTAAAAGTCAGTATTTCAAATGAAATAAAAATCATTTCAAATACACTGATTTTCATTGTAACCTTAAGTACTACTTGTTATTTCATGATCATATTTAAGTTATTACCATATCAACCCCCCGATCCCGGGTTGACATAAGTGAAAATTCCCGTCCCGGTTTTGACTTCAAAAATATGAACATTTTAATAACAATTACATTTCTATTTTATTTGAGAATTTACCGCTGAATTTAAATGCCAGCCACCAAATTTTTCAGACCTGACGCCATCGGATTATTATTTGTTCCAAAACTCAAAAAAAAAAAACGACTGGATGAGTTGAATTTTACTACTACCACGTTTTTGTTTAAAATTTTTGTTAAGCTCATATGGTCTTATTAAAAAAAAAAAAACAGATATAATCATCATTGATAATTAGAATATATATTAGATCCTTAAATACCGATTGATTGCAATGATTAAAAATTTATTTTTGCTCAATTTAAATAAGAAAAACAATGGTATTGCGGCAATAAGAAAGAAAATTAGATAAAATGGGATTCAATATCGCACCCACCATATTATCCAGACATTCTAGGAACTTCAAAAATGTTTAGATGGATGAGCTTTGACCTCAAATGAGGAGATCAGAAGCAACCTTTTCTTAAAATATAACTTTACTCTGCGATCTGTTTATACAAAAATTATAAGCAGAGACTGCTAACAAGATTCAAAAGAATCATAACAATTGCAAAGTTTTATCCAAAATATGCAGGTCTGCTAATTTATAGTAAAATTGTATGAATCAACGAAAAAAAATGCATAAATGATAATTGACTTTTCATTTACGTAGTTATTTATTTGATTTAGTATTTGATTGCTTTAATTAATTTTACAATTTTATATAATATCCATTAAATTTTGTTTTGTGTACTTTTTTATTTATTTACGCGAAATTATTCAATCCGTACATCAGTTTGGAACGAGCTTGGTTTTTTAATTGTTGATTTATATCTACTATGTTCAGATTTGAATTGAAATATGCAATGGGTAGAATAAATATTATAATTTAGACTGAAATAAAATAATTGTTAGGTCGGAAAAGTATTTAATACATCACATTTATACAATACGATTTATTTATTAGAATATTAAATTATAAATAACAAAAGATAGAGAGGTTGATCTATGAAAAGAAACAAAACAAATTCGTTACAAATTTCAAATAAGTATAAATCTGAAACTTATTCAAAAGTGTTTGTATACTATATTATGAACTGCTATTTATGGTATCTTCATAACCAATTTGGTACTAAGCTTTGTAGTATACAGGTAGAGCAATAAATATAAATATCTTAATGTGAGAACATTTTACGAGGTCATAAACTGGAATATTCTCCTACAGCATATTATTATACTGTCAAATTAATCACAGTTGCAGTGAATAATGAACTTAACACATTATTAAACAGACCATTATAATTTATAAAAAGCCGTGCTGAAATTAATGTGTAATATAAAATCTGTATCTTTTTTTATTCATCTGTTTGTAGATAATAGCTGTTTTTCGAGGAAATTTAAATAGATACATCAAAATTTCTGTATAAAGTAATTTTGTCTTTATAGGACCACTGAGAAAGTCTATACCACAAAAAGGTCAACATAGCATAAACATATAGGGCTATTTATATACTTCTAATGCGCAAACAAACGCATATTGAAAGCAAAATTAACTATGCAAGGATTAATTTAGGAATCCCGATAGTATTTCTGGAGTTGTTATCAATTATTAGGTTGGCAACTAAGTAAGTGTGGATTTTTGTTAGAAAATCTAAAACTTTCATTTATGGAACTAAAAAACTTTATTCTGTAATGCATTGCTTGTTTTGATTAATTACTTTTATGCTGCATCACTATTTCACTTTTATAAATTCTATGAGTTTTATTAGCAAAAAAATATATTTTAGTAAAATTTTTGACAACATTATACTCCGTACATTGTTTACCATTCAGGGAGTTTTGTAAAAATCGAAATTAAAAATAATGAGAAGCTCAAAGACTATATAGTGGATGTAACATAACATTTCTACCAGACTCCAATAGTTTTTGCAGATTTGCCAAAGCTATGAGAGTAAAAGTAACGTAATAAGAGTAAAAAGGTAAATAGTAAGAGTAAAGGTACACGATTCCTTTGCAATCAACTGGACGCACAGAGCGTTTTTTCTATCTTTGAGTGACAAACCAATCACCAGAACGAAAACTTGCAAACCAATTTTGACATTGCGTTTTTTTAAGGACTTCACCAATAACAGGTCAAAACTTTTGTGAGCTTAAGATGTCATATAATCTTTGCTGAAATAAAAATGCAAAAAAAATATGAAATCTTTTTTATTTGTTTGTCCTTGTTTGCCAATCGAAAACTATGCGATCGATCAAAAAACGTTTTTTTACTAATTGTTAGATTAATAGTCTACTGTTCAATAACTAAAGGTATTGGACAATTGATCTACGTCAGCTAACCTAGAAATTCAATCGCAACCATCAAAGAATAAAAAACGCACTTACTTAGTTTCCAACCTAATAAAGAACTGCATGCAATAAGTTATATAACTTATATTTCTTACAAAACCTCAGTGTTTCGTTCCGAGGGGTCAATTGATATTTTTTAATATATATGAAAGGAACATTTTTTTAATATATATGAAAAGATATAATTCAGAAAGGAATAAATGCAATTAGTTAAATAATATGATTATAGATAAAAATTTAATCATATTAATGGATTTAATTATATAAATTACGATACACAAAAAATATTACATGAACAAACTTTAATCTAGTACGCCATCACCATTATGTTTGTTATATATATATATATATATATATATATATATATGATCAAAAACATTTAAATTTATTACTATACGGAAAGTTAAATATGAAACAATTAATCAATAAATATATATATATTTATTATTTCAATATATATAGATATTTATTATTTCACAGAATGTACATTTCAAAAATAAAGGACAACTAGTTCGTTTTCGTATTTTGCCTTGAGGCAGGTTACATGAACTTCCCGATATGTGTAAATAATCGATTTCATCAATAAAATATAAATTAATTTATGATTGATTAAAAGTATTTATTACACCTAATTGAAAACAAACGAACACTCTATCGTTGTATCGTTATACCAAGTAAATTTAACAAACGTCAAAAAAACTACTCATTTTCTTCAACTTTGATGAATCTTTAAAATTAAACTACTTGTCGTAAGACCATAATATTTCAGTAAGATCTATAAGACTATGATATATATCGTCAAAAAATGTTCCATAAAAATTGGCTTAATTTTTTTTTCAACAGTTAATTACAAGAAAACGGCTCGGTAGATTTTCACCTAAAACTAATCAGTATCATTCCCAACTAATATCTTTCGAACAGTTTTTGATTTTTTTAAATCGATTTGGTAATGTGAGCTTAAATGTGGACGAAAGGATTAACACTTTTTTCTAAATTACAAAGAAACGGCTTGGCAGATCGTTGCACAAAACGAACAAACGATAGTCCTAATTGAGATACGTCAAATGGCTTTTAAATTTCTGAAATCGATTCAGGCGTTTCTGAGCAAACGTCGATGAAAGGTCCAATTTTGACAAATGCCAAAAAAACGATAGAAATTTTTGTAAACTTTGAAGAATTTTTAAACTTAAACGATTCATCGTAGGGCCGTAATATTTTAGTATGATCTATAAGGCCGAAAAAAAAAATTAATTACAAGAACACGGCTCAGCCGATCTTTACCAAAAACTAATCAGTAGGATTCCCAACCAATATCTTTCAAAAATTTCAGAATCGATTCAGAATTGCGAGCTGAAACGTGGACGAAAAATTTTTCACTTTTCTGCGATTTACAAAGAAACGACTCGGCCGATCGTAGCGGAAAACTGACAAACGATAGTCCTTATCAAGATACATCGAATGGCTTTTAAATTTTTGAAAGGTGTGGCACAAGGGACTTTTATCGAAGATTAGATCGCTACTTCCATGTGGTTATTATAATATTCTAGAATCTTATCTCGCCAATAGAAAATTCAAAGTACGGGTCAACACTGAAACTTCAATATCTCATCAGATTGAGGCAGGAGTTCCACAAGGCAGTGTTTTGGCGCCATTTTTATATATCCTATTCACCAGTGATTTTCCAACTTTACAATCAACCACAACAGCTACATTTGCTGACACATGCTGATGCATCTAAGGCTACGCTAATTTTACAAAGGCATCTAAATGTTATAGAGGATTGGACAAAAAAATGGAGAATAAAAATAAATGAGAGCAAGTCTAATCATATAACATTTACACTGAACAAGACAACATGCCCAGGAGTACATTTTTATGGCCAAGCAATTCCAAGCACCGAATGCGTCAAATACTTAGGTATGCATTTAGATCGCAGGCTCACGTGGAAGGACCATATTCGCGTCAAATTAAAGACTATAAAAATTAGAACCGCTGAACTATACTGGCTACTGGGACGCAAGTCAATTTTATCGATTGACAATAAACTTCTAATTTACAAGGCTATAATAAAACCCATATGGACTTATGGCATTGAAATGTGGAGCTGTGCAAGCAAATCCAACATAGCGTTAATGCAACGTGCCCAATCGAAAATGTTGAGGCAGATTACTGATGCTCCGTGGTTTGTTACTAACAAAACTTTACACGACGATCTTCATATTGATTTCATAAACAAAATAATACAAATCAACAGTATAAAACATTTTCAAAAACTACAACATCATTCAAACCATATAGTCTCTCAGCTTCTTGAGACATCAACTTCAAGAAGACTGAAGAAGAAGAACCTTAGATAATATGAACAGAATAATTGAATCATTTATTGAAGTGATTCTCTAAATATGATTGTAATATTGATCCCATAAATTTATATGTGTGTTTGCAAGTGTGTGTGTATGTGTGTGAGTGAATGACATAAGCCAAATAGCTCATAGAATAGTCATGTATTCTGATTGCTATTGAAAATAAAAATTAAAAAAAAAAAAAAAAAAAAAAAAAAAATCGGTCCAAACGTTTTTTAGAAAACGTCGATTTACGGCAAAAAATCTGATCACATAAACACACACACATACTTTTTCTAAATTTGTTCTCATTCGATTCAAAATGGCTCAAGCGTCGAGAAAACATAAAATTAGCGAATCGTATTTTTTGATGAAATCATAAACTTCTCCTTCGGGAAGTTAATAATAAAGATCTACCTTAGCTTTTTGTGGCCATATGAATAGAAATCTATTAGATATAAACACTGACTTTGTCTGCTTTAATACATTTAAAAAAATGTTCATTTAAAAGTTTATCCTCTTCATGTAAATTTAAAAAAAAATATTTACAAAAAAAGTTAATATATGTTAAAGAAGTCCTCAATAAAATATTATTTTATTTGCAATAGAGAGACGAGCTTCTAAATATTAGTGCGTAAATCATCAGATGCGGAAATATACTGCATTTAAGTAGTTTCGTAGGTTTTTAATGATTTTTTAAAAAACTATAAAATATGCCTCTGAATATATCTAAATAATAAGTACTGTTACATATTATTTGTTCCATGAAGCTTCGGAATAAACATTTTGATATGAATATTTGGCTGTCTAAAAATATTTTCAAAAATATATTATAAAATCGACATATAAAATTTCAATTTGCAAAAAAGCATGCAATATTATATTTATTAACGATAGTTTTAATTAGATTATACAAAATTATGAAGACAATGCAGTGTTTGGGGCAAGTATTCGCCAAATTTGTCATTCGGCTTTTTGTGACCTTGTTAACCTACTTCCAAAAAAAAACGTTGAAGGAATTTTTAAATGTTAGAATATTTTGAATGTAAAAATATAAAAAAGAAAAAGAAGTACATTTATATAAATTAATATAACATTTAGTTAACTTTACGTGGGGCAAGTTATAGTAAACGCAAAAGAATTGAAAATGTAAATGTTTATATATCTTTATGTTTCAAAGGTTCATGAACATTTTGGCATCATTTGGAAAAAATGTATGTCTGTGTGTTTCTGTGTGTGCGCATACTAATTTTCATCGACGAATTCGTGAACACGGATCAACCGATTTGAGTAATTTAAAAAACATTTGATTTGTATTGATAGAAAAAATTACTGATTAGTTCTTGAAAAAGGCAGGTCCAGCCGTTTCAAAGATAAGCCAGAAGAATATTTCAAGTTTTTGAGATAACGATTTGAATGATTTAACAAACATTTTATTTGTATTAACGAAGAACTGATTAAATTTTTGGAAAGGCAGGTCTAGCGGTTTTGGAAATTCAACGGCAAAAGTAAAAAAAAAAATCTTTTGATGAACATAGATATCTTTTGACAAATGCCCATCAAATTATCAGATATTTTATAGAAATTTTAATAATAAGAACAAAAAATATTTACATTTCCAATGGTTCCTTTCACCAATGTTTATCTGTAGATCTGCGAGGCGGCGCTTATGCGCTTCGATATTTTATCCCTACGAAGCTAACGCACCGCGATTACTTTGAAATCATGTTCGAAATTTGCAGAAAAAATTCAAAATAAACAAGGGTATTTCAAATTAAAAAAAGTGAATTTCAAAACTATCATAAATTTAATTTTCCCAGGTTTCAAAAACTTTTAAAGCTTTTTTAGAAATTTAATTTCTGGTACGGGAAGTTTTAGCAGTTACTCTTATGGCACAATGCCATGCACCACTGGTTTATTTCTAATAAATAAGTATAAAAAAATGCTTTAGATAGTTCAAATGTGATATTAATCAAGTAGGAACCGCACGCCACTAGCTTTGTGCAATGTGTATACATCCTAGACGCTGAACACACGCCATTACAAGTTCATTACAAGTTCGATATATGTATTATTCAAAGTCACTACATGATGTTAAACTATTGAATACACCAAACTAACATTCAACGCCATTACAACAATAATAACAGTTCTTGGTCGCAAGCCCGAAGCCCGAAGTTCTGCTTTGTAAGCGCCGGTTTTGATTAATCAGATATTCATAGCTCGTACCACCTTCCAGTCGTACATCACATGTCGTTCCCTATGTACAATAAACGAATAATCCCCGCATGAGAATATTATTTATTTAAAGTTGACGGTTGACTCTGAACTATGGTGCTATGTGCAATGTTCTCTGAGAACAATCGGGCCGCACATGTGTTTCAGTCGCAGCAACTGCGAGGACTCGACTTTTCGGAAAACTTATCAAACGTGGAAATTCGGTCGAACAGTGTTGCACACTTAATTGCTTGACCAAACAAACTTTTGCTGGGCATATATACCAGAATATACGAATTGAAATTCTTTAGGATCAATTCTTGTACTTGAATTGGAAAATATGCCAAAATCACGCACATATAGAGGAGCAAGGAGCTGTAGGTAACGGGGGTAACTTAACTAGTAACAAGCGTTTTTCAATAAGATTTCAAAAGATATCTTTAACTTCCCGTAGGGTAAGTTATAGTAATCGCAAAAAATCGAAAATGAAAATTTTTATATCTGTACGTTTCAGATGTTTCTGAACATTTTAGCTTACCTTAGAAAAAATAGATGTATGAGTGTGTGTGTATGTGTGCGGATACAAATTTTTGTCGACGATTTCGGAAACACGGTTCAAGCGATTTCGATTATTCAAAAAACATACGATTTCTGTTGATAAGGAGACGTGCTGATTAGTTTTTGGCATAAGAAGGTCTAGCCGTTTCGAAGACACGGGGCAAAAAGTACCACAAACGGTAACTCATGTTTTAAGAGAACGAAGCGTTCGATTTCAATAATTCAAACAACGTTTTACTGATATTGATAAGGTGAAGTATTGATCAATTTTTCATGAAGGCAGGTCTAGCGATTTCGGAGATCTAGTAAAGAAAGTGAAAAAAAATTACATTTGGCGGTCAAAAATGATCATTAGACATATGTACATCAAGTTATCAGATATTTTATAGAGATATTTAACAATAAGCATAAATTGAGTTTACATTCCCATGGGTTCCGTACCAATGTTTATCCGTTAGACGGCAACGCGGCGCTTATGTGCTTATTTCGTCTCTATGCAGTTAAAGCAGTACGATTGCTTTGAAAAAAAAGTTCAAAATTTCCAAAATATTTTAAAATAAAGAAAAATTTTTTTACAAAAAGCCATTTTTTTAAAAAAGTAAATTTTTGTCAAAAATTTATAGTTTCTCAAAAATCTAATTTATTCAAAGTAATTTTTTTTCAAAAATGTTGATATTTAAAAAAACGAAAAATTCGTACGGGAAGTTCCAGCTATTTGCCTTAAGGCACGATGCCATGCGCCACACTAGTATTGTCTTGATTGTTTATGAAAACCATCCTACAAAATATTATCAAAGCTACTGTCCCATAGGCCAACGCAATAAACAGAACTGTGAAGGTCCGTCATTTTTAACATGTGATCTGAAATTGATCTATCAACAAAATTCGGTTTGAGTTATTACATTTTTTTACAAATTTTTTTGCTGTAAATCGACGATTTCTCAAAAACAGCTACACCGATTTCAAAAATTTAAAAGCCATTAGATGTATATCTCGATGAGGACTATTAGTTGTTAGTTTTGTGCGACGATCGGCATAACCGTTTCGTCGTAAATAGCAAAAAAGTGAAAAAAAAATCGTTACGTTTTAGCCCGCAATTCTGAATCGATTTTGAAAATTTAAAAATCGTTCGAATGATATTGATTCGGAATCGATCTGATTACTTTTTGGTGAGGATCGGGCAGGCCATTTTCTGGTAATGAAGTGTTAAAAATTTTTTTTCGACGATTTTTATGAATTTATTTTTGATGATAGATATCATGGTCTCCTAGATCAAACTAAAATATTACGGCCCTACGACAAGTAGTTTAATTTTCAAAATTCGTCAAAGTTTGCAAAAATTATTATCGTTATTTGGCATTTGTCAAAATTAGAGCTTTCATTGACAGTTGCTCAAAAACGCCTGAACCAATTTCATAAATTTAAAAGCCATTTGATGTATCTCGATGAAGATTATCGCTTGTCAGTTTGATCCGCCGAGCCGTTTCTTTGTAATTTGGAAAAAGTCTTAAACTTTTCGTCCACATTCAAGCTTATACTACCGAATCGATTTAAAAAAATCAAAAACTGTTCAAATGATATTAGTTGGAAATGATACTGATCAGTTTTAGGTGAAAATCTACCGAGCCGTTTTCTTGTAATTAACTGTTGAAAAAAAATTTAAGCCGATTTTTATGGAACTTTTTTTGGCGATATATACTAAAATATTTTTGACAAATGGCTTTTTTTTTCACTTTTTTTACTCGATCTCCGAAACCGTTAGACCTGCCCTCCCAAAAATTTAATCAGTTCATCTTATTTTTTGAATTATTGTAATTGTGGACGCGCCGCTTTGTTAAAAATTGAATAACCATATTTTGAAAACGGGTGGACTTATCATTAAAAATTGAATGTTTTTTTGAGTCATTCAAATCGGACCAAATTTTTATCCGCACACACACAAAAATACTTACACACATTTTTTCTAAAGTATGCAAATATATTCAGAAACCTTTGAAATGTAAAGATATATAAAAAAAATCATTTTCGTTTTTTTTGCGATTACTATAACTCAACCTGCGGGAAGTTAAAATTTTTATTTTCGTTTTTTTGCGATTATTATAACTTAACGTACGGGAAGATAATAATTATTCTTTATTTCGTATCTCTGCATCCAGAATTTTCGGAATAAATTCTCTGCCGAATGGCAATATGATCATCAACTGTAAGTTATCGTATATTTAAATATAACAAAAAGAAATACGGTTTTCTTTACATTTGACGAACGCATACACATAAATTTAAAGATATAAAAACATGAGCTAAATTACATTCAATGTTATATTCTATATAGGGCATCATATTAATAATATCCTCCGTTGCTTTACAAGACGTTCTCTTATTGTGCTAAAATATTAGACGGCGTCGTTGCGTCGTTTCTGAGCTTCTCGTGTCTGCCGTGTAAGCAAGCATGAAAGCACATGTATATACATTCTCTTTGTTGTCTTTCATTAACGTTACTTTTCTTTATATTAATATCATGATGCTCTCACAGACCATGTACTTCCAAGGTTTCTGCAATCTCTCGTAGGGAAAAACGTCTCGAAATTCAACACACAGTGCAGTAAGATAAAAGAAACATTGGTTGTTGCCAGTCATGATGTAAGAAAAATAATCAGTCGCAATCTCGGGATTGTTTTGAATGGCTGCGGTGTATCTCGTGACGTGCCTTACGCGCTCTTGCTTACCATATGTCAACGGGATGCGCTCGGTCCCGTATAAACACAAAATCATTTCACGTATCCTATCTAAGGTCGACGACAGACACATCTGATTTAAGTAACAGATGAGACATGTGATAATAACAGAAAAAAAGCACAAAAAATATTGCTAATTTTTATGTGGGTTTTTTTGTTTTGAGTAGTAACTAGTTCTGCAGGCGTCGTGCCATAAGGTAAATTGCTGAAACTTCACGTACTATAATTTCAAATTTTCAAAATGTTGATTTTTTTTAACATTTTTGAAAATTTCGAAAACATTTGGATAATTTAAGTAATAAATGAAAATTTTAAAATAAAACTAAATTTAAATAAAAAATTAAATTTAAATGATTAATGAAAACGACTTTTTTAAAAAAAAATTATTAACCACTGGACCGACCGACCTTGCCTTCCCTGAAATTTTTTTCAAATCTGTACGTTTCAAGGGTTTCTGAACACTTTGGCATACCGTAAAAAATTAATATATCTGTATGTGTTTTGTGTGGATTTTTTTATATGCATCTGTCCGAAATATGACCGCATAAGGTATTGTTTTAACTTTTTCTACTGTATATCCGAAAGCGCTGGACCTGCCTTATCAAAAAACTGATAATTTTCTCCGAGAAACTAGCACTAAAATGATAGCACGATTTCCCTGCATAGCTGACGACGCTGACAACTTAGAGACAAAACATCGAAGCGCGATAGCGTCGCTAACATTTCATCATTGTGAGTTTTAATCGGAGCCCAAAGAAATGGAATAAAATGTATTTATTATTAAAATATCTGATAATTTGATATGCATATGTACAATGATATGACTGGGTAAAAGCTTTTTCTTAACTTTTTTCTTTGTATCTCCGAAACCGCTGGACCTGCCCTCGCAAAAATTTAACTAATTATTTATTCGGTCAATTCAAATAATATGTTTGACTTTTTTACGATTGCTATGAATAACCCTACGAGAAGTTAATGAAATATTAATATATTCATTAGGTAAATGATTCAACTTCGAAAAGAAAAATTCTTGTTAACTCAAGTAGTTTCATTTAATTTAATTTTTAACTTCCCGTAGGGTAAGTTATTGTAATGGGCCGAAAATCTGAATTGAAAATTTTTACATTTCTCGACGTTTTGAAGGTTTCTGAACGTTTTGGCATACTTCAGAAAAAATGGATGTGTGTGTGTGTGTGTGTGTATGTATGTATGTATGGATACAAATTTTCGCCCACGGTTTAAAAAACATTCGATTCCTATTGATAACGAGATGTGCTGATTAGTTTTTGGCAAAGGCAGGTCCAGCAGTTACGGAGATAAGGAGCAAAGAGTGCAGAAAATAGAAATCGAGTTTTTGAGAGAACGGAGCATCCGATTTGAATGATCTAAAAAACATTCAATTAGTAATGATTGGGAGAAGGAGTTATTAGTTTTTTGCAAAGGCAGGCCCAGCCATTTTGGAGATACAGAGCTAAATGTACAAAAAATGGCAGTTTTTGAGAGAACTAAGCGTCCGATTCAATTGATTCAAAGAACTTTCTGCTTGTCTTAACAAAATTGATTTTGGAAAAAAAAAATTTTGTTATATATATATTTTTTTTTAATTTTTTGTATATCGAAAATAATTCAGATTTTATTTTTAATTCTGACTATAGTTCTAATATACTTTAAACAAATAATTTCAACTCTGCAATTCAGTTGATATAATTCTTATAAATATTAGACAATGTTACAATATTTAAAACATTCAATATTCCTCGAACATTCTGTTACGGTACGAGAAGTTCCAGCAATTTGCCTTAAGGCACGATGCCACCCACCCCACTAGTTTTTGTTTGCACAGCCCCACAATTGTATACCATAAGTCCATATTGGATTTATTACTACCTTGTAAATTAGAAGTTTGTTGTCAATAGATAGAATTGACTTGGGTATCAGAAGCCAGTATAGTTGAGCGGTTCAAATTTTTATAGTACTTAATTTTGCGCGAATATGTTTCTTCCATGTCAGTGTGCGATCTAGATGCACAGGTATTTGAAACAATCAGTACTTGGAATTGCTTGCCCATAAAAATGGACTCGCGGGCGTGTTGTTTTGTAGAATCTTGTGAATAAATGTAGGCTTTGTACCTATTTAACTACTTTCTCTTCAAACTATTTCTAATGGAGTGCATCACAATGGAGAGGTACTGAAATGCTGTCAGAAATGAGAATGTAACTTAAAGTGTAATTTAGAACTACTAAAAATGCAGCGGGAGCTACGAAAACTACAGACGGTACAAAATAAAGCCTTACGACTAGTACTCAACAAATCAAGGGACCCATGAACAGACTGATGCACCGATGGTACTGTACCAAATTAAAAAGCAAACTTTTATCTAAAATGTAAGGATCATTCGAATAACAACATCAAGGCCGTTGGCCAATATACCCGGTATTATATACTTAATATTGATCGATCACCAGCAGCATGAACACAATGTTTTGTAATTCTTCTTTGTATGAGAGTTATGACAATACCTAATAACTTTCGCATTTTCGCAATCATTGAAATGTGGACTTTTTTTGGGGAATTGTTGATATTTTCCGATATATTATATATTGAGATGATGAATATACAATGTATAGATAATAAAATAATATATTTTCATTATATACTGTAGTTCAGCTCGTTCAATGAAATACATGTTTTTAAATCTTAAAAAAGTCATAAATTATTAATAGAAAGTCACACGAGTTATTGTAAAATAAAATATATTATATATCTTGGTAATATAAAATATTATTAATAAAAGATTTAATTAGCAATATTTTATTGCAAAATATTTAAAACAAATACAAATAATTTTGAACGATTATTACATAATCATTTATCAGAAACAATGTGAAGTTATATTTGTCGAAAAAATATTATATTAGAATAAATAAAATTAATTTATATTCGAATTCGTTAAAAATATTGTATGATGAAATATGTTTTAAAAAAAACATCCAAATAGTGTTGTCGTTGATGATACACCGATGTCAATTTAGGTGTATCCTATATCAGTTTAAATAAAGCGCGTCCTGTTGCCTCGAGCAACGCGTGTTTTTGAAGGATTCTGAGATTTTTAGTACTTCAAATACAGTATATATAAATATTTATTTTGAGAACATGTACCAAACTTTATATAAATATTCTTTTGAAATGGTTTCAAATTACTTCAAGTCGCCCGCCAAGGAATATTGAATTTTAACCTTTGTGAAATATGAAGCAAAATTCACACGACAATATACCTACATGAACATAATTTTTTCTCTCTCGATTACTTTTTATTTTTTTACTCACATACACAATATATACATATACTTATACACACACACACACATATATATATATATATATATATATATATATATATATATATATATATGTATTCTGTATGTTCTATATATTTGGTAATGTAAATGATAAAAGTATGTAAAGCCTGCTTGAAAAATATGCAATATTTCTGATGTTTAGAAGAACTATTCTCACAAAACTTTTTTTCCAGTATGATTATTAATAGTTTCAAATTTTTACAGTTTTGTTTTAATAGCACCTTTTGGCAGAAGTTTTTTTTCCAGTTGTTTTTGTCTAAAATAGGAAACATAAAAATTTGTTGTTTTTGAAAAAATATAAAAGTGTTATTTGATTGGTATGTTTAACCACAATTGGTAAACAAAATTAGTTTTTTCAATTATTGGTATTTTCAATAGATTTTTTGATGTTTCTTATGTGATTGCAATTGCATTTCTTACTTTTTAGCAGAATTATAAAACACATTTTGTCGGAACTGTACAACTAAACATATTTACTTCGACACATTATATATATTTATGCATATTTTGCATGTGTTTATTTATATCCAAAGAGAGGAATGGAAATTACATTCAACACGAAAAGGATATTTTTGTCGTAAAGAATACGGAAAAGATGCGATTACACGTAAAAAGTACCGAAATATAGCATCTGAGCTTTAATACACATCTATAGAATAATATAAATAACTGAAAAGGGTAATTTCATTTGTGCTATTTATATTTATAAGGCATAATAAAGGCGGGACCGTAGGCCATCAGTAAAGTTTTATAAGTGCCTATTTATTATATATTTAATAAAACTTTTGTTTCCCCGTCACAAGATGCCTAACTTCTGTAGGTCCTATTTCGTACATATAAATATTTAATGTGCTTCCTAAATGTTGGCCGCCTATGCCGGAGGTTAGGTGTGTTTGCAGAATTGTTAAACAACAATATAAGTTATGAAATCGTTTTTGTAATCGTATTTACTTTGGAAGTCGACTTGTAAACTTCGTATTTACAATAATATTTCATCCCTACAAAATTATTTTTTGATATTCAACTTTACAACTTTCAATTTGAACAAAAAATGCAATACTATATATTAATGTTTCATTCATTTGAAACTTATTAAACAACATAGATTTACCAAAGAGTTTGAATTGTTTTCCTATATATGTATATCAAACAAATGTATGAAATTAAAATTAGATATTAGTAGTAAAGGAACAGAATTCGATGCTTATGACCGTTAAAACGTTAATCGCCACGATAATATCCGAAACTAGTGGGGTGTATGGCATCGTGCCTTAAGGCAATTTGCTGGAACTTCCCGTACCGTAACGAAATGTTCGAGAAATACTGAATGTTTTTAAATAGATTATTATAAATATTGTAACATTGTCTAATATTTATAAAAATTATATAAACTAAATTGCAAAGTTGAAATTATTTGTTTAAAGTATATTAGAACTATAGTCAGACTTAAAAATAAAATCTGAATTATTTTCGATATACAAAAAAAAGTTTTTTGGAAAAAAAAATTGAAAAAAAAAGTTGCAACCATTTTTTTCCAAAATCAATTATTTTGTTAAGAAAAGCAAAACGTTCTTTGAATCATTTAAATCGGACGCTTAGTTCTCTCATAAACTGCCATTTTTTTCACATTTATCTCCGTATCTTCAAAATGGCTGGGCGTGCCTTTGCCAAAAACTAACAAACACTTCTCTCAATCATTACTATTTGAATGTTTTTTAGATCATTCAAATCGGATGCTCGATATCTCTCTTCTTCACTCTTTGCTCTTTATCTCCGTAACTGCTGGACCTGCTTTTGCCAAAAACTAATCAGCACATCTCCCTATCAATAGGAATCGAATGTTTTTTGAACCATTCAAATCGGTTGATCCGTGCGCCCGAAAACGTGACCGGAAAATTGTATCCACACATACATACATACACACACACATCCATTTTTTCTGAGGTATGCAAAAACGTTCAGCAACCTTCAAAACGTCGAGTAAACATTTTCAATTCCGATTTTCGGCCCACTACAATATCTTACCCCACGAGAAGTTAAAAAATTCTCATAAACCCTACTAACTTTATAGCTAATTTAGTCAAAAATGTATCAAGGAAACTTAGCATATACCAAAGAATTTTTTTCGGCAAAATTAAAAAAAAAAACTACTTTTTGTGTAACTGACATTGCGATAAACGTGTTTTTTATATTTTTGTTTGTTGTTAGTTTTTTTTGGTTCTGAGCACTGTTGTTTAGTTTGCTAGAGCTCAAAATAAGTTTTAATTATACGTTGTTTATTTGTTTGTGAGAAGTAATGTTAATTATAAATTAGATTCTACTGTTATTTATATAAACTTTACAGTAGTTGGGGTGGGGTAATAAGGACCAACTTAACCTATACCATTGCAAAGGTGTGGACAATAAAAAGGAATAAAGTTAATAATGCCATTTTACAAGAGGTAAGTTAAATAAATAGTTAATCCTACCTACTCTGTATTAGCTGATTCTTTTTTGACGAAATACTAGATGATGGTTATATACAAGGTTATCTCTGTAAAAAATGTACCTATGATAATTATATTTTGAATTAGCTGAATAATGTAGCTATAATTTCGTAAAATCCCTTTAAAATTAAAAGTAAGATATTGGATCTGTTTGCCCCTGGCTGTTCCATTTTACCCAGCCTATGAGGAAAATAGAACCAGGTGACAAATTTTTTAAACATTGGAAAAAACATATTTGTACAATGATGAATTAGTTGGGAGTTATACTGAACACCCTTCAGCCCCGACCTACCCTTCAACAAATAGAAATTGAAAATGACGTATTTAATAGTTTTATTAGTAGAAGTTTGTGCAAGATGAGCTTTAATATACTAATGCATAATATTTTTTTATTATTAAAATAATGTAGAAGATATATATATATATATATATATATATATATATATATAAGGTCAAATTTCAAAAATTAATTTTAATATTAAAACAACATTCTACAATACTTTTGTGTATTATTTGTAAATATAGTAATAAATTATGTAATTAATTTGCTTAGTTAATACGAAAAATATATTGTATAATTACTGTAACAAATAATTGCTATGAAGCGAAAATACTATAATTAAATTAATGTTACAACTTACAAGTTTAACACATTCACTACTATCGATATCCTTCCATAATTTAATTAGAAAATTTCGTATTTCCATAGGAATTATACTTTGAAATGTATCTCTATGAATAATATAACAGAAATTTGACGTTTTAATTGCGCATATTCAGAACCTCATAATTCAATATTTAATTCTGGCCTATTCTATGGATAGAATTTATTCATTGTCAGTGTTTATAGTTGAAATAAACATTTAAAAAAAATTCTTAACAATTATATTGAAAAATATAAATTGATGATGTTAGAAAGCAAATATTACTTTTAATCTATTTTTTTATATCTAAAGAAAATACATAACTCTAATTTAATTAATAATTATGTTTGTTTATAAAAAGTTGTTCAGTATTATTAAAATATTAACCCTATTAAAAAATAACTAGAAAATTAATGATCAGGATTGTAGTAGTATATTTTACAAATAATTTTTAAGTTATTCATTTCATTGTTTCACCAAAATGTTACACCCAAATATCTTATTATACTGTTTCCTGAAATGTTGTTAAATAATAGTTGCATAATAATGCTTTATTATTTTAAGTTTACTCATTAGCAGGAGAAATAAAACCTATTCAAAAATTCAATATTTAAATAAATAGTATTAATCATATAGAATATTAAAATGTATTATAATATTATTATAATAAACAGAATACTTTTCTGTTGCATTTTCAACTTTATTGTTTTTAAAGAATACGAATATGTAGGAAAAATTTTGATTACCATTAAAGCTTAAAATAAAGTAGTGTCTTCTTAATAAAAAAGCAAATATAATTTTTGCAGCATACGTTTAAAATTAAGTGAATATAATTGCGCAGAAATCAATTCATTACAAATAAACATCAAGCACGTCTATGTAAAAAAAATTACTATTCACTAATAAAAACTAATCGACAAAATTAGAAATTATTGCTCGGATATGTAACTACCAAAGCTGGCAAGATGAAAGAGTAGAATAAAGAGTAATAGTTTTACTTGAACTATTTTTTGGGACAAATATGACATAAATTAATTAAATTAATAAAAATTAATTATAACATAAATTAATATGACACAATTAAACAATGATTTAAAAGTTACTGCTCATAAATGCGAATAAAATTCTCCCTAATAAATTTATCTAAATTGACATTTTTCCAATATCTGGTTGTGAAAATGTGAGTTCCAAAATATGTGAATGTTCTAAGTTCGTTTCGTAACAATGTTCATCATCAGTATGAATAGTAATTATTTTCAATAAAATAAAATGATTTGAAAAAAAAATTATAATATTTATTGTTTTTGTAAAAATATTTTCATTCATCGTTTCATTTATTAGAATAAATGTGATTGAATAATGATATAATAATAGTTATTGCTTATAAATGCGAAAAATAATAGCACAAAATGATTTTATCAAAATTGACATTTTCCCAATACCTCGTAGGGTTTTTAAAATGAATAAATTTTATAAATTCTATATAAAAATGGATTATATGCATTAATAGTACATTATAACAAGCCACAGTTAGCTTGAATAGAAATCATTTTTTATAAAATGTTGAAAATAAATTATTTAAAAAATGATTTCAAAATTTGTTTTTATAAAAATGTTTTTGTTCACTCTAGAACTTTAATTGAATAATGTTATTAAACAATGATATGATAGCTTTTGATTACAATTTCTAAAAATAAAAGCGCTTAATGACTTTATCAAATTTGACATTTTCTCAATATCTTGTAAGGTTTTTAAAAAGTATAAATATTTTAAGTTAGTTTCTTTTACATCAATAGATCATATCCATTGATAATAAAAATCCTAATAAACAGTTAATTAGCATGAATAAAATAAAAGTTAGAATAAATATTTAGAATAAAATGATGTTGAAATAATTGGTTTAAAATAAAATGATTTTGAAATTTCATTGCTTTTATAAAAAAAATATTGTTTACTCCAGAATTTCTACTAGAATAAATCTGATTAAACTTTGATATGATTAAACAATGATATATCATCATAATTATACTTAGTGGTTATAATTATACAAAATAATTATGCTCAATGAATTCATCAAAGTTGACATTTTTTCAATAACTTGCAGGATTTTGAAAGTGTGGAAATGTTCCAAATGGAATTATGGAATAAATTTGATTAAACATTGATATAATGATAGTTATTGATTATATATACGAAAAATAAAAGCGGTTAATTGATTTGTCAAAATTAACATTTTCGCAATATCTTGTAGGGTTTTTAAAATGTATAAATATTCTAATTTTTTTTTTTTTATAGGGAAAGATAATATGCATTAATAATACATGCTAACAAACAGTTGATTAGCATGAATAGAAATTATTTTGAAAAAAAAAACTGATGTTGAAAATAATCGATTTAAAATAAAATAATTTTTAAATTCAATTGTTTCTATAAAATGAATTGTTTACTCTAGAATTTCAATTAGATTAAATCTGATTAAACATTGATATGATGATAGTTATTGGTTATAAAAGCAAAAAATTATTATGCTCAATGAATTCATCAACATTTCTAAACTAATTTCTTCTATATAAAGAGTTCATATGCATTAATAATTTTTGTATATTAACTAATTTATAAAATAATTAAATAAAATCTTGAAAATAAATGATTTCAAAATTTGATAGTTATTGACAAAAATATTTTTGTTCACTCTAGAATTTTAACTTATTTCTATCCGGTTCTCTTATAAATATTTGAACAAGTAAAAATGAAAATTAAAATAATGAAAGCAGAAGTCAATAAAATTGATTATTCTCGTCCACATTTAAGCTTATACTACTGAATCGATTTTAGAAAATCGAAAACTGTTCGAAAGATATTAGTTGGAAATGATATTGATTAGTTTTAGGTGAAAATGTACCGAGCCGTACCGAGCATTTTCTTGTAACTGTTGAACTATTAGAGTCCTACGGAAACTGGTTCAAATATGAAAATTGTTGATTTTTGAAAATTTGCTTTTAGAAAATACTCCGAGTTAACGTGTTCGTTTGTTTTCAATTATATGTGATATATACACTCGGAATACTTTTAATTGCTCATAAATTAATTTATTTTTGATTGTATAAGTCGATTATTTACGTATATCGGGATGTTCATGTAACTTGCCTCAAGGCAAAATACCAATACCAACTAGTTTATTGAACGAATTGATAATTAGTCATTACCATGTTACTTTGTGTGAGTAACATAAATATAGAACTATATTAAATATTATAACATTTGTTAATCAGCATAAACTCACATTCTCTAATGAATACAATGAGTTATCACTATTTCTTGTTGGAGATTTCAATTTCAAATTTCATTCGTTCATTGATTTTCTAAACTATAAATTTAACAAAGAGATATTCTACGAGATATAGCACTACTATTGATGGAATTGTCTCAAGAAATTTAGATAACTTGTTGATTATCATTTTCATTTTTTTAGTATATTTTTCACAATAATTTTTCAATAGAGTGTTCTATGTTAACTTTATGTTTTTTCATTTGTTATAATAATACAATTCATACACCAGTCTCATCTCAATCGATTATTGTATAACTAAATAAAATAAACAGACAAATATTTGGTAATTTTATTACTTGATGGTGTGTATTTTTTAAAATTAAAATACATTTTATAATAATAATTATAAACCTTCAAACGATCTCTTTATTAATTGGAAGCCTCCAAAATCGACAAGTATTTCAGCTGCGTGAGATATAATCGTTCGAATGTTTGACAAACAAGACGTCATCCGAGACTTATTAACAAATCGGGCACGTATTTGAAATCCCCCAAAACATCGGATCCGCGTGCACCAAATGTGGAGATCGCGGGCAATAGGCCGACTGAAAATTCCTAGCCCTACACCTTGAATTTTTTTACCCAAAATAATTGCTTCAAAAATGCTGCCTATAATTTTTATAATTTTGTACCATATTTTAACTGGCTTTTAGAAATTTTAATATCTAAATTACATTTTTCTCACGAATAATTCAATATAGATAATTACTTAAATTCCTAATTGAAGTGAATTAATTTGTCAAATCCTGTTCACATGTACTCAATTCAATCTACGATCAACACAATTATTGTAGTAAATAGAGAGGAAAAAAGCTTGTGCTCTGCGAATTTTTTTATTATGCTCCAATTTGCTTGATATTTTGGAAATAGGCTAATCTTAATCTTAAGTTCAGAAGTGAAAACAACTTGCACACCTTCACCACCCCCGGCATTAATTGGATTATAACTCTTTTAATTCTGATTTTATCAGAACTTTTAATATACTATTTTAAAGGTAATTAAATGACCTACAACTTTCTCTATCATAAATTTTACCGTAACTCCTCTTATTTTGAAATGTTAAAGAGCTTGAAAGACACTCTGTTTACAGCCGCGCACTCTTTAAACAATTATAACTTTATCAATATTTGTGTAACAAAAAATAATAAAAACCAATAATTAGTCAGAAAAAACTTTTGAATTTCAGAGATATAATAATAAGAAATTGGTTGTTTTTTTAATGGATTTTTTTCATGAAATCATGAGTTTTTTGAAAATCGTTTGTACTAAAGTTATGGTATTTTCTAGAATCCATCAAGCATTCATTAAGATCACTTAAACCAAGTTAATTCTAGATGGAATACGATTATTTTTAATTTTGGTGGAAATGGCATTCATAAACTATTTGATTCAAATGAAAAAAAAAACATTATATGCGTCTTTTATTTGCATGATAGCTCATTCATTTTACATGCAGAAATACTCATTTTAAAGCTTATTTTGAGGTATAACACCCCATTTTCATATCTAGCTTGATATTGTTCTCAGAACACTATAAAACAGTGATTTATTAAGTTACTAATTTATATAATTTTGGTCATTTCATTATTTTTGTTAAAACGTATTTTCTGAAGATATTAGCAAACAACGCTTTTAATTTTTCTTTAACGTTTAGTTAAAAAATAATAATCTGTCAATTTTAATTTTAATATAGGGTATGCAATTACATTGAACTGACATATCACAACCGTGAGACGCATGCGCAGAACGGCATCACTTGTCAGACGATGTTGACTGTATTTTATTATATTATTTTAATTTTTGGCACATCTCAGCTGCTTTTCGGCATTAATAATGTAGACATTACATTTTCCTTATTTATAATGATGAATTTATTATAATTCAATACTGTGAATAAAATTGTTGGCAAATGATAGTCTTCATTTGTTTTTAATGTCAAACTAAGCTTCAAATATTTTCAAGGTCAAACAATGATGAACGGTTTTTTGTAATTTTTTCCATTTATTTCTACAATCTAACTATATTTCCATGAGTCTAAAAATTCTAGAAAATTTCCCGAACCAACTTCAGGAAGATTCATGAAACTGTGAATTATAGTTTAGGAGGATTAACCATTCATACATAGTTACAGAAGAATTTTATATATAAGATATATGTATATATATTGTTTGTAGTATATAATATGATTTATAATTACAATTACGATAAGCGATAGTGAATGAACTTGTAGCTTGAATTGAATGTCTGATCTGTCAGTCGATGACGATTAAGTGGTCAGGAATTCAAGATGAACGAGCTGTAATAGTTGGGTAGTATATAATATAGTTGATAATGTTAATATTACTTGTTCTTATAATAGTCATTATAGGCATGAGTAAAACATATGGGTGTGATATTTGTCGTGGATTAAAATTATGTTCGATTGAGTGTGTGTTCGAATATTTGTGAAATTAGGATGTGTTATGATTATTTAAAGTAGCAGTATTAAACATTATGTATATATATGTATATATATATATATATATATATATATATATAATTGCTTTTAGCATGACTGATGGCGAGAAATGGCCCACTACTATTTTTCATACCCCCAAATGGTAAGATTGGGCACCCAAGATTTTTTTTAAATTCCTGGACAATTTTTTCCATAATTCGTATTTAAAAAACCCATATGGCTAAAAACAAAAATTTATTAGCTCTATTCGCAAAAACATTTTTAAAACAACTTTCAAAAGGTTCCGGAAAAATTGCCATCGATAAAACTAGATGCGACAAATTATCAATCGATGTGCACAATCAGTATATATAAAGTTCATGGGTGGATTACAAAAAAAATCAATTTGAGCAAAAAAAAAATATAGAAACTGAATTGAACAATTTTTGACAAGAAACTAGGTACCCTACAAACCTTGAAAAAGCTGTACAATTTTGCACAAAATTTTTAAAATCTTATTCTTCTAGCTATGGGCGCAAATTTGAATTTGTCTATAATGTTCAAATATACCAATTCGATTTATAAGAAATCAGGTTCACTCTTAAGCAGACATTTGCAATTATTTTAGGGCTTTGATACGTAAAGCAAACTCCTTATATGTTTTTGTTCGGAATGAAACTGCCACAAAAAGCAACAAATTTATCTATAGAATCTGGACAGCTGAAAACAGAAGAAGAATTAGAGCAATTACTAGGAGAACTCACATCTTATTTATTATGCATATCTAAGACGTAGAATATATATATATATATATATATATATATATATATATATATATATATATATTCATTTGACACGTTACACATAATTTTAGATGAGGTTTTAAATGAGGAAATTATAATTGATAATGCTCTAGTCTAGATGTTGAGAAATCGAGAAAATTAAGAAAAAATATAAGATTGCAGTTGCATCTATAAAGTAATGTGAAAAAAATTGAAGTTAAATAAAATCGTTGAAATATTATTTCAATTCCACAATAGCTAAAACTGGCAAGAAATCACGAGAAATATGTTTAATTTTCTTATGAAAACGTCTTATATGCGAGAAGTCAAATTTGATTAATAATGCTTCAAAATAGCAACAAAAATAATAAAATCAAGCTATCAAAATTGTAATCTTTCGAAAGAAATATTTCTTGCTTCTGTGATTGATGGCAATGTTAGAATTATCATTCCAGACGTTGATCGAGGCAAAATAAATAAAAAATGATCTGCATTATTGCACAGATGACGATAAAAATTCAAATAAATCTGGAATTTTAATACAGCTCCAACAAAAACCATGGATTTGTTATTTGCAAACAAAAATTTATATCATACAAAAATATTTGTCAAGGTGTTGCGAAATCTGTAAGAAAAATTATAGGAAAGCCGTCGCATCTATAAAACAACATATTTAAAAAAAAGTTAACTTTTGAATAAGAAGATAATTTTAACTGATAATTCTCGAAATAAAGCGAGAAAAAAAACATAATCGATCAGTCAAAATGTATAATTTTCCGAGAGAAAGCTTTCCTGCTCCATTAAATGGTAACAACGCTAAAGTTCCCATTCCAGATCTTGATCCTGGTAAACTAAATCAAAATAAAATGATTTACATTGTTTTATCTAGAGATGACGATAAAAATTTATATAATTTGGGAGCTACAATGAGTGTTTTAATTCTATTTCAGACATGAATTCAGTATTTGGGTATAAAAGTTTATATCATATAAAAAAAATTTGTCAAGATGTTGCAAAATCGGTAAGAAAAATAATAAAAATGCAGTTGCATCTATAAAGGAACATATTTCTAATAAAAATGAGTTAAGTGAAAATGCTGGAATATTATGTAGTTCCAAGTGGAACACAATAGCTCAAACTAGCAAGAGATCACAAGAAACAAGTTTACTTTTTCTTATAAGAACGACTTAAGAAACTTAGATTTTGTTTATGGACAAGTTGCATTATAAATTATTGCATCATTTATAATATGTTCATCTGATAGAAAAAATAACAAGGAAATAAATAACAATCCCTATGGGAAGACAATGATTTTTCCATTGAAACGTTAGACCTAATTTTATGCGGATGATGGTTTATTATGCAACCAGATTGAATATAAACGTGTAAGTTTTGAAGTAATCCTGTTTTGAACAAGAAAATTTTAATTGAATTTTAATTGATAATGCTCGAACGAAATTCTTTTTTCTGGAGAATATATCACTCGTAAGAAAACCAATACTAATTATATTTACACTACAATGGCAGCAGAAAATATTTCATTCCAAACATGACGCAAATAGTAATTATAACTACACTATACAAATATGAACTTGTAAATGTAATAATATATGGCGACTGTATATTTTGTAATTTGAGCTCGTTTCTAGAGAAAAACAACAAATCTATTCGCGATTGCAAACAGACCCCTTTTCTTAGCAGAAAATAAGCCGAAGAACAATAAACATTACAACTATGTGGGGAGATAAAAATAGCATCGTTTGGGAAAAGCAGACATGCAAGCACGATTATCACTTCATGCACTTGATTTGGTTATAACGATTCTCTAGTCCCTTTCCAAACATTCAGAAATAGACACACAGCTAGTTACTTTTTTTTAGTACCTCGAAACATAGTTTTGTGCATAAGGTAGGGTGCGTTGCACAAAGGTTCAATTTGACTTTGAGCAGTTATATCATGAAACCAATCCAATTATATAACAACAACTAGCTGTAAGTGGAATTCTGTCTTAAGGCAATTAGGGCATCGTGCCTTAAGGCAAATTGCTGGAACTTCCCGTACCAAAAATTATTATTTTTTTTTTAAAAACGATTAACATTTTTGAAAACAAATTACTTCGAAAAAATAAGATTTTTGAGAAACTATAAATTTGACAAAAAATTACTAAAACCAATCCAATTGTTCGCGCCGATCAAAGCAGGCGGTTATGCGAATAGAAAAACAAAAAATCATCAAATAGATAATTATAAAAATCAAAGTCAATTCAATCAATACATAATCAAAACATATTAAATTTGTTATAAATACTATTATAACTTATAAAATAAATATATACAGTTATTCAATTAAGTGTTTTACATATGGTCCTTCGAAAGGTAAATTCAAATTCAATCAAAACAAGATCCTAAAAATCACCAATTATATAACAACAAACTAGCTGTAAGTGGAATTCTGTCTTAAGGCAATTAGGGCATCGTGCCTTAAGGCAAATTGCTGGAACTTCCCGTACCAAAAATTATTATTTTTTTTTTAAAAACGATTAACATTTTTGAAAACAAATTACTTCGAAAAAATAAAATTTTTGAGAAACTATAAATTTGACAAAAAATTACTAAAACCAATCCAATTATATAACAACAAACTAGCTGTAAGTGGAATTCTGTCTTAAGGCAATTAGGGCATCGTGCCTTAAGGCAAATTGCTGGAACTTCCCGTACCAAAAATTATTATTTTTTTTTTTTTAAACGATTAACATTTTTGAAAACAAATTACTTCGAAAAAATAAGATTTTTGAGAAACTATAAATTTGACAAAAAATTACTTTTTTTTGAAAAAAAAAATTGAAAAAAAAATTGAAAAAAAAATTATTTAAATTTTTTTTTTTAATTTTTTTTTTTTGAAAAAAAATGTTTTCTATATTTTGACATATGTTGGAAGATCTGAACTTTTTTTCAAAGCAATCGTACTGCTTTAAATGCATAGAGACAAAATATAAAGCGCGTAAATAAACATTGGTACGGAACCCATAAGAATGTAAACAAAATTTATACTTTAATAATTATTATTATTATTATTATTATTATTAATTATTGTAATTTTTTCCAAGGTATGCCAAAATATTTAGAAACCTCTGAAAGATATATAAAAATTTTCATTTTCGATTTTTTTGCGATTACTATAACTTACCCTACGGGAAGTTAATAACACATATCAAACATACAAACATCTGACTGTGTTTGGTATTACTCCCAGTTGAATCATCATTTGATTATAATTGTAGTGGTGTGTATTTTTTGCTGATTTTCAAAAATTTGTTTCCTGGTCTTTTTACCCCATTGACGTGGTGCAATAGGACGGCCAGGGGACACAAGGTTCAATGTTTTACTTTTTTAAATAGATTTTACAAAAAATAGCTACATTATTCAGCCGATATATAAATTTTACGGGTACATTTTTACGAGATAACACTGTATATAACCTTGATCAAGTATTTTTTAAGAAATATACATCCAGATTGAAATAATGATTTATTTAATTAATCTCTTGTCAAATTGCTTTATTTAACTTAATTTATTTTTTATGTATGATTTTTTATTGTTCACGCCATTGCAGATTCAGTTGGTCATTTCATCCCACTCACGTGTAAGCTTTTATAGAGGCTTTATAAAAAACTGTTGAATCTAACTTAAAATTAACAATTCATCTTATGGAGCAATTAAATACTTAAACTTAAAATTTCTATTAAGATCTCGTAAACTAAGCAACAGTGCTCACATCCAAAAAAACTAACAAAAGAAAATACTTTTTTTATAAATTTGAAAACGTGACAAAAACTGTAATTAACTGTTGAAAAAAAAGTGTTAAATTTTCGTCGACATTTAAGCTCATCCTACCGAACCGATTTTAAAAAATCAAAAACTGTTCGAAAGATATTAGTTGTGAATGGTACTGATTAATTTTAGGTGAAAATCTACCGAGCCGTTTTCTTGTAATCAACTGTTGAAAAAAAGTGTTAAATTTTTGTCGACATTTAAGCTCATCCTACCGAACCGATTTTAAAAAATCAAAAACTGTTTGAAAGATATTAGTTGGGAATGGTACTGATTAATTTTAGGTGAAAATCTACCGAGCCGTTTTCTTGTAATTAACTGTTGAAAAAAAAATTTAAGCCGATTGTCATGAAACTTTTTTTGGCGATATACATCATGGTCTTATAGAACTTACTGTAATATTACGGCCTTACGACAATTAGTTTAATTTTAAAAATTCGTCAAACTTTGCTAAACTTATTATCGTTTTTTTAAAGTAGGATTGATTGATTGAAGTATATTATTTACATTTTTTTTTTGATTAAGTCGATTATTTACACATATCGGGAAGTTCATGTAACTTGCCTCAAGGCTAAATACCAAACCAACTAGTTTCTTATCAATTTCACAGTACAGCGTTAAAAGCTGTACAGACTTGTTGTCTAATATTCATGTGGCGGCAACGAACTCATTATTTGTGTTTAAGCGAGAGAACGCGCAGTCGTTTGCTTTATACAATGCTTTATTGGATAAATATTATTCTGGATTAAAACAAGCCATAGCAATTTCATTTAGATTTCAACCCCTTTATTATCAGAAAGTTACAATTTATACCTTGCCCGTTCAACAAAAACCGTATTATGATAATATGGAATAACATTTGAGCGATTCTAAATTCTCCACTCGTTTTACGAAAGCATTCAAAGTTTTTGATTAAAGATAAATATGTAACTAAAAGAGAATAATATAATACAGTGGAAAATATTATATAAGGTACTTAAACATATTTGGTATATGATTATATTTAGTATTTTGGAAAATTCTTATAAGATTGAAAGATTAGGCATATCTTAAAAACTGTAAAAATAAATGCATTATAATGCAATTAATGTTCTATTGGACTATCAAGCCCTGCACGTAACCATGGGTCATGCAAAAACAAACTAGTGGTGTATGGGATTGTGCCTTAAGGCAAATTGCTGAAACTTCCCGTACCAAAAATTAAATTTTTAAAAAAAGATTAAATATGTTTTAAACTTTGAAAAAAATAGATTTTTGAGAAATTTTAAATTTTTGAAAAAAAATGTTCCAAATGTTTTTTGAAAAAAAAACTTTTGGAAAAAAATGTTTTTTTTTTAGTTTGAAAAATTTTTGAACTTTTGAACTTTTTAACTTCCCGTAGGGTAAGTTATAGTAATCGCAAAAAAATCGAAAATGAAAATTTTTATATATTTTTACGTTTCAGAGGTTTCTGAACATTTTGGCATACCTTAGAAAAAATGTATGTATGTGTGTGTGTGTGTGTGTGTGTGTGTGTGTATGTGTGTGTATGTATGTGCGGATACAAATTTTCGTCGACGATTTCGGGAACACGGATCAACCGATTTGAATAATTCTAAAAACATTCGATTTGCACTCATAAGGAGACGTGCTGATTAGTTTTTGGCGAAGTTAGGTCTAGCCGTTCCGAAGATACGGGGCAAAAAGTGCCGAAAACGGTAACTCAGTTTTTAAGAGAACGGAGCTTCCGATTTGAATAATTCAAAAAACATTTTACTTGTATTGGCAAGATAAAGAGTTGATCAAATTTTCATGAAGGCAGGTCTAGCGGTTCCGGAGATCTAATGAAAAAAGTAAAAAAAAATGCCATTCGGCGGTTAAAAATGATGATTAGACATATGCACATCAAATTATCAGATATTGTATAGAAATTTTAACAATAAGTATATTTTTTTTTTACATTTCTATGGGTTCCGTACCAATGTTTATGCGTTAGACGGCGGCGCGGCACTTGCGCTGTGACAATTCGTCTCTATGCAGTTCAAGCAGTACGATTGCTTTGAAAAAAGTTCAGAATTTCCAAAATATGTCAAAATGAAGAAAACATTTTTCTTTTCAAAAAAATTGTTTGTTTTCAAAAAAAAAAAATTCTTCCAAAAAAAATTGTTTTTTTTTCAAAAAAAAATTTTTTTTTCAAAAAAAAGTAATTTTTTGTCATATTCCTAGTTTCTCAAGAATCTAATTATTTCGAAGTAAATTTTTTTCAAAAATGTTAATCGTTTTTAAAAAAATAATAATTTTTGGTACGGGAAGTTCCAGCAATTTGCCTTAAGACAGAATTCCACTTACAGCTAGTTTTTAAAGCAATCGCACTGCTTTTGGCTACATTGAGAAGCAATATTGAAGCGCCGCGTCGCCGTCGGACAAACGATATTACGAAACCCATAGAAATGTAAACAAAATTGATTATAAACATTATTAAAATCTACATAAAATATCTGATAATTTGATGTGCATATGTCTAGTGATCATTTTTTACCTCCAAATGACATCTTTTTACTAGATCTCCGAATCCGAGAGTCCTGTCTTCCCAAAAATTTAATCAGTTCTTTATCTTGTCAATACAAGTGAAATGTTTTTTGAATTTTTTTTTCGTTTTTTTTGAGATTACTATAACTTACCCTACGGGAAGTATGTTTGGAGTATGTGTTTTGGGTACGGAAAGTTCCAGCAATTTGCAATAAGGCACAATGACATGCACCACTAGTTTAGATTCCGTTTAGATTTTAAATTAAGAAAAATTTAAGTGTTCTTTCTCTCTTTAGTGCAATCGTTGACCAGAGTTTAATATTATTAATGCATACTTTAAAACACTCAATACTGTAGTAAAATCAAGCTTATTAGTATTATCAATATCTGATATTAAAATTATAAATCATTTATGTAAGTATTATCAACTTCCAAAAATTTTGCCATTCCAAACAAATGGATAGAATAAAAATTCATCCACCTCTAGTTGTTGATTATATTTATTTAATGAATTTGACTAAACATTCAATTATATATTTTATATACGAATAATCGGATTCAGAGTAGGGCAATTTATTTCTTTGAATTGTATATTATTTACACGTTCAAAAAATTATTTTGATAATGGCAACACGATTGGCGATCAGAATACCATGTTATAAATATCAACTAAAAACTAAAATTAATATTACTAATATTCAATGATAAATAAAATTATAAATTAAACTACTATAAATAGGAAGTATAGTTTTAACTTATCATTAATTAATATAATAAAACATTTTTTTATAAAAAGCAAATAGATGAAAATATTTCACAGTTTGTTGTAAGATTTTTCTTTAAATTAAATTGGTGTTACGTGTACGCATTTCATCTATATTATAGTATACTATGGATGCAAATATGTATTACAAATTATTTTAGTTTATTCGCAATATATTTTATTAATCAAAATAGAATTATTTTGCATGAACAAATAACAATATCGCCCAATAAGCATTTTGTTTAAATCGAGATCTATATTTCAAAAGCAAACATTGCCGAAACGCAAATAATAAAATACGACTATTTGTAAAATAAAGAGAATAATAGCAAAGCATTCGACATTCATTCCAACAAACTGTTGTAAATAGCTGCAATATGTTACATGTAAAACAGGATATCGCATACAGATTATAGATTACTACAACGCTGCAAGTTTCGCAATTTAATAGCTATTTTTTGTAGTATCACAAAATTCAATTAATTTTATTCAATTTCATTGAAACTCGTATTTTTTAAATTTGTTTTTTAATAGCAGAAGAAATTAGATAATAAATTCAGAAGTAGATCTCCTGCTTATGATTATTTTTTTAATGGAGAAGTTTATTTTTAGTGTCCAGATTTGAAGGATATTTGGAAAAAGCCATTCAAGATATTGTAACTAGCTAAAAAGTTCAAAATTTTTCGTTCAAATTAGAGCTAAACATCATGAATTGATATTTCAAATTTTAAAACAGATGGTAAAATATCAATTGGAAATAGTGCTGATTAGTTTTTGTCAAGATGTTTCCAAGTAAAATGTTAGTGTTTCTTTTGATATTTTCAATAAAACTTTATGAGATGGTAGAGTTAATAATATAAAAAAACATCCAAAAACATTATAGGCCCATGAAAAGACTTTGATTTATAAAATAGTTTCAACAGTAAGCGAATTTTTTTTTTTAAATAAACGGTCAAAAATTTTATGAATTCATATTGATCAATGTAACTTGCTAATGCAAAATGCCTATTATACCTAGTAATTATACGTGGTATATTGATTATAATAGCATAATTTATTTTTTATTTTTCATTTATTTAGATATTTATGATATTGATAAAATTAATTTTATTCTAGTAATGTGATGATGTAATGAATTACGATGATAAAAATAAAAAAAAATGTTATGTTTTAGTTTGGCTCATATTGCTAAATTAAGCAATCGCCTAAATCACATTTTCTTAAATAGTGGATTCATTTACAACTCTGCATTTGTATATATCATAAAAATCTATAATGCATTTTTAACAATAAAATTTGTCATCAGGACAAAATTATTTTTTCCTAATACAAAACTTAAAAATTTCATAGAGTGTGATGATAGCCATCATTTTTTTAAAAAAAATACGGATAGCTTGTCGTTAGTACAATTAAAAATATTAGGTAAAAAATTGTATTGTATGTAGGTAAAAAAACTAAAATTTCACTAGGGTTGTAAGTGTGCTTCTGCAGTTAATAGTAAAAAACGACAATAGCGATTCAATAATTTTGTTAATATTTTGTTTAGTAAGATCTGTAAACCAGTAATTATAACTAGGTGCAGCTCACATTTCGATTTATTTTTTTTTGCTGTAAATTTTTAAATATAAAAAAACTATATTTTTATAAATTTTTAAAAATTTATATCAAATAAACTATAGTCAACCTTACGATAGTACTGCGATTTTCATAATAAGCTGAGCTGAATTTACGACAGCCCTCCTACAAAGCGGTATCGATTTTTCTAAAGCAGTTTATAACAAAGCAGTTATTTCCGCGAAAAAACAAAAATAATATTCTTATTGTTGAATATTGTTACAAAAGTTAATGTAAGTTTTATGTGGGGTTTGCCCATAGGTAAGCGGTTAAGAGCGACGGGACTTGTTTCAGAGGTCCCGGGTTCGATACCCACTTCGAGCAGCCTGTTGTCAGGTAGCAGTGACAATGATTTTCACTTGGAAATATAGATAGCAATATATTTCGAAGTGAAAATAGCCCTTGCCCGGCATTGCTGCACCAATAAAATGTCAGCCCTATTAGATTAATTCTAATAACAAAATTATCAAATACGAATGGATTAACCATTGGGTTACCATCTAAAAAAAATACGAAGAAAGAAGAAGTTTCAGCCCAACAACTCATATGACGTAAGGTTCTGATTGCTGTTCGAAAATAATTAAAAAAAAAAAACTTTTATATGAACACATTTACAATATGTTTGTACATACAAGACAGTGTACAACTCAGATATGTACGACATCGGTTTTAGCATTAGCGTTAGTATTTCTGATAAAAAATTGTTAGAGTTCTGCTTTTATTACATTTTTTATCATATCCTTATATCAACTCTAAGACAATATAAACAATTTATATTTTTAGTTTTCATATCTGAATACGAACTCGTCAAATCAATAAAAATGATTCATAATTTATCCTATTACTACGTACTATTATATGGTCGCCACAGAACACGGTACAAATAGTGAGGTTTCAATTAATTGTAAGTTTCTTATAGCGAGGTTTCTATAGAATATGGTACGCACTCATCGCGATATAAGAGGGTTGATTGTATCGTTCTCAATTCAGGAGAAATTAAAATTATTAGATTAGAAATTAATAAACGTACAAACGATAAAGATTCATACAGACAACTAAGAATACTACAATATCAATATTGCTCAGAAATTTTTTAGTAATTTTTTAATTCTCTGATGGAATTTAAAAAAGTCGATAATGTTTTTTAAACATCAGCGATACGGATTATATATCCTTATACTTACAATATAGATTATATATCCTTACGGATTATACTACAGTGTAGCAGTAACTTATTATATATATATAGACTGCAGAATTAATTGCATCATAAAAACGAGCTATTTAAAACATAATGTTTTTTTATATTATCTATAAGCAGGCAAATATTCTAACTTGTTATTAATATCTAAGACAAACAGATGTAAAACTTCTCGGCACAAAATTCAGTAGTAGATCAACATCAATATCGTAAATTATTTTAGTATAATAACGCATTATAAAAAAAATATCACGGTGCAATTTGTCTTATTTTGCTAATTTAGCAAATTATCAACTAAGTTGCACAATTAATATGCATATTTACAAAAATATTTTAAAAATGGTCGCTGCTAAGGCTTACACTGTTTTACATGAGCTCACGCGCCTGGAATCTGCAAACAATTCATTGCATTGGAAGAGAATTACTAAACCACTTAACATAAAGTTATTTTTATCACCAAAGAAAAAATAAATGTTGTTGCAGAATAAAACAAAACACGTTATGAAGTATTAATAACATCACTCGCACTTAAACACGAAATTCAGAAACGATTGGCATTAAACATTGCATACAGAAAAGAAACGTGCTCTCATTCATAACCAGACGCGCCCGAATTAGGAACTGATCCATGAATATCGATACGTCTATCTAATTTGTTTACAGTGTTGTCAGATGACAAATAATGACATTGTTTTTTACATCATACTGAAGTTAGATGCATTCAAATAAAGTATCAAGGCGGCAAAATCAATCAAAAAATATAACGTTAATATTTTAATTTAATTTTCGAATATTAAAAAAGTTGCACTAAAGTAGAGAAAACTCAATAGTTGTTACAAATTATTCTACCAATTATAATTAAATGGTAATTAATATAAAGACATGAAATAAATAAGAACATTTGTATATCATTTGTTAAAGTTGGATACAACGATTTTATCTGTTAGATAGTGTTTAGTAAATGACCGTTCGGTTTGAATGGCCAAAAAAGTATTTGATGAGATAGGTTCAAAGTGTTTAAGAAGTTCGTGATCTATCTGGATGCTGCCGAACTCTATTGAACACTTGCACTTTGCCGAAGGACCAGATATATTTAGTTGTTGGCTATATCAGACCGTTTGAATAAAAATAAAAGATGTTGAATAACTGTTTGATTATTGTGTATTTGAAATATTAAGACTTATAGATGATATGTTATTGAGGTTTGAATTAGATGTTTTGGATTTGAGTGTTAATTTACGACTGATCTTAGCTATATGAAATTTAGGTTGATACTAAATTATGTAGATTTTATAATTTTATATATTTTTCTGATTGGCCCATTTTGTGGAGTTGAGGACACCCCATTACAATTTTGGAACCAATCAGTGGTTATTACATTTATCAATCGATCAGGTATTGGTTGATAAATTGCATGATACGGAGAATTTAAACTGGATACAGGTAGTGCGAATTTCTTGGAAATATAAGGATGATTGTATGATGTAGTCAGGGACAGGTGATAAAAATTCTAGGAAAAATGGATTACTGATTTTGCGACAGGATGCGTAATAATAAAAGGAATGAGGGTTTATTGTCGCTATCCTGCATGGAGATAATAAAATATAATAATTAGACCAGGGTTGGGGAATGAGGCGTTAACATGCCCCCGGACTTAAAAAATTATGAGGAATTAATTATGAATATTTTTTAACGTTGCTTAATCCTAGTTTTATGCCATTGCTTATAATAATGTTAATGTTTTGAAAGTTTATAGATAGCACATGACATGTGATGATAATATTGATAATAGATTGATTAATGATAATGATAATGGATATAATGTTAGATTATTCACTTTACTAGAGTCTTTAAAATTGTCCAAATGTTCAAAATGTTTGTATTGACACTTCACTAGAGTCGTTAAAATGTCTAAATGTTTCGCATGATTATTGATAATCGACACTTCACCACACTATAATTATTCAATGTTTCAGATAGTTTTTGATTATTCGGTAATACACAAATTGTTTTTTATGTTTAATATTGATTATTTTCACTGTTTCACAATGTAATCACACAAAACTTAGTTATTAGATTTTACAATGTCTTTGTTTAATTTTGCTTTTACCACTCGAATGATGATGCCGTCCTTAGGGTGCAGATTTGTGATAATGCCTAATCGCGGTCGTAGTGGTTTTAGAATTTAATCGAGGAGTAGTACCATACTACCGAATTTAGCTTACAATAAGTTTTGATGCGTTTTTGTGCGTTTTCTTGCACAACCGCTTCTGATGATGTTGCCTTGTTCTCTGATGAAGTTGATAGCATATTGTCAGAGATTTCAAGCACGCAAGGATTTAGGATTGATGTTGGCTTGTCAATTAGGAAATGATAGAGGTTTGAAGGATTGTAATTATTTGGATTGAAACCTTGTAAAGATAATAGTCTAAGATTTAATATTGTTTCAATCTGTGTTAATGATTCGCGAGATTTGCTAGAGTTTGCGGTAAATTGTTTTAAAGCTGATATAAAAGATTCCGCGATCAAATCGTATATTACTTCGATGTCGATAGCTTTAGTGACAAAACACACAAACCAATATGTATATGCTTTATACTTTTTATGGACAAAGTTATGGCGATCTCATAATATCATAAGATTGAATATTTGCACTGTTGCAGCTAAGATTGATTTTTTGTTAATTTTTTGATTTATAGTGATATTTTCAGAATTAAATTCAAACTCTGTCTTGGCTAAAGTTGTAATTGTTTTAACGCAGATATTAAGCCAAGTATTCTGATTGTTTAAAAGATTTTGATAGTTAGCATTAGAATAATTTACGTTGTATTTTGCTTGATTGTGTTTAGTAGTTAGATTTTGTTCATTTAAAATAAGTTTTTCTGTTGCATTGACTTTAGTTGATGAGTCAACGTCACAAAAGATGTTTTTAATAATATCGCTTTTTGGATATTGAGTAAGATTCTTATTTGTTACTTGTTTTATTTGATTATTGAATTCTGATAATGGTGCTGAGGTAGTGTCTCTCATTACCGTAATTGATTTAATGTTGTTTTTAGGTTCAAGATGTTCAGCGTTATAATTAGCTTGATTTAAGTTAATTGTTAGATTTTGTTTATTTAAAACTAGTTCTTCTGTCGTATTAGCTTTAGTTGATAAGTTATGATTACAGAAGACGTTTTTAATAACATTGCTTTTTTGATATTGAGTAATATTCTCATTTGTTAATTGATTTGTTATTTGATTATTAGAATCTAATAATAGTACCGAGGTAGTTCCTCTTTTTGCCGTATGTGATTTAATGACGTTTATAGTTTCAAGATGCGCAACGTTTTTAGATTTATTATTATTAGATTCATTGAGAGTTATTGATTCAGATGGAATCGAAATATAGTTGTTTAATGTTTTTGTATGATTGTTTACTATAATAGTTTTACTTTCGTACCGCGATTTTAGCAATTCCCAAACACTTATATAGTTGTCCGCGGTAGCAGGTAGAGAATCGATTATGTTACCTGCTTCGCCTTTCAAGCAAGATTTTAGGTAAGAATATTTTTGAGAATTGCTAATATTTGGGTCAATATGAATTGAATAGAATGAATTATAGAACTGTAACCAGTTAATATCTGTACCGTCGAAATGAGGTAAATTAATTACAGCAAATTTATTATTGTTTGTTTGATATGATTTGTCACCAAGGCCACTATTTGAGCTAGGATCTGTTTTAAATGTTTTAATAGTTGTATGTAAAATTGAACAGCATTTAGTATAAGTATCATTGAAATCGTAAAATTCTGTATCTATCAAAAAGTCAATGTACTCTTCGTCATCAAAATGATTTGCAATTTGAATTATTAATTCTTGAAAAGTATCCAAAGAAGGTTTTAGTATTTCTAATATTTGTTTAAACTCTGATATATCTAACTTGCTACTCTCATTTTCTCTTATTCTTTTACAAAAGCTATGGATTTGCGTCAAACGAAATTTCATAAACTCTTTTTTGATATTTAAATTTTCTAAAGAATCCATATTAACACAGATCTACTACGCAAAATTCAAATAACGATAGGTAAAGATAATGAATAGGAAGGATTAAGAAAAAGGAGTGCTTAAATTAGACTGACCTTTGTGTTGTCGCGTCATGTGTCCGCAATTGTTCCTCATGAGCTGATTTGGATTCAGCTGTTGTTTCCTTGATAATGGGCTGCAGCTTTATTATGTTATAATTATGCTGCTTCTTGTTGTTTCACGATAATACACAATGCACTTACACTGAGATTTATTGTTAATGTTGATGTTAGTTTGATTTAATTGTTTGAATTGTTGTTGATATAATCGTTGTTTAAATTTGATTTTAGATTAATATTCATGCGATGCAATGTATTATGTTAAAAGATGATTTAACTAATTACACTGTGCACTATAAGTTTTAGATTTTAGATTTTAGATTAATATTCATGCGATGCAATGCATTATGTTAAAAGATGATTTAACTAATTACACTGTGCACTATAAGTTTTTAGATTTTAGATTTTAGATTAATATTCATGCGATGCAATGCATTGTGTTAAAAGATGATTTAACTAATTACACTGTGCACTATGTTTTAGATTGTAGATTTTAGATAAAGGTTTTTAACTTAATATGCGATGCAATGTATTACACTAGAAGATGAAGATTTAAATAATACACTGTGCACTAAGTTTTAGATTTTAGATTTTAGATTTAGTTTTAGGTTTTAGTTTTAGATTTAGATTTTTTCTTCCACTTTCACTGGTTAATCCGGTTCGAATTGGACCAAAAAATGTTTGAATAGATAATATGAATAAAAGATGATGAATAACTGTTTGATTATTGTGTATTTGAAATATTAAGACTTATAGATGATATGTTATTGAGGTTTGAATTAGATGTTTTGGATTTGAGTGTTAATTTACGACTGATCTTAGCTATATGAAATTTAGGTTGATACTAAATTATGTAGATTTTATAATTTTATATATTTTTCTGATTGGCCCATTTTGTGGAGTTAAGGACACCCCATTACAATTTTGGAACCAATCAGTGGTTATTACATTTATCAATCGATCAGGTATTGGTTGATAAATTGCATGATACGGAGAATTTAAACTGGATACAGGTAGTGCGAATTTCTTGGAAATATAAGGATGATTGTATGATGTAGTCAGGGACAGGTGATAAAAATTCTAGGAAAAATGGATTACTGATTTTGCGACAGGATGCGTAATAATAAAAGGAATGAGGGTTTATTGTCGCTATCCTGCATGGAGATAATAAAATATAATAATTAGACCAGGGTTGGGGAATGAGGCGTTAACAGATAGCACATTTATTATAAAATATTAATGTTATACTCAACTCGAAATCAAAGATGGCAATAATGATAATTGATAAGTAAACTAGTGGGGCGCATGGCATCGTGCCTTAAGGCAAATTGCTGGAACTCCCCGTACCAAAAATTATTATTTTTTTAAAAAGATTAACATTTTTGAAAAAATTAGATTTTTGAGAAACTATAAATTTGACAAAAAATTACTTTTTTTTGAAAAAATTTTTTTCTTTGTTTTGACATATTTTGGAAATTCTGAACTTTTTTTCAGAGCAATCGTACTGCTTTAACTGCATAGAGACAAAATGTCAAAGCGCGCTAGCGCCGCGTCGCCGTCTAACTGATAAACATTGGTACAGAACCCATAGGAATGTAAACAAAATTTATACTTATTGTTACAATCTCTACAAAATATCTGATAATTTGATGTGCATATGTCTAATGATCGTTTTTGGCCGCTTAATGGCATTTTTTTTACTTTTTTTATTAGATCTCCGAAACTGCTAAACCTGCCTTCATAAACTTTTGACCAGTTCTTTATCTTGTCAATACAAGTAAAATGTTTTTTAAATTATTAAAATTGGACACTCCTTTCTCTTAAAAACTGAGTTACCATTTTTGGCATTTTTTGCCCCATATCTTTGGAACGGCTAGACCTGCCTTCGACAAAAACTAATCAGCACGTCTCCTCCTTATCAACACGAATCGAATGTTTTTTGAATTATTCAAATCGGTTGATCGGTGTTATCGACGAAAATTTGTATTCGCACTCACACACACACGAGCACACACACATGTATACATTTTTTCTAAGGTATGCAAAATATTCAGAAACCTTTGAAACTTAAAGATATATGAACATTTTCATTTTTGATTTTTTTTCGATTACTATAACTTGCCCCACGGGAAGTTAAAAATATCTCAATTTTCATACGAAAGTATTAAAGAAGCCAATGCCGTAAAAAATTAATCATCTTTTTAATTGTGCCGCGAAAGGGCTATAACTCAACAAAAAAATATCTGAACTAGTTGTAAGTAGCCAAGCAAGTTTCAGAAGCTTGCCGGAGATACGTCATAATAATCGACTTAATAAACAAGATAAAACTTTGATATTTAGATAAAATGTTCTACTGATTTATTTCGAGAATAAAAACTTTGTTTTTGGTAAAAAAGATTTTCAATTTAAATCACATGAATTTATTTATTTAAATTGAGTCAGGACGTACACTATAATCAGTAGCTACTTGATCACAGATCGTATAGATGCTTCGGCATAGATTCAGTTTAGAATCACAACTTTGATAAATTTTTATTATTTAAACGCTTATCGTAGGCCTATATTATTTTAGTATGTAATTTCAGTCTACGAAATCTATCTTTATACAGAGTTTAATCAAAATCGCCAAAAAAATGTTTTAGAAACGGGACGACCAATATTTACGAAAAACAAATCACCGCATTTTGAACGTATATTTTTTAACTGTTTTTGAATATTTAAAATTGATTCAAGATTCTTGGGTAAAATGTGGATAAGAATCGGTTCACATATACGCATACATACTTTTTCGAAATTTGGTTTCAACGTCTAGATAACGTTAAATTATTTTGTTTTTTTGCAGAAACAAACATATCCTTGTGGAAGGTAATAATTCTGACTAGAAATGAATGGATCACATTATTTTCTTGGCTAATACGAAAGCTCCAATGATGGGTGCTAAGCTCTGGGCTCGTAAAACCTCTCACAATATTCTTCCCTGTAACGAATTGGAGTAACTAACTCATCCTACGGACCTGCTTTGCGGCAATACTACCTATTATTAATACGAATGTAATTCTGAAAACCCACGCGTTCCCTATATTTCATAAAAATATATGCGTTACGAAGCCTACAGCACATGTGGTTTTCCGAAACAATACAATATTCTAACAAAGTTTACATACAGCGAACTCCGCTGGAGAGAAAGGGAACTCGAAACTATTATTATTTATTCAATATACGAATACCAGAAGAAGTATTGATTCTATATTACATAAACCATATACATGTAAATGTGTCAATTCTTAAACCAATTTAGGGAATTTATTTAAACGAATGTATATATTTGTGCATTCCGTTCGCGATATGAAAGTAAATATATATTCGCGTTATGCTCCACTCGTCTTGACGTTCTCAGCCAAGAGAAAATAGTATTTTCCAATTTACGATAATATCATGAGCCCAATACGATACCGAGTAGTACATATACAATGTGACTTTTTCGTTTAGTATTCTATACAAATATATTCGGGCAAATGTATATTTAAACACGAAATTGATCAAGAATTGAGTTCGAGGGTCTATAATTTAATTCTGATAGATATTCGTACATTTAGTTGAATGGTAATGGTTTGATTCGATAAAAATTTCATATATTTTTTAGCAATTTAATCTTTTATATTTACTAATGTATTACATGATCAATATGCAAGTTTGCAGGTAAAAAATTAGTGATAAGAATCTAAACTAGCAATTATAACCTGCATATTATAATTTAAAAAAAATGAGTTCGTGAGCTGAGTTAAACTCCAACTCCATATTATTATTAATAGATTTAATTTCTAATTTTCCGATAAAGATTTTATTTTTTTACGAGAAAATCCGATTTGCTAATTTTACGTTTTCTCGATTTATCAAGTCAATCTGAATCAATTGTAAACAACTTGTCAGCATTCTCTGCTAAATGTAATTATTTCTATAGATTGCAAAATAAAAATAAAATAAAAAAATCTGAGTCGAATGAAATCAAAGTTGGAAAAGTTATGCATGTGAGCCGATTTTTGATCCTTCATCGACTTTGAATGGCTTTATCGATTTCAAAAATTTAAAAGCCAATTAATGGCTGGTTGACTTACTTTGATTAGTTTTTTCATAAGATCGGCCGATCCATTTTTTAAAAGTAGCAGAAAAGCGAAAAATTATTTGTCTACGTTTTAGCCAAAAATATTTGATTTAAAATATGAATAGGTCTTATTAAAAAAAGTTTTTCGACGATTTTAATTAATCTTTTTATGGCAATAGCATCCGGCCTGTTCTCAACAAACTAATAAAATATTATTATAGTCCTAGAAAAAGTGGTTAAATATATAAATATAATTGATAATTTGATCGGCCGTGCCTTTAGAAAATACTTTGTATATATATATATATATATATATATATATATATCAGGCAAATGTTAGTTGTACAATGAAAAAAATGAATGCAAAATTGAATAATTGACATTGGCTTCTTATTGATTGATTGACTATTGACTTCTTATTTATCAAGTAAATTATTTAAACATGTCGGGAAGTTCATGGAACTTGCCTTATGGAATAATGACACAACTAGTATATTTTCCCTATACTATAAACTTATCGAATAAGAAAAGTGTTTAGAGCCATATACCATTTTAGAAAATGTTTGAGAATGAAATGTTTAATAATGAATGAAATGCATATCTACTATATATAAGTGTCAGATAAATTAACTGTGTAAAAATGTATGAATAATCAGTAATGAAATGAGCAAGTCGGAAAAATAAACTTTGTGCCTTATGAGCAACACGGAAATAAAAATTAAAATGCCTATAATAATGATGTAATAGTTTCTTCTCAATGCTGTAAACTGAGAATTGAAATTTAAAAAATTATATAGTCAATTAAAAGAGTTTTGTTATCCTGTGATGGCACCTTCAAAGCAAAGAGTTTTGCCAATTTCAAATATTAATTCAAATCAATATTAAATGACAACAGTAGTAATTAGTATCTGTTAGCCCTTTTGAACTTGGTTTCTTATAAAATAATAATCAATTGTATGGATAGTTGTTTAAAGTTTTATATTTTATATTATATTTTTGAAAACCTAGCATAATATGTTAATCGTATGCATAGCTTATATTGGCAAATTTCTTTGGGGAACTTAAAAAAATTCTAACAAAATAAAAAAAATTTCAAAAAATTGAAATGAATATTTATTTATCATCGATATTGATCTATTACTATTTTTCAACAAATTTTTTTATAATATGTATGTGTATTTTTCCTAATACCCATCGCAACTTCACATTTTTGCATTTTAATAAATCCAATCAATGTTTAAGCAGCAATTTATACTACTTTATATTCCTTACAAAAAGTAAAACCGAAAGGTTGTTCATTGAAAAGTTTGCATTGGTGAGTTGCTTTAATGCAATTATGCCAATATGGTCTTTGAATATTCGTTTTTCTACAAGTTTCGAACTACTAAACTTATTACATAATTCTATAAATGCACATCGTAATTGTGGCTTTTCTCATCTCATTCAGACGGAAAATTTTTCTTAACTCAATTAAAATAAGCCTCTCTGAAATTGTAATAGGTTCATTTCCAACGATTCCTAAAAGGAATTACATTAATTATTACATCAAACTACATAAAAATTTAATGCTGTAATAACAGAAGGTGCTATCATAGAATAGCTATCCTTCATTTGCCGTTATATTAAATTGCATTAATTGTAAATTGTATAGTTTGCTATGAAAAATTAAAAAATGGTCGGCCTTCAAAATTCAGATTACTGAAGCCAACTGGGAAATCCATTACATTTGGAATTAGAGAATTTCTGATCTTTATGGACTCTTTGACAGTGTCAACGAGTTATCGAAATTAACATCAAATGATAAATTATGTCGTTGTGCTGTTTCGAACAACATGTAAAAAAATGAATAAAAAAGGCATATGGCCAAATATTTAATTGGATTTTATACAATTCATGAAAAGATCAAGGGTTAGGCCACTAACAAAGCTCACTTGCATTAGTACTATGCACTAAGAAATGTAACTGAAATCGTTTGGAAATATTTTTGTAAGCATAAGAAGTCAAGGAGGTTTCAACATAAATTCATTACTTGATATTTCAGAATTTATCATTGTTCAGAAAAATTGCGATTGCATATGTAGCAGGATAATGTACAAAAAAATATACAGTGTTGGGCATATGTGAAGTCTGTACACCAAATCTGAAAATGAAGCTTCACGGGTTGCGTCGAGATATTACACAAAAATATCTATACTCATGCCTGGCACTTTATTTTTTGAACTACTTATAAAATACAGTCAGGAAATAGATTATTTCATAAGCACATCATGTATTGAAGACATTAATTACTTACTTACTTACTTAATATGATTTTAAATTGTTGTGCACATCGCATAATTTGATTTTTTTTCAGAATTGTTTGCATTATTTTTCATGAGTAATTGGTGTAAAACTGTAAAACGATATCTAACAGGAAAATATGTAATGAACAGCGCTATAATAGAAAATTGCTGTAGCCAAGTATGAGGGCTTATAAAGCTCGATGAGACAAAAAATTTCGAACAAAACAAAAAAAGATAATACATAAAAGATTTAATTTTTAATATGGACATTTTACAAATACATGTTTTAAATACATAACTTAAACAATAATTATTTTGTTGATTTTGAGTATTTATGGTATGGAACATTTTGGCTCCGTTGTCCCTTTAAAAAACGAATCTTATTTTTACATAAGAAGAAATAAACATTATTATCGACTAGTACAATTTCATTGAATGAGATAAGATATCAGCCTCTTTAGAAAAAAAAATATTTTTTTTTAATTTCAATATTTATTACAACTGTTAAATAATTAATATCTAGCAATATTGATAAAGAATAACATAAATTTAAATAAATAAGGGTGCAAGAGATAGAATTTACATGAAAATAATATCTGTAATATGATGATTTAATATAAAATAGAAGCAAATAATAATCAAAATAAAATTAATAAATAATATAAATAAAATTTCAGAATAATAACATAATACTAGAAAAATAATAAAATATAACAATATAAACAATAATAGAAGTAGTAAGATAAATAATAATAATAATAATAATAATAATATAACAAAAAAAAAATCAAAAGTGCATTTAAACCCAAATTAGTTAATTAAGAATGCTACAAAAGTTGAATAAAACTGGATATTATATTTTTGAAAATTTATTGTTAATTTATTTTTACACATATTTTAAAAGATCCGCAACAAGATATTAATATATCAATTGTATATTAATTTCATGCTATAGATATATTTAAACAAATATTTTTTAAAATGCATACTATGAATAAGAATTTATAGCAAAAATATCATATCCCTAGTAATGAATCCTATGAAAAATTAGTTAAATAGACTGTGCCAAATATTAACTATTTATAAGGAGCTATTCACGTCTACTGCAAATACATGTTATGTGTCCAACTCTAGCTATAATGAATATATCAACATAAATTAGATTTATTTGATTCAAGTAAAAATAGCCCTTTCCGGACATTGCTGCATAAAATAAGTCAGGCCTATTAAATTATTTCTAATAATAAAATGATAGCTGTCTAATAATAAAATGTAGCTCTGTAATTTAAGAAAAAATATTCAGTGTTTCAGCCGGATATGCTTGTATAATAAAAAAATCAATGTTACTACTAAATATATCAATAATATAATACTTCTCAATAATAGCAATATGTTGTAACAGTTTATTGTTAAGTGTATATTAAGTGCATATTTAAGTTTCAAAAACTATCAACATTTTTTTATTTACAATTAGATAGCAATCAGAATATATGCATTATATGAGCTACTATTTAGGCAACTCTCCAATAAGAGGCTAAATTAAAGTAATTAGAGTTAACGTTGAGTCTATAGTTTCATTATACTTTCTTAGTGCTCAAATTGCCCCACACCTTTGCTCAAATTAAGGAGCACAACTAGTGTGAAATTTTGAAAAAATCGATATCGAAATCGATAACATATTGAAATTTCAAATCGATACCTCAAACAGTTTTTGAGTTACAGCCATTTAAAAAGTATATGTATAGTATATACAGGGTCCGGCACTGGAAGTGTAACCAATTGAAAGACCCATAAATTCAGTTTGGAAAATCAATTTTACTCGATTCAAAGTACAAAATGTGTAAAAATAATACAAAATTTAAGAACAATTTACTTTTGCTCGACATGACCACCTTTTGCTTTGACTATGGCCTTTGGACGGTCCAAAAACAAATCGCATTTGGCCGAACGTGACTTGCAGGTATTTTGGTCCACTGGCGGATAACGGCTTTTTTTAAAGCCTCGAGACTGATGTACCCCTTAGTTCGGACCTTGCTCTCAAAAAGAATGGCCCAAAGAGAATAATCCCTCGAAATGGCCCAAAGAGAATAATCCATAGGATTCGCGTCTGGTGAATTCGAGAGCCATTTTGCGGACGTTTTGAAGTTCGGAACGTTGTTTTTCAGCCATTCTTCATTCAATCGAGCTTTATGATACGGTGCCGAGTCCTGTTGAAACGTTCATGGTCTGCCACCGAAATGTTTATCTGCCCATGGCTTCAGAGCAACCTTCAGAATACTTTACCGCTAATATTGCGCATTTACCTTGACGCCAGGCTCGATGAAAAAAACTATTGGAGATCGCCCATCTGCGGTTACAGCGGCCCAAACCATTATCTGTGGCGGGTGTTGCCTCCTGGTGGCTAATCGATGGCTCAAATTCTTGTCTGAACGTTTAGTCAAGTAAACCCTATCGTTGCGAATTGCGCAATTGTGAAAATTTTCTCGTCGGAAAACACAATGTTCGGAAATTTATCACTTTCGGCCCGGCGAAGCAACTCCTTAGCTCTCTGAAGTCTCACTTGCTGCTGCTTCGGCGTAAGATCATGTGCCTTTTGGATCTTATAAGGCTTGACATTGAGATCATTTTTAGTATGCGGCGGATGCTACGGTCAGATATGTTAAGTTCATTTGCCATTTGATTGGCACTTCGTCGGGGATTTCGCTTCAGTCGCTTTCTCACTTGTTTGACCATCTCATGTGACGTTGCAGTCTTTTGGAGACCACCTCCATGACGTTTTGCGATGCTACCAGTTTCATTGTAACCAGTTATGGTGCGATAAACGAAAACTTTATTCTTTTTAAGGTGTTTGAGCCCTCGAACAATCGCTGGTTGTGATTTTCTAGCTAAATATAATGTAATCGCGTGTTACGTTTGAAATCCATTACTGATTTCTTTTTTTCGCATTCACTGTCGACAAAATACTTTCGTGCGCTTATAAACAATACACCAAACTATCATTTAGCTAACTTATTGACAGTTGGTGCCTGTGCATCAGCTACGCGTGCGGTTTAAAGTTGTTTACACTTTGAGTGCCGGACCCTGCAGTACAACGATCACTTTTTTTTATCTTTAAACGCGTTTTTCTCGAAACAGCATTTTTCGAATTTGCTGCAGTGATTACTCAAAAACGGATGATCCGATCACTACCAAATTTTTTTGACATGTTCTTTATATAGTTCTCCGTAAAATGAAGTATCGATTTTTTGATCGGATCAAAAATCGAATTTTGGCAGTCGAAAAACGACCAAAATTTAGGGTAAAATTCGACTTTTTTTTAAAACGCCGCCATTTTGTCAAATTTTTTATTTATTTTTTTTATCGTAGTTTATTTTACAGACAATATTATCTAGTTTAACAAGAATTTTTTTTTTTATTTCATCCACGTAGAAGGCCGGAATCACTGCAGCAGTTAAGGGCCTTTTTCTGTCGCGCCGTTGGAGATCGACGATAACTTAAAAAATATTTAATTTTTTTCTTCAAAAATTTTACTAAATATTCATAAAACATGTATAAATATATTCCAAAAAAATGATTTGATTGATTATGTAGTTTTTTTTTTATATAAATTCCCAAAAATCACCTTTTTTTAGGCGATTACACTAGTTGTGCCCCTTAACCTAGTGTACATTGAGCATACTTGACTTTGTACATTAAATCAGCTGTAGCTCTTAAATTTTACTATTGACACTTTTGTTGAGCGATAAATAACATATTCTTCCAAGCGTATAACAACTTATTGAGACTTATCATTGAGAAACTACATACTTTTAAGTATAAATTTACCCAACCAGCCCCGCCCTATCATACTTAGTAAACGTATAGGTTTTCTTCTTCAGCCTCCTCTATGTGTCAACATTTTTAAGATTGAAGTTTTTATCCCGTATGCAAATATTCCAATAATACTTCGAAAACAATGTGAAATAGGCAATTTAAATTTAAATTGAAATCGAAATTCATCATCTGCGGCAGGTACCAATTGGTTTGCAAACCATCGGAAGCAATCACCGATGTACACAGCTGCCGAGCAAACAAAATCTCAGCGATTAATGGATCACAAAATGTTTGCTTCCATGTTCATTGTTGTTAAAAGCTCTCGATTGTCGGCATTCCATTATTATGATGAGTGTTCGCTTTTTGTTCACGTCATTGGAGCCCGGAACGTCTTCCATGAGTTGTAATAACGCGCTAGTACGACCGGAGGAAATATTATATTTTCTGTGACTTCAACAAATAGTTCCTCTGCAGGAAGATTGAGCCGAAATAATATTTATTTTTTATTACAGAAAGAGTTTTTCGAATAACTAAAATTGAAATTTTACTTTTATATTATTACGAATTTTTATTCCGGAGTCGTGTTGCAGCGGTTGAGTCTAACAGTCTCAGTGCTGAAAATTATTGAAGTTATTACAACTGTTATATAGTCACTAGTAATTCCATAGTTGCTGATAGTTCAGAGTTATATGTTAGAGACAATGATGTACATTGTAGTTATTATTAACTTTTCGTAAAGTTAGAGTAATCGGAAAAAGTAAAAAAATGAATGTTATTTTATATCTTTACGTTTCAAAGTCTTCTGAACATTTTGGCATATCTTGAAAAAAATTGATGTATGTGACGATAGAGAGGCGTGCTGATTAGTTTTTGCCTAAGCCAGGTGCAGCTGTTTTGAAGATATATGCGGCAATGAGTGCCTAAAATGGTAAATCAGTTTTTAAGAAAATAGAGCGGCCACTTTGAAGGATTCAAAAAACATTTTACTTGTATTGACGAAATGATTGATTAAATTTTTGAAAAGCAGCGGTTTTGGAAAACAAACAAAAAAGTGAAGAAAAATGCCAGTTGCCAATCGACATTTTGTCTTCAAAATAGCTACGCATCCGAACAATGTCCGAAGGCACAGAAAATTTCATCAACAGGATAAAACACCAGAAATTTTTCTGACTACAGGTTAAACAGAATAAGGCTCTGAAAAGACTAGCAATGAACAAATCGAGATATCCATTGAAAAGGCACTATGAATTCACAGCAAAAATTGAAACATACTATTAATGAAAATATTCGAATAGATTTGACGATCACACTAAACGGCGTCAAGTCAGATAAGAAAAAAGAAACATATCACGACACTTTATATTTTTGTAAACAATAAAATGTGTATATAGTTTCATTCAGTTCGAAAGAGTTTAATTCATTTCCACACTATAAAATGTTTGTTTATAAGGTTAAAATATTTTGTATATATCCGAAATCTCTCGGGCTCGAAAACATTCTGAATTAAAATTCCTATTGAATACTAGCTAATGATTCCGGCAATAAGACCTTGATATTTTTTATACCGACTCTCCCGCTATAATCTTATGCTGCGGTGCGTTATTCTATATAAGTAGGCCCCATTCTACATCGTCTCTACACATTCATGGTGCGAGCCTTCCCGGCGTAATTGTAATTCAGGGCTCGTCTCCCGTTCGTCGGGCACCGAAATAAAGAAGTGAAATCTTTGTGACTTTGATCCCGGGCCCTGGGGTATGACAACAAGACATGACCACAGTTGGCGTTTGTCCGGCCATATGCCAACAAGTATTGTTGGCAAATTAAATCACCCTGATGTCAGACAGAAGCGGGACATGAAGCTTTTTATATTGGAAAATTTATTAGCCATAAGAAAATCTGGACATGCTGAACGCTAGACGGCGTCTCGATTGCGGTACGTGCTCTATATGATTACATAAATGCAGGGCCGCATTCCGTACGCAAACTAGTACTGGATAATATGTTCAATATTTATATATTTCAAATTATGAACTTATTAAAAACATTCTAAAATTTCAAAACTTCGAAAAATTAATTAATTTTAAAAAAAAACGTATTTGACAACGAAGAGCAATAATTTTTTTTAACAACTCTACCAAGATTAGATTGGAAAAGAAATTCACGTTACATAAAATATGTCATTTTTCGAAATATATGACAATGGTCAGAAAATTTTTTATTTTTAGTGTCATGTTAACCCCTTAAGGTTGTCTTCTCATCAGTCAGTTTCAAAAAATCGATTTTTTTTAATAGCCACTTTTATTTATTTTGCCATAGCCATTTTTATTTATTTTGACATACAATAAACTTTATTTTGTTGAATAAATATGTGTTCAAAACTAAGCAAAAGATCTTTTGTTTCTCTTGTTGTTTTCATGTTCAAAAAAAAAAAAATGAAAAATCCCTTTTTTAGTAAGCTACTGATGAGGAGACCCCCTCAATTGACGATTTAGATTCAAAAATGTTGGGCCAAAGTTGTTCAAGGCGCAGTGTTCGTGAGTATTTTGCCACACAGTGTACAGTTTATCACAAAAATGAAAATAATTTTGTGTTTTGTAGTTTCATATAGATAAATATTTTTCAATACTTGTGATTACCGTACCAAGCAATGGCCGTTTCAGTAATGTTGGCTTGTGGTCCGATTATCATACGTGGGCTATATATCCCTTATATTTACGCCTGTCCTAGCCATCGTACGCGGGCTGTGCTCGTAATTGCAAGTTAAGAGGGTAATCCTACATGTCCATTTAAGAACATGTATTAAAATTACTATATAATAAAACAATTGAAGTTCTGTATATAAAAAATCATGGATCATCTTTACTAAAAATGGCTATTAATGGCATACTCTAATTAACTTCCCGAAGGAGAAGTTTATGTTTTCATAAAAAAATCCGAATTGCTAATTTTATGTTTTCTCGACGTTTCAAGCCATTCTGAATCGAATGAGACCAAATTTGGAAAAAGTATGTGTGTGTATGTATGAACACATTGTTTGCCGTAAATCGACGTTTTCTCGAAAACGGCTGGGCCGTTTTCAAAAATTTAAAAGCCATTCGATGTATCTCGACGAGAACTATTGTTTGTCAGTTTTGTGCGACGATCGGCCAAGCCGTTTCTTTATAAATCGCAGAAAAGTGAAAAAATTTTCGTCTACGTTTTAGCCCGCAATTCTGAATCGATTTTGAAAATTCAAAAACCGTTCGAAAGATATTGGTTGCGAATCGTGCTGATTAGTTTTTGGTAAAGATCGGCCGGGCCGTTTTCTTGTAATAAAGTTTAAAAAAAAAATTTCGACGATTTTTATGATTATTTTTTGACGGTAGATACCATAGACTTCTAAATCATACTAAAATATTATGGCCCTACGACAACTGCTTTAGCTTTAAAAATTCGTCAAAGTTTGCAAAAATTAGTATGGTCTTTTTGGCATTTGTCAAAATTAGAACTTTCATCGACGTTTGCTCAAAAACGCCTGAATCGATTTCAGATATTTAAAAAGCATTTGATGTACCTCGATGAGGATTATCGTTTCTCAGTTTTGTGCGACGATCGGCCGAGCCGTTTCTTTGTAATTTGGAAAAATGTGTTAAACCTTTCGTCCACATTTAAGCTCATTCTTCCGAATCGATCTTGAAAAATCAAAAATTGTTCGCAAGATATTAGTTGGGAATAATACTGATTAGTTTTAGGTGGAAATCTACCGTTAATCTTGTAATTAACTGTTGAAAAAAAAATTAAGCCGATTTTTATGGATTTTTTTAGCGATATATACCATGGTCTTATAGAACTTACTGAAATATTTCGGCCTTACGACAAATAGTTTGATTTTAAAAATTCATCAAAATTTGAGAAAATGAGTAGTTCTTTTGACATTTGTTAAAATTAAAATTAGACTATTTATTTGATATAATGATAGAGTACTTGGTCTTGAACAAAATAAACCGTTAAAGTCCTGGAAACTGGTTCAATTATAAAAATTATTGATTTTTGAAAATTTGCTTTTAGAAAATACGAGTCAAAGTGTTCGTTCGTTTTCAATTATGTGTAATAAATCCACTCGGAATACTTTTAATCACTCATAAATTAATTTATTTTTTATTGATTAAGTCAATTATTTAAACATATCGGAAAGTTCATTTAACTTGCCTCAAGGCTAAATACCAAACCAACTAGTTAACTTCCCGTAGGGTAAGTTATAGTAATCGCAAAAAAATCGAAAATGAAAATTTTTATATATCTTTACGTTTCAGAGGTTTCTGAACATTTTGGCATACCTTAGAAAAAATGGATGTATGTGTGTGTGTGTGTGTGTGTATGTGTGTGTGTGTGTGTGTGTGTGTATGTATGTATGTATGTACGTGTGTGTATGTATGTGCGGATACAAATTTTCGTCGACGATTTCGGGAACACGGATCAACCGATTTGAATAATTCAAAAAGCATTCGATTCGTATTGATAAGGAGACGTGCTGATTAGTTTTTGGCGAAGGCAGGTCGAGCCGTTCTAAAGATACGGGGCAAAAAGTGCCGAAAACGGTAACTCAGTTTTTAAGAGAACGGAGCGTCCGATTTTAATAATTCAAAAAACATTTGACTTGTATTGACAAGATGAAGAACTGATCAAATTTTCATGAGGGCAGGTCTAGCGGTTTCGGAGATCTAACAAAAAAAGTGAAAAAAAATGCCATTTGGCGGTCAAAAATGATCATTAGACATATGCACATCAAATTATCAGATATTTTATAGAGATTTTAACAATAAGTATAAATTTTGTTTGCATTCCTATGGGTTCCGTACCAATGTTTATTCGTTAGACGGCGACGCGGCGTTACGCGCTTTGACTTTTTGTCTCTATGCAGTTAAAGCAGTACGCCGCTTTGAAAAAAAGTTCAGATCTTCCAAAATATGCCAAAATAAAGAAAACAATATTTTTTCAAAAAAAAATTTAAAAAAAATTTAAATTTTTTTTAAAAAAAAATTTTTTTTCAAAAAAAAGTAATTTTTTGTCCAATTTATAGTTTCTCGAAATCTTATTTTTTCGAAGTAATTTTTTTTTAAAAATGTCAATCGTTTTTAAAAAAATAATAATTTTTGGTACGGGAAGTTCCAGCAATTTGCCTTAAGGCAAGATGCCTTAATTGCCTTAAGACAGAATTCCACTTACAGCTAGTTTTATTTAGTGATTGATTCTTTTTTGTTGTAAATTCTAATATAATGTGATAGTGCTTTTTATGAGAAATGTTAATAATAACACCGATATAACCTTAAAAATGTCAAAATATCAATTATTTATTGTACATACTATAGAAACTTTGACAATAATATGCAATCAATTTTTTTCAAACGTCTGTCTAAAATCTCATGACCCATCATATTCTACTAGAAATATTTGTTCTCATTTAGTGATTTATATTGTCAATTTAGCTTATAAGAATCCTTATGCATTTCTGATTGCTGTATAAAACACAGTTAAAAAAAATTGTGATTGATTTCTGTTACTTTATAAGAAATGTTAATAATAACATTAATAAACTAGTGGGGTGTATGGCATCGTGCCTTAAGGCAAATTGCTGGAACTTTCCGTACCGTAAAGAAATGTTCGAGGAATATTGAATGTTTTCAAGATTATTATAAATACCGTAACATTGTCTAATATTTATAAGAATTATATAAACTAAATTGCAAAGATAAAATTATTTGTTTAAAGCATATTATAACTTTAGTCAGAATTAAAAATAAAATCTGAATTATTTTCGATTTACAAAAAAAAAATGAAAAGAAAAAAAAAATTGAAAAATTATTGAAAGAATTTTTTTTCCCAAAATCAATTATTTAGTTAAAACAAGCAGAAAGTTCTTTGAATCATTAAACTGCCATTTTTGCACATATAGGTCTGTATCTTTGAAATGGCTAGGCCTGCCTTTGCCAAAAACTAATAACCACTTCTCCCAATCATTACTAATTTAATGTTTTTTAGATCATTCAAATCGGATGCTCTGTTCTCTCAAAAACTCGATTTCTATTTTCTGCACTCTTTGCTCTTTATCTCCGTAACTGCTGGACCTGCCTTTGCCAGAAACTAATCAGCACATATCCCTGTCAATAGGAATCGAATGTTTTACGAACCATTCAAATCGGTTGATCCGATAAATAAAAAAAACGAATTATTCCTAGTTTTTCAAATGATTAATTAATTAGGAACAGAAAATGACCTTTTAAAAAAGTTTAAAGCAGAAATTTATTTATATCAAGGCATATATTCATGAAAATACAAAATGAAAATGTATATTTGCAATATGTTTATTCCAGCGGTGCAGATAGGAATAAATGAATATATTTATCTTTGCCTACGTTCTTTTCGGTTACACGTACTCGTAAACCTTTGAGTATTATACAGGTGCTCATATTTGATAGTCGAGTAACCCCAATATCTTGGGCCCTATTCTTTTCCATATAGTGCAATGTTGTGTTATGTATAGCGTCGCCTCTCGTGGTAACATATATTGAATAAGCCGATCTATCAAGACCCATCCTAGTTATACGAGATGGGAAAACACAAAACATCCTTTAATATTAGCAGTTGACCCTGGGCCAGGTCGGTTGCCTTTGCGAATTTTGTGGTGGACACTATCATATTACAAAGTGGACATGAAATGCCGGATAGAAACTATTTCGTATGTTACTTTTATGACAAAATACTCATATTGCGTTTACCACTAATAGGAGGTGAATTATGAACCATTGTACGTCTTTGAAAATTTTGTCAGATAAGTAGGGGAGACTCTCGTCATAACAGTTGAACTATGCTGATTTTGAGATAAGGTCCAAAGAGAAAAGATGAAATATGTTTGTTCGTAGATATAAGATTTTTTTCTTGCTTGTTTATATGAAAAATACGCCTGATCGCACAGCAAATAGATAGAATTTTAACAGTTTTCACTACCAAAAAATAAGAATAACATAGCGTTGCCATGACAATGCTATGTTATGAGCTTCTGTTACAGCAGAAGTACCCGAGGAATTTCAGTATTTCGTAGACAAATGTTCAAATTACCATTTAATTTCCTTTTTTTTCAGCTAACTGATAAATAAACAAAATTATTGCTAAAAAATTGGCACAACCGTACCCAGTCTCATATACAGTTTTAATCATTCTAATTATTACGTGTGTTAATAGAAGAGATCGAAATCTAAAATCTAATTGTGACTCTAGTTTTTACGTTTTTAAATGCAAGTATCTAAATTTAAGTATTATACTACAGATAATGGAAAAAAGTTTTGTTATAAGTTAAATTTTTACATTAATTCTAAAATGTGAGAAAACACATTTCGTAGTTTATTAATGCAAAGTTATTATTATTTTTATTATTATTATTACTATTATTATTACTATTATTATGTTACTATTTCTATTATTGTTATTTTGTTATTATTTTTCTAGTATTATTTTATTATTCTGAAATTTTATTTATATTATTTATTAATATTATTTTTATTATTATTTGCTTATATTTTACATTAAATCATATTACGGATATTATTTTCATGTAAATTTTATCCTTTGCTCTTTTATTTCTTTAAATTTATATTATTATTTATCAATATTACTTGATGTTAATAAATTAGCAGTTGTAATAATTATTGAAATTAAAAAAAAAAAAAAAAAAAATTAATGCAAAGTCTAATTATAAAAAATATTTGTCAATGATTTGTAAAAAGATGATAAGTGGAGCTAAATTGATACTCATAGAATTCTATATATAATTTGAATATGAAAGAAATTGAATTTAGGGCTGAGTAAGTAAAAAGGTCCAATCGTGATCCTACTACTTCGCTATTCGAAGATAAACAGCAAGGTATCAATTTTCATAACAAAATTATTGTTTTTTGTTGGTACTTTTTTTCTGGTTTTGAGTTCTTGTATTTAGTTTATGATAAATAATATGTGTTTGTATCATTTGTTATTATTTTTAAGTTATGTTCAATTGTTTCTTTAAAGCTTGCATATGGGTGGTGTAATTAGGATAAACTGCATCATTACCTTGGCAAAGTTGTAAACAATAAGAAATGGTAAATAAAAAGGTAAATTAAGTTAAAACAAGTAATTTTACAAAAGATACCATATTTCGAAAAACTAGATCAAAGGTAATAAGCGTTTTTCACAGACGGAAATGAGCGTTTTAGTGTAAAAATAATTTTGTAATATTTAAAGGAAAGTAAAAAAATATATTGAACAAATCATTGCTAGCTACATATTTTGTTAGTATGATAAAATACTTTAGTTTTCTATTATGTGATATGTTATAAACTTAATTTCTGGTTATTCAAATTTTTAATTGACATTTTCATCAACACTACTACTACTATGTACTTAGTATTTATTATTAAGTTGTTCAAGATAAGTAAATACAAAATGTATACATAATGAAAAAGAAACAGAAAATTCCTTAAGAATTAATGTTTCAAAACAGTAATAAAAAATAGTTCAACTCATAATTGTTCGAAAACATACTTAATTACTACTTGCAGAATTTGGTTCACCCTACATATACTTACTTGATCAACTTTGAGATATTATATAGATTTTTTATTTAAGTTAATATTATAGTTTAGTAATATTTAATTTAACTAATTAAACAATCTGAAAATGTGAAAAGCAAAAGATTCTAGAAATGAAAAGTATTATTCATTTGTTATAATTTTAATATTAAAAAATATTCAAAAAAACTTAGGTGGTGAACTACTGTTTCATTTCACAAAATGCAAAAAGCATTGAAATAAAACGAATTTAATACAAATTAATTATTGGTTGTAACTTTTGAACAGTGGCGTAACTATAGGGTGGCGTGGGTGGCAAAATGCCACGGGCCCCTGACTTAAGGGGGCCCCGGCCCAGGAAACCTGCGGACTTAGAAATACATTTTTACATCGAACTTACATTCAGCCGAATATTTAGTTAGTTAAAACCAAAGTGTTTTTTATCTTTTATGCGATAAAAAACTGCGATAAATATGCATTGGAAAATCTTTAGTTTATATAATATGATATCATGAATGAATTAATGAATTTATTATTGTCTATAAATATAATAATTTATACTTTATCGACTTAAGATAAAAAACTAACACGTGAAGAACTCTTTTCTCAATATCAGGGGTGTAGCGCGTTCGCGAGGCCTCGTATCAAATTTCGTTTGAGGGCCCCCATAAGAAGAATTTTTTTATCACAAAGTATAAAAATACATAAAATTAGAAGAATAGTTATTTATCATTCTAATTATTTTTTTTATCAAATTTTCTATATTTTTCTGAATTTTTCATAAATGATTTCAGATAAAAATATTCTCACCTTATCTTTTTTCGAAAAACTGAATCATTAATTGGTCTTTAGATTTTTTAAAGTTTCTGTCGCTAAGAACAATATTGACAGGTTTGGTAGACATTTCTGTCCTAAAGTTTCTACGTAATTTTTGTTTAGTTTCAATTTTGAATATCATCGTATTCATGAAGTACATACAAAGTTTTAAAATCTTTTTCAAATACTAGCAAAAATAAATTCTCTTAAAGCATTAGCTTGCAAAAGTTGAAGTTCAATACCGCTCGATAACTACGTCTAAGTTATTTAATTTTTTATTAATCATTGTTTTGCTTTGGGGCCCTCTAGCTCGGAGGCCCCGATACGGCTGACACAGCGGTAGCTACGCAATATTCAAAAAATACATGTCAATATTAGAAAAATATTGACATGAATTTGGAAATTTAAAATTAGAGTAGTGTAGTAGAGAAATGATTCATCATTCATGAATTTTTTAAAACTCGTCACAGGAAGGTAATACGCTATTTTGAAAAGCTTTGGGAATTCATATTCAAGATACTGGAAGTTTGTTCAAAGTGAATATATCGAGTATTGGACATTATTATTAAACAAATTAAATCTTGTTTCTTCCGATAAATTAATATGTTCCAAATTTTAGTATTTTGCTACAATAGAAGGTTTCAATGATACTTATTTATTAAAAAAAGTCCTATATTTTGTTTAGATAAAAAAAACATATTAGAAATTCAGAATAAACAAATATTAAAATTATTATTTAATAGATTAGTACCATAAAAAAACTTTACGTAAAGTTTATTACATTTAATTCACGTACTATTATATTTACAAATACTGTTATATACTCTCGTACTATCATGTACACAAATACTATTACTCATTGATTTTTGAAAATTTGCTTTTAGAAAATACTCCGAGTTAACGTGTTCGTTCGTTCGTTCGCAGTGATGTGTAATAAATCCAATCGGAATACTTATAATCACTCGTAAATTAATTTATTTTTTGTTGATGAGGTCGATTATTTACACATATCGGGAAGTTTATGTAACTTACCTCAAGGCTAAATACCAAACCAACTAGTTATACCTATAAATCAATACTTTACTTTTCTACCTTTTGTCATAAAATATGAATTAGTCGAAATTGGTTTGCTAATTTGTGATAAAATTCATTAAAAATTATTTTAGCCAGTAGTAAAACAGCGTGTAAATGACTATTAACGCTTATTAAACAAAATTAGATAAATTAAAAATTGAGTACCACGATAGGGCCCCATCGGATGACTTAGCCACGGGCCCCGGAGTGCCTAGTTACGCCACTGCTTTTGAAATATTATTTAAAAAATTCTTGGTACTAATGGAAGCAAGCGTATATACGTATATATACTCACTAAAGTATCAAAAGGTTTGGAAAAAATATTGTGTATTTTATTGAACATATTTTGACTATATAACTGTATTTAGTCTATGTAGTACATAGTATGTACATATAAAAATTAAATTGATTGCAAATTTTCTATTTGCACTTAGCAATGTTCATATTTTATACGTGTAATATTCCTAAAAGTAATGTTGTATGAGAATAAGAATTTCATTGCAACTTGATTGCTATTTTTAAGCAAAAAAAATCTTGAGATATTCATCTTCAATTCGGCTACATTAACACAAAATACTATTTGTTCTTTTATATATCTACATACGTTTTACTAGACGTGAAAATAATGTAAATTACATAACAAATACTATATAGAATTTTATTTCACCAAATATGATTGAATAATCAGACGAAAAAAATCAGATAATACGTAATACGTGATTGTCATATGTAATTTTTTTTATAATAAATTAAAAAAACGTTCATTTTATTAAAGCAATATATATATGCAAGATATAATTAATAATTACAATTACTTCATAATATAATTAATTTTCCAATCATCAATCAACATTATTTTTCTGTATTTCCAATTACATTAATTCAATATATTTATTATTTCAAAAGAAATTATAGTACTACTATATTCAGTAAAAGTAATTTTGTTTCACGATTATTGGACATATGTTATAATATCAATATGATTAATTTATTTCTACTGCGTCCAATTTAATTCAATTAAATTAATTAAGTTTAATTAAAAAAAAATACATTTGCGAACGTGTTAACGTACGTAAGTGTTATTACGCAACTTAAAATAGAAACTGTATTAAATTTAATTCTTCATTTAATTAATTAAATTACGAATGAAAATGACAAATTGATCATCTGCCTAAACATTAAATATTTGATAAGTTCATAAAGAAATTATGTTTCTATTGTCATTGGTTCTATAATATTGCAATACACATTGATATTTTAGTAGAAAACTAATTATTAGTGTTTCATCATTCTGGTATAATGGAATGGCAAATCAATATTAATATTGGCATAATACAATTAAACAAGTAAATTCAAATTCACATCAAAATGATTAAAATTATATTCAGGAATAATATGACATATTATACATACATACATTGCACAATACTGATAATTATACATCTTATCTTAGTGAGATATTACCGCATTACGACAAGTAGTTTAATTTTAAAAATTCATCAAAGTTTGAGAAAATAAGTAGTTAATTTCACATTTGTTAAAATTAAACTTAGACAATTTACTTGGTATAACGCCAGAGTACTTGGTCTTAATGAACATACTGAACCATTGAAATCTTACGAAAACTGGTTCTTTGCTTTTAGAAAATACCCCGAGTTAACGTCGTGTTCGTTCGTTTTCAATTATCTGCAATAAATCCACTCGTAATACTTTTAATCACTCATAAATTAATTTATTTTTTATTGATTAAGTCGGGAAGTTTATGTAACTTGCCTCAAGGCAAAATACGAATACCAACTAGTTTTAATAACTAACAATTGTAATGGGATATGATAATATTTTTTCAAGATCAATATTTTATTGGATTTATCGCGCTAATAGGCGATCAACCAAATCACGTTGGACACGAATTTCGTGAATTTTATTATTAGCTTTAATAGGTTTCTTCTTTTTTTCTGAAGAAGAAATTCATAATTTTTACCTGTGAAATTTTTTCTTCAAATCTCTTACCCTCCGTTGAACATTCAGAAATGAATGTTTTTTTCCAATTTTCACCTATTTTCATAAAATTCAATAGCTACTCAATAGAAGCCTGAATTGAAGTATTAATTAGCGATATATCTGATAATGATGATTAATTCATGATGATATATATTTCATTGTAACTAATTAAATTTATTTTGACCATAATTTGTAATTTCTTATAATATAGTTTGAATATATGCTAAGTTTTCACGCAACGCCTATTACTCGCCTCCCGCCATAGCATTTTTGCCCTCGTCTGGCAAGGGCTTATGCTAGCCAGAATGGTCTGGCAATTGCACAGACCTTTTTCGAATTGCTTAGATAAACACATATGTAAATTCCAGCTTTACAGGACAAAGTTTATTTTGGGGCATTTTTTGCTCACTTTCCGGCTCGTCTGGCAGGTACTTGTGCAGGTCGAAATGGTCTAGCAGATAGATTTTCGAACTTCTCAATGAGTGAATTACATCGTATAAAAATTTGAACCTTACAGGAACAAGTTTAATTTTCGCGTATTTTTTACACTTTCAAACGCCTGGACGATCATGATGTGCAGGGCTAAAACCTGCCAGACCGTCGTTTCCGTACTTAGCACGTTAAGAATCACCTATACAAAAATTTTCAGCCTTACAGGAACACCGTTATTCAAAAGGTTCACTGGCTCTCAGTCTATGTAACAATATCTAATAAAAAATATATATATATATATATATATATATATATATATATATATACATCAATATATAAATTATTAATGAAGATCTATTAAAGAAAATGGATAATTATAAACTGCTCATCTTTTCGAATTGTCGTATTTAGTAATTATAAAAATTAAAAATTATTATTTTTACTGTACTAATTCTATTTTTCATTTCCAGATAACAATTGCCTTTAGCCATGGAACAAATTATTACCATGTTGAAAATTCTGTTGATTTTTGCAACAATTCTCAGTGTTGTAGAAAGCACTGGACTAGAAGATCTAATTCACGAATTAGACAGACCAAGTAAGTAATAAATTAAAAATATAAATTTTCCGTCAAATAAAAAATATTAAGAAAACGTATCAACGTTGAATATAAAGCAATGAAAGGAGTTGTAGTTGTGTCCAGATGCGTTCAGGATGTGATATTTGTATTGGATATTGAAGCATATATTCTTTTATAAATAGGCTTATACATGTAACATTATACTATTATAGACATTATATATTATCATAAAAAATATTTTATATATTATGGAATCCCCAATTGCGGAATAAACTAGTTACTTTCTCTTATCAAAGTTATATAAAAAAGTCTATTTACTTAATACGTTATTTGACTTAATACACATATTAGAAGACATATGTTAAAAACTGCTGCATTTTCATAGCACAATCAAAATAATATATTTGTTGAACAATTCTTAATCAAACAGAGTCGAAAATTTATCATTTTCTTGAAAATTAACATTGACAGAAAGAAAGCGCCTAGTACTGAAAGGCCCAAAATGAATGAAATCATAATGTATAATTATTGGTTTTAGAATTTCAGCAAATAAGAGGCTTGTTATGTTATAGATTGGTTAAATGATAATGAATTCAATATAATAAATAACAAAAAATATTAAAATAACAATTTATATTATTGCAAAACAACAGCAGTACGACATACAGTGAAATTACTCTGTTACCAATTTTAATAGTGACTTTAGAAAATATATCTAAAATAACAATAAACTAATATGTGTACAGTTGCAAAAATTTTATGAGGAATAATTTTTGAGAAAAAATTTCTCAGATTTATAATATATTATTAAATAACTATTAAACATTAAAAACAAATATTTTTCAAACAGTAAAGTTGTTGTCTTATCAGTCAATTGTTTAATTGTCAAGTAAAAATTGTAAGACAATTTGTTCAGTAAGAGAGTCTTTTTCATCAAGAATTATAAAAATAATAACCTTATTTATCCTTTCAGGTGAAAAAAAGTAAAAGTTACACATTTAAGCCTGAATTCTCAAAACCAATACAAATTAACAAAAACACTCATTATGAATATCTTTTGTCTATTATAGTCAAGTATCTCATATTTGATCAAAATTTCAATCAGCTCTTAAAATATTATATTTAAAATATAATATTTTCTTCTTTAATATAGTATTTTCTTTATTAATTCCATATAAATCTTTTCTTTAAAAAAAAGGTGAGCTCTATTAATGATATTTGAGAAAACGTATTTGAAAAACTTATAATATAATTGCTCATATTTTACTATATCATAATTACTTACACGAAAAAAGGTCGGTCCTTTAGAATTAGCAGAAAAGTTCAAATCATGAACAAATTTAAAAAAAAAATCAAACCATTCAAAAGTGCTGATTAGCTTTTATAAAGATCGACCGGGCTGTTTTTTTGAAAAGAAATAGGTCTTTACCTTCTTATAATAGTAGCAGCATTCTCTAAACAAACATCCTTAGATATTATGGATCTAGGATAAAAGGTTTAATTATAAAAATTCATTACGGTTCCATGCAGATTATTTTTCTTACAATAACATGAATTTAATCTTTTTGTCGAAAATAACTAACATGTTTGCCCGACAAGATTGAATAACTTGCAATAGTTTAAAATTAAATAGGTCAATTATTCATACATATCGAGATGTTAATGCAAAGAAATCCATTCACAGCTGGTTTGAATAATATTTTCGATTTCCAAAAACAAAATAAATTAGAAAATATTTACTCCCACGTAACCCAGTTTAAATAATTTAGTTTTTATAACTGCAAAATAAAATAAATTATAAATTTAACAGTATAACATAGGTTACATCAGTTTTTATTTAGAAAATGATAGTTGCTATATGTTTTCAGAGAAAGTGGCCATTCGGTCCATAGAGCAAAAATGCGTAAAAAATAAGGTTGAAGATGCATTGAATTGTACAATGATAATAAAACATTCAATATTAAGATTATTTCATAATTCTAATATGAATTCTTCAAATAGTTGTAAATAATTCGCAAAAGAGGGAAAGTCAAGAGGTATTGGACATTTTCATATGATTTTAAACATTCTCTAGAAATCATTTCATATATACTTAAATTATATATTTATATATATAGTTATGATAAGTGATTAGATAAGTGGGGCTGGGCACAAAAGTCCAATTTAAATTTTAACAATTATACTGTTCAAAGCAAACAAAAGAATCCATAAAAATAATACATACCAAACAAACAACTTTATATCTCCATCATTGTTCAGGAAAATTATCTGCAAATTCGTCATTATAAAACCACCTTTTTTGGTATTTTTCAAAAATTTGTCATCCAATTCTTTTTACCACGGAGGCTAGGTGAAAAAAAAAGTAGAAATAAATTTGTTTTTAATTCATAAATGGGACATAGTGCCAAGCAATGCAACTGTTGATACTATCAGTGCATCTAATAATTTCAACACAGCGCTATTCCCAGGTTCATCAACAAAATCCGCTAACAAGCTCATGCGACGTTGTAAATAGCAAAGTAGAACTAATGGCTAAACTGTCAAAAATAATTTCAGAAAACGTCATGTTACAACGAAATGAGTCATTGAAGAGCCTTGAAAAATTGATAAATGAACTGCACAAGATCGTCCAATCGAAGTCAAATATACATAAAGAAGTGAAGATAAAAACAGGCAACATAGCCGCTATAATAAAAAGGTTTATTGATTTAGATAACCAATGGATAGAGGAAATAGGCCGAACCATGGAAGATACAGATAAAGTAATATTAAATGAAGTCCGAAGTGGTAAAACAGCCTCTGTAGAGGAAAGTGAACGGCAGGGAACAGCGAGGCATCAAGAAACCGAAACTCACAAAATATAAGAAATAGTCAGGTTAATGAGAAAAATGGTTTGCCAAGACGTGAGTCGATCATAGAAATATGTAACGAAGAACAAATCGAGGTAAATGTCTGGCACGCATTTGTCAGAGCAGGACTCTATTATATGATAAAATGATAAAAATTCATAGAATATTACGTAAACCAAATGCTAAATTAATACGGCTTACCGAACAAGTTAATTATTCCGAAATCTAGCAACGTATCAAACAAGATGTCCCTGATGACCAGGTAAATACGACAGTAGATAAAATAAATAAAACCAGAAATGGAGATGTGTTGATAACCATTGCAGACGTGTTAAAAATGAGGCCGAAATTATCTATAAGGAGCACCAAGATATTATAGAAATAAGGAATACTGATGATGAAACCTCAAAAATTGATATCTAGTCTGCACTACAAAAAGCAGGACCCTGCAATACACCAGCAGAAGCAATTAAGATTCGTAAGGCACACAGAGGTACACAGATTGATAGTATAGCTCTCCCAGCGCCAATTTTACACGATCTGCTGCTCAGAGCAAGTAGCAAAATACGAAGTGGATGGGTCAACTGTCGAATTAATGTCATCAAGACGGTAAGAGAAATGAAAATTGATATTGCCCTCTTATCAGAATCTAGTAACAACTAACTGATTCCCGGCCATGGGAAACGAGCAGTACCACCAAAGCTGTTATTTGGTCCTGTGCCAAATTTTGTTTCCAGAACGCCGTTAACAATAGAAATGCTGAATTTGTAGCAGCATCATTAGATTTTTAGATCGTCTAGTAAAGAATGCAAAAATTCTGGATAAGGTCGATGAAAACCCATGGGAAAGCCAATTCCTTCACCAATTTGCTCACTACTATTGAATCGAATAATAACTACTTTGTTCCCACGACAACCTAATTTGAACTAATAATATTTCACTTATAATACTGCAAGAACTGACAAAGCTAGTCATCGGCTTGTAAATTGTAAGGCACCGGGATCAGACGGAATCTTAATATCGCCTTAAAAACTTCAATTATGACATCTCCGACAATTTTTCTTAATACCTATAATACTTGTTTAAAAGAAGGGGATTTTCCACAAAAATGGAAAAAGCAAAAATTAGTGCTTCCTCTCAAAGGAAGAAAACCACCAGATAAACCATCATCCTACCGTAAAATTTTTGTATGACACTTGTCATTTTTAGGTGAATATTAAACAGATAAAGAAAAATCTTCATAGCTTTAGAGTTTATATATATTGTTTTTAACCTATTGTTATGCCATCTCTTGGAATTATCCAGTATTATAGACCAAGATGTGGTAACACCAAAGGATTGGCAACACTGTGGTCCCTCAATGGTAACACCGTATCCGCCACTGAGGAGCAAGGAGCAATTATGAGTCAGTCTCAGTTCAACTACGATAGCAATCAGTCTCATTTATATTGTAAATTCTGCCCGTAAATTTATCTGTATTTAGAGACCTGCATATTGATTTGAAAAATAATGCATATTTTAATCGGCGATAAATATATGTAAAACAAATCTGCTTTTAATTTTTAATGAAGAGTAAATTCGTCACGGAGATATTTTTTTTTTTTTTTTTTTTTATTAAATTTACATGTAACAATCAGAATAAATCAAGTAATTCTATGAGCTACAGTGAGGACATAATCTAAACAAATCAATAATGTAAAGTAAAGGGGGGGGGGAAAAATAATAATAATAATAATAATAAATAACTAACTATAATAATAATAACAAATAGATAGAAATAATAATCATAAAAATTATAAAAAGAAAAATAATAATAATAATAATAATAAATAAATAATAATAATGATAATAATTATAAATATAATAATAGAATAGTAAACTGTTCCATTGATCAGTTAACTAATTAGTTAATTAAATAAATTAATATAAATCATATGGAAATTTCCTTTTCAGTCTTCTAGAATTAGGGATCTCAAGTAGTGCTGAAACTATGTGGTTTGGGTGTGATTCCAGTTTTAAGTGATGGTGAAGGCTATTGCTGCTAATTACATCCACAATATATGGAATGTTAAGATCATTGTGGATAGTTTGATTGCTGATGAACCAGGGGGCATCAGCGATTTGTCTCAAAATCCTTGATTGGGCACGTTGCATGAGAACTATATTGGACTTACTAGCACAACCCCAAAGTTCAATGCCATAAGTCCAAATAGGCTTAATTATAGTTTTGTAGACTAAGATTTTGTTTACAAGTGGTAGTTTTGATTTGCGCCCTAAGAGCCAGTACAGGTCTTTAGTTGTTTGCTTCATATGTTTGATTTTGGCTAAAATGTGAGATTTCCAAGTTAATTTTTGGTCCAAATGAATTCCCAAATACTTAACGCTAGTTTTCGTGGTAATCATGTGTCCGTTGAAATTGACTTCAGGGCATGTGAGTTTGTTGAGTGAAAATGAAATATGGTGAGATTTGGTCTCATTTATCTTGATGCGCCATCTTTTGGTCCATTCTTCGATATTATTTAGATGTAATTGCAATTTGGTTGGAGCAGATGTGGGGCAGATATCTGTAGATAGAACCGCAATGTCGTCAGCGAACGTGGCGGTGGTGGTATCTGTAAATGTAGGAAAATCGCTGGTATATATCAAATACAAGAAAGGACCCAGTACACTTCCTTGCGGAACACCCGCTTTAATTGGAAATAATGCAGACATTTCAGCATTGACACGAACTTTAAACATTCTAGAGTCAAGGTATGATTTCAGGATTGCGTAGTAGCCAGACGGGAGGAAAGATCTAATTTTAGATAAAAGACCCTTATGCCAAACTTTATCAAACGCCTGACTTACATCAAGAAAGACAGCAGAGCAATACTGTTTCGATTCGAATGTGTTGTTTATTACATTTACAATCCTATGACACTGCTGTACCGTAGAGTGATGTTTTCGGAAACCAAATTGATAGTCAGGGATGATATTTGATTCCGATAACATATCTTGCAACAGTAATCTTTCAAAAATCTTGGATGTAATCGGTAACAGGCTGATTGGTCTGTATGAAGAAACAGAGCTAGAATCTTTTCCACTTTTAGGTATCATTTTTACAATTGATATTTTGAAAGAATTTGGCCAAACATTAAGTCTTAAAATAGAATTGAATATGTATGTTAGGTAAATGAAACCTTTTATTGGCATTTCTTTTAACATTCTTGCTGATATTGAATCAATACCTGGAGCCTTTTTGTTTTGTAGTTTAGAGATTTCTATGATAACTCTCTTTAAAGAAAAAAATTTCTTTTTATTATTATGTATAGTCACTGGATCTTCACTTACGTCAGAGTGGTCATCAAAAGAAGTCGGATTTGGTTGAAAGACGGAGCTTAAGTATTTAGCAAAAAGTTCAGATTTTTCCTCGTCGCTTCGTGCCCAGGAAAGATTGTTATTTGATTCCCAGCGCACTGGTGGAATTCTACTGCATGGCTTAAGTTTGTTCTTGATAGGTCTCCAAATAGAGTTATCAAAGCGATTAAGATTGGTAATGTAATTGGTAAAATTTGTATTGTTTAATTCTTTCAACCTGGCTTTAAGCTTATTGCTGAGGTTATTTAAGATGTTTTTATCGGAAGGTAAGTGGGAAGTATGCCATGTTTTTCTAGCTTTTCGCTTTTCAGCAATAAGCTTTTTTATTTCAAGAGAAGTAGATTGGTACTTCACGTCATTCATTATAGGTGTAGCAATAACAGCAGCATCATGCAGAATTTTGTTAAAGAAATCAATTGCACTATCGATATCCGAAGGGTTTTTAAGCCTTATTTGTAAGTTGATTTTTTCTTCTACAATTCTGCGATATGTCTCCCAATTAGTTTTTGTTGAGTGAAGTTTTGAAGTATGAGTAATGTTAATTACTGATGAACATATACTAGCTATTATGGGAGAGTGGTCAGAAGAGAGATCATAACTTGCTTCAATTTCAGTGAAATTGGTATTAATGCCATTCAAAACAAAAAAGTCTAACAAATCGGGTTTTTTATTTATGTCTGTAGGCCAATAAGTTGGACTGCCTGTAGAAAGAGCTTTGAAGTTACATTGATGGATTGCTTCATATAATTGTCTACCTTTAGGGTTGATCAATCTGGAGCCCCAAAAAGAGTGCTTGCTGTTAAAATCACCTCCAACGACAAATTTAGGTCCTAGGGTTGAGAAAAATGCACAAAACTGCGAGCAATTTATTATATGCCGTGGTGGACAATACACAGCCGATAGTGTGACGACATAAGACGTAAATTTAACTTGTACAGATGTTGCTTGCAAGAAATCTTCACTGTATTTTTGAATTTCAAAATGCGAAATATTTGACTTGATTAATATGGCTGTACCTCCATGGGCACTACCATCTGGATGAGGTGTGTGATAAATACTGTAATGAGGTATAAATAGGTTTGAGAACTTGGTAAAGTGTGTTTCACTCACCAGTAAAACATCAATTTTATTTTCAGTGAGAAAAACTGTTAATTCGTTTTTATGTTGATTTAGCCCATTAGCGTTCCATAAACCAATCCTAATGAATTTAGCCATTTTGTCTTATTTGTTAATAAGAGTGGATAACATATTAATAATCATGCTATTTTGCTGCATGAGCTGATTAATCATCATTTCAAATTTACCCAGGAATTGTGACATTGTTGAATTGGACTGACTTTCAGATGTTGAAACTGAATTTTGCGATTTAATGGCCTGTGAGTAGGACATATGTTGAGTGTTGGCAAGTCTATTGACTTGTATTCTGGAGGTAGCACTCCTCGGAGTAGGAACAGAGTTGTTTGTATTTATTTGATTTTTGTTAGTGTGAAAGTTCATAAGTTTTTGATAGTAGGGACAACCTTTGTAATTTGCAGAATGTGATCCTAAGCAATTAGCGCAGACTGCAGGTGATTCAGACGGTTTTTTGCAAGCTTTAGTACAGTGATCATCTCCACACTTAACACATACAAACGGACGATTGCAATATGACCTAGTGTGGCCATATAATTGGCAACGTCCACATTGCGGAATATCATTTGTTCTAATAGGAGGTTCGAAATAGATTATTTGGTTCAGAATTTTTTCAATTTTAAAAATTTCAGTGTTGTTTTTTTTAGGTTCTAAATCTATGTAGAACATGTTAAGTAGAGTCTTTGTCCTAAAATGTAGAACATTTGTTATATTCCTTACTTGGTGACCTTTTCCTTCGATTTCTTTCTTTAGCTCACTAACGTCAGTTTTGAAGTGCATATATTTTAAAACTACTCTATAGGCTCTTTCAGACTGTACTTGGTACGTGTGAAACACTATATTGCGGGCTAGAAGAAATTTGACAAAAATTCTATAATCTTCGATTGTCGATAAGTTAAATCTTATGCTATTATTAGACATAGTTTTAGTTGTATAGTTGTTGATCAAAACGGTTTTTAAAGCGTTTATCATATCTGGAAAATCAATGACACCATAAATAAATACCGGGGGTGGATGTATTTTTTTGACTGGATCAGCAACTGTAACGGGTGTTGGCTCGTGATTAGTTAATAAGCTAAATCTGTTGACTAATTTAATAGATTCATTTTGATTGTTGAGACGCTTTCTTTTAACACCCGGGCTTGGGACCACTTGCCACGGATTCAAATTTTTAACAACACTACTGGGTTCACTTTCGGTTTCCATATTTGATGTCACTGTATTTATTGGTAACTGAACATTTTCCGTTTGCCTTTGTTGGCTTACTAAATTAGTGACGTATTCAGCGTTTGTATTTGAATCATCTGCAAGTACTTCGGCTGATTCAGCGATTATTTTTCGTAATTCATTCATAGCGAACCCCAGAGGGGTTCACTATTTATTAGCACAAATTTTCACTATTTGTTAAAAACTCACTAACAATTAATTAATTGAAAAGAAAACGTAAATGTTAAAGTAGTTTATTCAACTATTTCACAACACTATAATGTCTGCATGTGTCACAAGTCTACTGCACGAACACTATGTTACGCAACTAACCTGTATTTACAATTAAATATTTAGAACGATGCTACTCAGTTGAGTGTCAAACGTTGACTGCATCACGGAGATATGACACAATTTTGTGTAATCATCGAACAGTGATCATTGGCTTTTTAAAGGCAATATTTAAGACAAACAAAATTTAATATCAAACTTGTTTTGAAATAATGGCAAATATAAAAAAATGAATAAATATATTTATAAATATTATAAAATATAAAATAATTTATATTTATAAAATAAAAAATAGCATAGGCGTCGCGGCATGCTTTGGTTAAAAAACATTTTAGATATTAGTTAGCAAAAAAAACGTTTAGATACTACTACAAATGCTAGATTTGAAATTTCCTATTGTCTATAACACCCAGTTCCGCAATATAACACCACCGCAAAAAATTGAATTCTTTATTTTACGTATAAATTTAATTGAATTTATTGAATTTTTATATTATTCTTAAATTAATGGCAAAAATTACAAATGAAATTTTTAAATTTGTAAAATAAAACTAACCTGATTTGCCCAAACTTTAAACAGCGCATTTAGTGATAGACGAATATACTCGTCAGTACTCGATTCTGGATTGATTAGTTCACGAATACCAGTACTCGATTCTGGGTTGATAAGTTCACGAATACCTCACTTGTTATCTATAAAAAATAAATAAAAAACTAGTGGTGCATGGCATCGTGCCTGAAGGCAAATTGCTGTAAACTTCCCATACCAGAATTAAATACTGAAGAAAAAATAGTAACAACAAATATTAATCAATAATTAATAACAATTGTTTCAAATATTTTCGAATAGATAATTATAAATACTATATATTTTATCGCTCATATTATATATCGACGATCTTATCGCATAAAACACTTGAAAATTACCATAACTCACCCTACTGGAAGTTAATATCATTAATTTAGTAAAAGCATATGATTCTAATAACTACCTATTTAATTAATATTTTAGAAATTCAATCCTAGGATGATATCAAAGTAATATAATAATATGGACAATAAAATTAAAAATAGGACGTGGCTTTTCATCTAGCGGATTCAAAAATAAAGTAATTAACAGATAGTAACTCATAGAATCAGGATCTAACCTGAAATTGTTTTCTTACTTTTAACATGAGAACTATACACTGTTTTTGACTATAACTAAATAAATAATACGATGAATATCATAAAATAATTGATTTTAACAAATATCTACAATGTTTCGTTTTACCCATTTTTATTCACGTATCTTTAAACAAAAAAAAGATAAAAATGAACGGAATCAATATAAATGTTAACATAAATGAGTTATCAATCTTATCGTTGCATGTTTTTATAAATTTTATTACTATATATAACATTACAAATAAAATTGTTTTTATGTCTTCACTTACTTCTGATAAACCTAAAATGCATTTGGGTTCAATATAATTAATTAAGATACAATTACTAACTAAATTCTAGGATTTCCAAAGAATCGTATTAATTTTAAATAAAAAGTTCACAAAATTCCCGTTTAAAACAACTTGGAGGCAATATATTATATTTTCCATTTTTAAAAGTAATTAAAATACTAATATATCATTATATTCTAATGTTGTATCAAAGTAATCATTTCCATTTTTAGATAAATTATATGTATTGTATTAATTTGATAACCAAATATCGAAGTAAATGATGAAAATTGTGATGCATTGATATACATGTAATTAATTATTATCATGTAAAATTGCTATGGAATTTGAATTAATGATCATTTGTGTAATGAGTTCATAATGATGGCCTGCATTCACTTGCATAATAATTGTTGAATGAAGTTATTAATATGCTCGAGTAAATCATATTGCGAAATTAACAGTTGATTAATATTAGAAAAAAAATGAAGTCTATATTAACATATTCAAATAGCAAAGTGATATTTTGAATAACATCTTTAACAGTTTCATCATAAGTCAATAAAAACTAATTATTGATTGAATAAATTCATATAGAGAGTTAGGCGGTGCACCAAGGTCCAATTTGACTTCAATTAATGATACTGTCTAAGCCAAATGAACTATATCATGATAAATAACGCGAATCAAACAAACAACTTACAAGCCATGTATAATCAAACTCCTGGTCAATTCATAATTATAAATTGTGTTATTTTACTATTTTTCTAAACATTGTCATCTATCCATTTTTACCCCATAGTCGGAGTAAAATGAAAAAGTCATGGGGCAAACCGATAAAATGACTTATTTTTAATTTAAAGAAAAAAGTTACAAGGTTAAGGCTACATTAATCAACCAATAAAAGTTATAAGTTTCATGGGTACAAGATTATACTATATAAAACCTTGATCAGGTATTTTGTCAGAAATATTCATCAGCAGAGTCAGAATAACTTATTTAATTTATATCTCGTGAACTTGCTTTTTTCAACTCAATTTAAAGATTTATTTATTATTGTTTATTGTTTACACCTTTGCCAAGGTAAATTTTCAGTTGCTTGTTTTGACCCCAAACCCATGTAGGCTGTTACAGAGGTTATGTGAAAAAAAAAAACTTAAAAATAACAAAACATTAAAAAAATTAAATATCCTATACTTAAAAATTATATTAAGGTCCTGTAAACTAAACGACAGTGCTAAAAACCAAAAAAATAACAAAAAAAAATACTTTTGTTTTGGATTTTCATACTTTCCGTTTATTTCCTGATGATTATACATTTTTTGTGCTCTACTTTCAAATATTGTTAAAAATCCCTAGCTATACTTGTTTCTAAGTATATCATATAACTCAAATCTTAATTTATTTCAGAAGCAGCAATATTAGATAAATTGATAACGATACATTTCTTGAACGATATGAAACCCATTTTCTAATAATACAACGTATTACACAGTTCGCATAACTTCAATTATAATTAAATTAAATTTAATTCAAATGAAATATCCAATGTTCACTGTTGAATATAATTAAAATAACTTACGGTATAGAAGAGCTGTGGGCTAATGGAGGTTATCTCAATAAAAAAACATTGGAAAACCGTTTCATTGTGTGTGTTTTATTGAAGAGGAGTAACTTTTAAAATTAGGACACCGAACGCAAAAAATTGTTTACGCGTTTTCTTGCTTGGCATTCAAATTCATTCCGAAGTACTAAAGTTTCAAAGTAATACGAGAGGGCTTTCTGGAAATATAATTGAAATTAATAAAATTTTGTAAATCAATTTGCGAAATTACGTGAAATATATAGGTTTACTTAGTAGACAGACAAAAACAATTTATTGTGAAAATATTTTTGTTGTAAATTGTTTTCTAATATATATTCTATAGCAAAGCTTTCTTATATGAACCTGAAAATATTCAGCAAATCTACATATTAATATAAATTCTAAATCATCCGATAAAGCAATTTAAAATCTAAAATATACGTATTTGCAAATCAAATCAAATTAGTTAGTAAATAAAACAATAGATTTTCCTTATTCTCCCAAAATATAGGCAGACAATAAAAAATAATTATATAATAGCTAAAATGATATCTGAAGTTAGTTGTAAAGTATTCGAAATTATTTAAGAAAATGTTGATTTACCATTACTTAATAATAATGTTCCATTATATTTTTGAACTTTACTTACCTATGCCCAATTTTATAAAAAATTGCAAAAAAGGTTCAAAATATTTCACAGTAAACGATACATAAATTGCGATCCAGAAATTAACACATTCATTAACATATGTTGTGGATGTTTAATAGAAAATTTTAAATTTCATGAATAATTCGGTACAACTAATAGAATAATTTTACACAGTACGAATAATTTAATGAAGAATCTTGTTTTCTAATACATACTTTATAGCAAAAAGCTTTCTTATATAAACCTGAAAATGTTCAGCAAATCTACATATTAATATAAATTCTGAATCATCCGATAAAGCAATTTGAAATCTAAAAGATATTTGCAAATAAAATCAGATAGTAAATAAAACAATAAATTTTCCATATTTCCCCAAAATATAGGCAGACAATAAAATATAATTATATAATAGCTAAAAAGATATCTGAAGTTAGTTATAAAGTATTCGAAATTATTTAAGAAAATGTTGATTTACCATTACTTAATAATAATGTTCGTTTATATTTTTGAATTTTACTTACCTACGCCTAATTTTATAAAAATTTGCAGAAAAGGTTCAAAAAATTTCACAGTAAACGATACATAAATTGCGATCAAGAAATTAACACATTCATTAACATATGTTGTGGATGTTTAATAGAAAATTTTAAATTTCATGAAAATAATATAATAATTTTACACAGTACGAATAATTTAATGAAAAATCTTGTTCGAGGAATATGTTTCATTGAAATTTTAAACAGTAAGAGTTTCTATAACTTCTTGAAGTTTTTATATATTATATCTAAAAAAATTAATTATTTGTGTACGTAAAGTTTAAACTAAAATTTATTTTAAATAGTTTTTTGTAAACATTTGTGAAATATAGCAGCTTCTAACATCAATAAAAAACAATGGAATAAAGATTGTATTGTGTAATTGCAATGAAAGTATTATGTAATCAATTGACTAATTAATATATTAATTAATGACAAGTATCATCATTTATTTCAAAAAAACTCTAAAAGAATAATAAACGTAATTGACGTTTGTAAATAGAACAGAAAGAAAATCAAATGAAGAAATGAAATAATTTATATTGTTCACAGTTAAATTTGTTATTTATGACACCAAATTTTTCTGCCAATGCTTGACATTGGACTACCTCAAATTCCGATATTTAAAAAAAATCGGGAATATCCAAAAAAAAAAGAATTTTTTTTCCTGTGGAAAAATATTTTTAACTTAACCAGAGTTCATACGATAGCAACATTATTCTAGATTAGGAATATATTTAAATTTTTTACTTCATATTACGTCAGATGCCCATTTCTTGAGGCCGCCCACTTTATCTCCTTCTAGAATTAGAACTTTGACTATTTTTATCTTTTATCTTTCATTTTATATTCTTGAAACATTAGTTAGTATAGTGAAAATATAGTAAAAATATTGTTTGCCTTTTTTAAAAGCTTTTCAAAAATAGCATAAAATTGCTATGCTTTAAACCAGAATACATTTTATGTGGGATATTGTTATAACTTTATGTTGCCCGTAAACATATTATATGATGGGCCCAAAACGAAATTCTATACCTCGTAGCAAACCACAAGGTACATGTAGTCAACTAAATTTATAAATTGCATTCACAAACTTTCTAAAAAATGAGTACTTAAACCAAAAACGACAAGAGTTCTACATTTTGTGCACTCTACCAAGAAGCTATCAGCGAATAATGCGCCCGAAGCCATGTAAATAAATTCTCTGTCTATACGTTACGCGGTACGCCACGCCTAAAAATATACAAAGGCACAGGTTACCTATAATTTTTTACGGGTCCCATTTTTTCCATCGCGGAACGTTCTGATTCCAAATGTATTGTCCGAACGAACTGAGAGATAGGGTTGGACAAATTAAAGATGGCATAATAGAGAAATTATACATAAGTAAAATGTCAACACCAGACAATTTATTGACTTAGAGGAATTCAAAGCTTTAACAGCATGTAGGTGAGACTGGGTGCGGTCGTGCTACTTTTTAATTTGACCAGCAATAATTGTGTTAGTTTATCAATTTGCTGGGAGAAAGGTAAACTAGATGGTAACTTGAACTTTTGTCTACGTGAAAATACTAAAATGTTGTCTTTAAATACGATGGATTTGTCATAAAATCAAATCATACAAGAAAAGAACGAGTGTCACAATAGATCACATCTCCAGGAATATTGTGACAAGCATAAACATAGGCTAAAAAATAATAGCTATAAACATCAAAACGGTTTATAACGACTTTTATTGTCAGAAATATGTAAAACGACTCAACTTAATTTTTTCAACAAAGCTTATTCATATTATATATGAAGTTAACATGAAAACTTGCTTTATCAGTTTAATCTTTGCCTAAATAGGACAAGAAATTCATGTCATAACCGTACCCACAAAATTTGTCACAATCGTACTCAACGCACACTTTTGAAAAAAAAAAATCTTCATTATGACTGAGCTAAATTATCTAAGAAAAAACTAATGGTAATGGCTGGTAATTAACTACTAAAGTTTAACTTATAGAAAAATGATAAACAAAGTGTACTATATGTATACAACAATTATTATTAAAGGAAATCGAAAAAAAAACTTTCTTTTGACTCTTTAAATCCAATGCACTCTACTGATCATATTAATGTAATACGTATTCACCAAACAAGTAATGGAAACTTGTTCCAACAAACAAACTTCATCTTCTACCTCTGGACCATTCACAAAATCAGTTTAGTTTAGCTGTTATGGCGACTATTGTAATCTGGCACAACCGTATTCAGTATTCCCTACTATATCAATTTTATTAGATATTAGACTATATTAGTTTTATTTATGTAAAAATTCAAATACAGATTTTTAAAACAGCACTAGCTGAATATTAAAGCGCAATGTTAACGTTAAAGTTAACGGTAAAGTTTTTTTTAACAATAATTTAAGAGCAGTCAGAACATATTGTTGAAATCATAAAAATTAAATGAGATGAATAAAAATCTGCCTCTACAAAACAAGCGTTCCAAGCTTATTATAATAATCAATTTATATTTTTAGGATTACTTTGATTATCATGAATTAATATGAATTCATTTATATGTACTGATTGCAATTCATTGAAATGCATGAAAAATTTGTGCATTTTACACGTTACAAAAAAATGCCATCCAAAATTCAGAAAAATAACACATATTTAGAATATGGGAACAAAAATTGGATTTGAACATTATATATACACAAAATCCAATATGATAGTAAAAGTTTTGCTCATTAGATTCATTCTTAAAATGACTCGTTAGATATGGTTATAACAATATTACAATATATTTGTTGTGATTGAAAATATTATTATTTTAGTTGCAAAAAATCTAATGAGAATTTGACATAAAAATAGGAACATAATAACTATCTGCATTAATTATTAGTTCTTTATTAATTTTGAAATATGTAAAAATAACTATGAATTTATTGAATTCATATTTAATTATAAATATACTTAAAATATTTTAAAAATTTTAAATTAATATATTTTCTGGTGTTCCCAGTTCAAATACGCAAGATAAATGCATTTATCCCAAAATTATATTTTATTTGTTTTTATGTTTCATGTATTGTTATTTCTAAAAATAAAGAAATCATAAAAATAAATGAGATGAATAAAAACCTGCCTCTACAAAACAAGCGTTCCAAGCTTATTATAATAATCAATTTAAATTTTTAGTATTACTTTGATTATCATGAATTAATATGAATTCATTAATATGTACTGATTGCAATTCATTAAAATGTATGAGAAATTTGTGTATTTTACACGTTACAAAAAAATGTCATACAAAATTCAGAAAAATAACTCATATTTAGAATTGAATATTGCATGTAAACAAAAATTGGATTTAAACATTATATATAAACAAAATCCAATATGATAGTAAAAGTTTTGCTCACTAGATTCATTCGTAAAATGACTCGTTAGATATGGTTATAACAATATTACAATATATTTGTTGTGATTGAAAATATTATTATTTTAGTTGCAAAAAATCTAATGAGAATTTGACATAAAAATAGGAACATAATAACTATCTGCATTAATTATTAGTTCTTTATTAATTTTGAAATATGTAAAAATAACTATGAATTTGTTGAATTCATATTTAATTATAAATATACTTAAAATATTTTAAAAATTTTAAATTAATATATTTTCTGGTGTTCCCAGTTCAAATACGCAAGATAAATGCATTTATCCCAAAATTATATTTTATTTGTTTTTATGTTTCATGTAGTGTTATTTCTTTTTAGAATTGTAAAAATAATTATTTTATGACTTCAACGAAATTAAAATTAGTCATCAAAAATTTGCATGTTAAGAGATCGCATCTTTTTTTTAGTCGGACCATCAATCAATAATCAACAAACAATCAGGTTTTTTATTTTTATAGTAGTTTTATTATTGTGTGTTGAGATGTGGCTGATTTGGTTTTAACAAAATAATTAAAGAAAATAAAATTGAATTTTTGTTAGTATATTTTACCAATAAATATTTGTGATTCAAACGTGCCTCCAAGTCGAATGCACCCTATAATAAAATACATTATTTTTGACATACAGTTGTAAACATGATATAAATTTCAAAATTATTTGACAATTCAAATTGCATTTCACCGTCAATTTTATTTCTAGTTCATAACTTTCAAAATTTATTAAAATCTGTAAAGACTATATATTTTTGTTATGAAATGTGATTTTGGATATAGCCTATCACCCATTATCACCTTATTTCGGAAAAAATGTTGGATATATTATAAAATATTTGTTAATTTTTGAATTCGTCAAAGATATTATATTTTTAGAATTGTCAAATTTTTTTTATGATGAATGTTAAATTCAAAGTGTCGCTTCTATATTGTAAATTATGTTATGATGACGTTTTAGTATCTGAACTAACATGGCAAGCAAACCTGAATCTTAAATCGATTTATGTCGAAGTTTCCATAAATATTGACAACTGTTATTTAACAATGTTTTGTTTTTATTTAGATCATAACTATCAAGATTTACTAACATTTTATAAAGTTATTTATTTGTAACATTAGATGAGATTTTGAATAAATTCTGTCATCTACAAGTTGTATATATATGCACACAATAAGCCAATAAAATTTAAAATCGCTTCAAGAATTTAGGCGTCTATATAAATATAAAAGCATAGAACAAACTCTTAACAATATACTTTCCAAATTGAAACTGCCAACAAGTGTGGTTCGTACACCTAATATAGTTTACAAAATTCATTGCGGGGATTGCGATCCTGTCTATATAGGTAAAACAGAAAAAAACCTAATAAAACAACTTAAACAGCATCAGAATAACTCGAAAAACAAAAATCATAATCAAACTGTGATCACTCAGAAATTTTAATCTTAATTTTAGTGTTGCAAATATATTATATTGAACCAAACACTGCTCACAGACGTTTCTCAGAAAGTTACTTTATACAGATATATAAAAACAGCATAAACAAAAGGAATGATTCGTCTTCGATATGTAAAAATTATAAAACAATTATAAATAATGTTTTAAAAATCATGGAATAAAAATAACAGTATTTTTCTGTTGTCAAAAGATATAATTTAAAAACAAATTCAATGAAACAAAGATCAGATTAAATTGACATTTGAAATTCACTATAACTGATTTATATAAAAATAAAGAAAATAATAGTAGTAAATTCGCTGCAGTTATACTGGTATTGTAGAATTTTATCAAGTAATCATTAATTCAGTAAGTCAACCATTTATCATTTTGTTTTACATAAAATGATTTTTAAATTCTGTTCTGGTTATAAATAAGTTATTCTTATTTCTTTTCCTTCTTCCTTATTGTCAAACCACTGATGATGATGTAAAATTGTGGATCAAAATGTATGGATTAAAATAAAAATTCATACTCACTCACACACACATTATATATATATATATATATATATATATATAATCTAAGCAGAACTTGAAATGTTATTGCCTGTATTAAATGATCTATATAATACGAATTACTGATGGAATGCAGTCAAAACATATTTCTCGACATAACTATCAAACATTCTACATCATTTATCTCAATATTGATACATCGACGTAGGTGGGTATTGTCCATCCCCTGTCGTAAGCGGAAGACCGTCTGGTTAGGTCTATCCAATCGGGAGAATTGTACGAGTGGCCTGCAGTCAGGCATCTAATATATTGCCGCACCGGCCGTTTTCCCGCAGAGGCCTCATTTTTCCTCCGTTTAGCACTAACACCCGATCAAAGAGCGCCTGCCCCTCGAACGAAATTAGTGATGGAAAAATTTCGATATCGATTCTGCGGATTATATACTGCTGGTTCGTACTTAAGGGGATATAAAGAATTTAAGATTGCTGAAGGAGCACTTGCTCGGAAGAAGTAGATTAATGGCAATTATATTTAAAAATGTATAAGGCTTATTGTTAGTGAATCGAAACAGAGAGAATGAGATGAGAGCATTGTACTTGGTTGAGTTTAATGGAGCTAACTATAATTGTTATATGAAACAATGTAATCTTGTACTCTAAGGTTTTTGTAATAAGTAAAATTGGCGTAAAATCAACATTTAATTTACAATTTTGATATACGCAATACAGATTTGGTATTTTTGGACGGAGTTTGTTAATTTAGCGTTAGAATAATATTTATACCATTTTATAAATATCGTATTATACTGCATTCAAAAACTTCAAATTATGGAAATTTAAAAAATATATTGTTCCATAATGTATATAGTATTTTTTGTTTTTGAATAAAAAATTATCAAGTAAAGATGAATCTAATATGATCTAGTAGCATAAAAATTAGAATATAATTTTCCACAACAGAAAAGAATATTTAAAAAAAAATCGAGAATAAAATAGTAAAAATGCTAAATATTGAGCATTATATGAGATTTATAATTAATAATTATATATTTTGAGTTCGTATTTTATATTCGAAGTATTGCTTGAAATAACATATCTAAGCAATATCTATCCTATACTAATAATTAATATAGGCTCAAAAGAAATAAACAATATTTTACACACATTCAAAACCAATATGAGTTCAAAATAAATAAACAATAATATTTATCCCAAATTCAAAAATGTTTTTTATCCCACATTCAAAAATATTATTTAATATGTATTGAAAAACACTATTAGCAGTATTCGGATATATCTATTTATTTCAACCTAACTCATATAGTTTATTTCATCAAATGATTTCAACAGAAGTTTTGTTTGTATTCATAGATTCAAAACATAAATTCCGGAAAAATACTACAACATAAAGATTTTTCTTGGCAGTCAGTTTTATTCACAACCCCACAAAAAAGTGCGGCTGGCATTCCTAAGTTATTTCTCTGTGAGAGTGTGTTAAATGAAAATTCGTTAAAGCCCCAATGCTGTGTATAATACGAGTCTGTTAGAATTCGGGTTTTATTTACATATTATGTGTATATATTATTTGCGGTGAGGTCCCGGCTTGTTTTATGTCTTTCGTGCGGGTATTTTTTCCCTCTCGTTACCTTTTGATTTTAACCGAAATAAGCCCTATCACACGTCGCACTGTGGCGTGAAATTAACATTACAGATACCTCTGTACAAACACCTGTTTTACCTAATGAGTTTTGCCAGTGATACTAATTTTCAGATTTTTGGGTTGTTGCCTTAAATGCGGTCCCGATTTATGTCCCGATCCTATCACTTTCATGAATTTAAATAAATATTTGCATTGAATTACTTTATAATTAGTGAACAAAAATCGCCAAAATTTAACCATTTGAATTCAGAAAACAATCGATTCGTATTGATGGGAAGATGAGGCGAAGGCAGGTTCCTTCCGAAGATGCGGAACACACATACAATCAGTTTTTAAGTGAACGGCACATCTAATAAGAATAAATAAAAAAATACTCGATTTGTATTGATTGAGTATACAACTCATTACGCAAATGCAGCGGTTTCTGAGATACGGAGCAAAAAGTGCAAAGAATGAGAGAACCGCGCATCCTATTGAGTGATTCAAAATGTTTGTGTGAAAAAATGAAGTGTTTATTTTGTTTTCGTTTTTACATTATCACAGAAAATCTTTTCCGCAGGCGGCAAAACTGCACGTAAAATTAAATATTTACTTAAAATCTTCTATTAAAAAAAGACTATACTCCCATCATTTGGAATTCGGAATCTGAACAATCATTTGATGATATCAAAAGTGCTCTCTCTAACGCAACTCTAAGAAACTCCGAGCGAAATGTTATTACTTATGATTCCCATAGCATAGAGTTTCAAAAAAAAAATGGTACTGTTAAGCATTGCTCGAAAAATGATGCTGATTTAAATGTGATTGCAGAAGACATAAAATATTCGAGGCTTTTAGTGAAAAACAAACAGGTACCAAATACAAGTCAGCTTTTTTTAATGAAAAGATACCATGACCGAATTGAATAAACGTAAATGTACGCGCTCAAACACAAATCCGTGTTATTTCGTTATATACCAAAATTGTTAAATGTTTCTAAATAGTTTCAAAACCAAATGCAAAACGTTCGGAAAATCTAGTTTGTTACGCTAACAATGTTTCAGTATCGTATGTATGTAAAAGCATATATATATATATATATATATATATATATATATATATATTTACATATATTGAGACATTGTCCCTAAAGCGAATCCTACAGAAGTGTATATAAAATAATCTTATAGCGTTCTTTAAATTTCAAATATGTTTCTTCGATGTAATTCTGCTTTTAAAGCTTTATTTCCGTCGATATTGTGTCTTGGTTAAATACTTTAAAATGAAATTACTAATGTTTGTTTACTTCTGTAAAAAAATAATATAGAAATGTTCAATATAAAATAATAAGCGTATTTTTGAAATAGGGTACTACTGGGTCCAGCTTGACTTTGATCAATTACATTGTGGAAACCAAACCAATTATATCATAAATAATAACATGCATCGAACAAACAACTATTTGACTATGTTAGCAAATCCCAGTTAATTTATTATTGTAGAAATATGTTTTCCTGCTGTGTTTCAAAAACTTGTAACCTGACCCTTTTTACCCCAGACGAGAAAAAAATAGTAAGGCCAGGGGCACATAGGTTCAACGTTTTATTTTAATTTTAAAGGGATTTTACAAAATATTAGGTATATTATTCAAATTACAAATTAAAATTAGCTGTAAGTGGAATTCTGTCTTGAGGCAATTATGGCATCGTGCCTTAAGGCAAATTGCTGTAACTTCCCGTACCGTAACGAAATGTTCGAGAAATACTTAATGTTTTCAAATAGATTATTATAAATATTTATAAGAATTATATAAACTGAATTGCAGAGTTAAAATTATTTGTAAAGTATATTAGAACTGTAGTCAGAATTAAAAATAAAATCTGAAATATTTTCGATATACACAAAACTAAAAAAAAAAAATTGAACAAAATCAATTATTTTGTTAAGACAAGCAGAAAGTTTTTTGAATCATTTAAATCGGACGCTTAGTTCTCTCAAAAACTGCCATTTTGTACATATTTAGCTCCGTATCTTCAAAATGGCTGGGCCTGCCTTTGCCAAAATCTAATAAACACTTCTCCCAATCATTACTAATTGAATGTTTTTTAGATCATTCAAATCGGATACTCCGTTCTCTCAAAAATCCGATTTCTATTTTCTGCACTCTTTGCTCCGTATCTCCGAAACGACTGGACCTGCCTTTGCCAAAAACTAATCAGCTCTTTTCCCTATCAATAGGAATCGAATGTTTTTTGAACCATTCAAATCGGAAAACGTGGGCGAAAATTTGTATCCATACATATCTATACACACACATCCATTTTTTCTGAAGTATGCCAAAATGTTCAGAAACCTTCAAAACGTCAAAAAATGTAAAAATTTTCAATTCCGATTTTCGGCCCATTACAATAACTTACCATACGGGAAGTTAATAACTGTAAAAAACTGTAAAACTCGACCTGTCATTTCGGCAGAAATATTCATCAGCAGAGTTGGAATAATTATTTATTTGTAAAATTATTTGTTTAACTTCTTGGAAAATTATTTGTTAGTCTTAATTTTTTCATTCGCTAATTTTTTTACACCTTTGACAGGGTAAAGGTTTAGTTACTCCTTTTAATACCATTCAGGTGAAAACTTTAATAGAGGTTAGGAATTACTTTTGTTATGGATTTCCAAACATATTTGTTTATCTCCCAATCGCGACGTTTGGTTGTGGCTGGTTGAACATCCTTTTCCTTCTACTGTCAAATATTAGTGTTAAAAAATTCTTGACTTTATTAATTTTTGAGATATTGATGGTAGACCTTTTTACCAGCGGATCTTTAAGCCCCGCTTTACTCTAGTGCCTAAACTAAATGTTATCACTATATGCGAAAAATAATTCCATTGGTTATTAAATAAAAGTTATTCAAGCGTTTATATGATAATGTTCAACGGAATGTACTTATTTGAATTTTAGCTTCGTGATTCTGCAAGTTATTTGAAAAAGCGAGATATTTAAGAAAAAATTCTAAGAATTGATAATTTATGCCAAAAACACTAAAACTGTATTTACTAAAAACATAAAACAATTACGTATTAAAAAATCTTGTGGAATTTTAAAAAAATGAATAAAATCGTAAGTGGAAATATTATTACCTGCCACATTTATAATAATATCGGATACAAGATATATGTAAAATACTGTGACAATTGGGGGTTGAAGCCCCCTTCTTGGGGTATGCAATGGCTGCCAAATATTATATTCTAGCCTTGCAACCCCATCACGAAGGGGTTACTTCAACACTCCAATCGCCCGCTAAAGTACCTGTAATTACCTGTGGGGGTTAGTAGCTACTATACGAATGAAACCAAGATTACTTTTATAACTAACTTTATTAAATAATTAATAATACATTCCGCATGTATTTGTGGAACATGACCGTACTTGCATACGGTCATGTTCCCTAACTAATACCTCTTATTCCTATTTCATGGTATATGTGCTTATATGGGCATATGAGGGGAGAATAGCTATAGCTTATAATCTACATGATCTGACCTTTAAGCTGGACCTGTCTTGTTGCACAACACACACACAACTAACACTAACGTATCCCAAGGCGTTTGCCTATGGGATACGTCTCAGATCGCTGTTACTTCTTAATTGCCAGGACCTCTCCAGAGCGACTCACTGATGGACCCCAAGAACCAATAAATGGTGAACAGTAGGGATAGTGTACTTTGGGGTAGACGACTATCAGGCGACAATAATTATCAATAAGACGATAATATTGATTATCGTCACACGCCCCCTGTCACACCAGAGCCGCCCTTGGCTCTAAAAATTGTTGCTACTTTCCAACGATGTTTGAGGTCCCCGTAGCGGTATCCATAATTGTTGGCCGCACGTCCAGAGCCTGGTTTACTTAATATGAAATCGAACGTAGACTGTAGTTGTGGGTGTGTGCCTTCAGTAATTGTGCTTTCGGTCAGATTTATGTCGTCTTGGGTTCTTAACTAGCTATTCTCCCATTTATTAATAAATAAGATTGTTAGACCACAAACAAAAAAAATCGATTAAAAACATAACAAGTAATCTATAAAAAAAATATATATCGACAACCATAATCTTTAAAACAAATATCAAACTAAATTTATATAGGTCAATTTGACCCTCAACTGAACTTAATTAATTTTGTTTTCCAAGAGCTCGTGTTTGAAAAAACTGTACTTATATGAATTTCAAACCGCGACGTTATTCAAATTAAACACGAAAGAAAAACTAGCATCTATCTATACATAATGCTACAATACCACAAAAAAAATTACACGTTGAAAGATTAATACCAAAAAGAGAACGTTTTCTAGTTTTTTCGGAACACGCTATCTTGACAACAAACTTAACCTATGTGTGTGTGCTGTTCCCTATTATCTTGGTTGTAGTATAAGTTATTACGAAATAAACGTAACCCAAAATCTAAATTAGTTCGCCAGAATCGATGAGCCCGATATATGGACAATATAAAGTAACGCGTGAAAAAAACATAAACAAATAACTAATGTGACGATGAACAATAAGAAAAAAATTATTTACATTTGCTTTAAACTAAACTCGATTACTTAAATCACTAGATGACTAACGAGCGCGACATTTACAGTAATTCAGCCTCTACTGGTGTGATTGCCCCCCAAACACAAGACCACAGATGGGGGCTAAGATCTAGTTATCCTTCTTGCTCCCCCCGCAGCGCCCCAACCATAATAACACTAGACCGCTTATGCCCACCCAAAAACAATGGCACTTACAATCACCTGTGTAAGCGGGACACACCCGGAGTTCCCCAGCTCGGCACAAGGGCCCTCCAAGGTTGTCCCCTTCGCGGGGAAATGGCGACGTGCGACCTATGGCGCCATTCCAGTCTCACTGAAGGTACCTTCACAAATAATCCTATAATCACTCAATAAAATACTCATAATAATTCGACGGCTGCGGGTTTGATTAAGGGCGGTTTCCCCGATTGAAACCGTACGCGTCCATCGATTCGGACACCTCAATGGTCCTCGCTCGTGGACAACTGGGCCCAGCTTTAAACAATAATATTCTCATATTCACATAACAAAAACGTACATCCGATATGGCGTCCCGATATAAGCCTGCAGACTTATATTTATATAATCTTGTTGCAACAACCTACTCTCCACAAACAAAAATCCCACTATAACTTCTTTGCACCATGACGACTAAATATCCTAACATATTCTAAAACTTAATTCTACAATCTATCTAAGGGAGGGGGAGGGGAATCTTAAGACTAAACCTTATATTATTATTATTTTAAAAAAAAGTAAATGATTTTTTTCCTCAATCATATACTTCTACGCCGAAAAAATCTTCTACTCTACCAAAATGAATCATGCCGTATCGATCTAATTTCTTATGAAACGAGCCCGGACGTTTCATGCCCAAGCGTTACTGCTTGTCCCGGCCGCTCGGACTAACGCTACGTCAACCGACGGCCGAGCTGCCTACGGTATATTACTATACAAAATAAAGAAAAAAATAATATTGAAAATAAATAATTAAAAAAAGGTGGTAAAGGCTACGACACGATTCTTCAATTTATATATTTGTTCATACAAATATACCTATTCTTGATTCCTAACATCAAGTTCGCCCTATCTCTAATACCCATACATTTTTGCTTCCTTTATTAATTTCTTTCTTTAATTTTATTTGCCATATCGGACCCCTTAATCAGGATTGGGCGGTCAAAAACACGAGCCAATAACTATTGACGAGACAGAATTAAAGTATCTTTGATAAAAAATCAAATCGTATTTTGTCCATATAAAAAGGCATCACGAAAATTTAACAAAACGCCGACGGTATAAACTAACGCGATAATACACTACAAACGTTCGTTTGGTTTGATTTACGGTGACATTATCAATAAACAAGAAAAAACACGACGAAAATCATAGTTTACATCTAATCCTAATCATTATCATACTTTACAGATATAAAACTATTATATAATATACATAAACAATAGGGCCGCCATAACACATTTATCCTCTCGACTAAAAATTTGCCCTGTATACATCATTACCTTCAACGCCTTTTAACATAGGCCATAAACTCTATCCGTAAACCAAACCAAACGTTTCGCGACGCACGGCTAAAAAAAAAACGACACAACGATATATACATATATAAAACAAAACATTATTCGAATATATTAAAGTGGCGAACAAAACGGATAATGCAATAATGATAAATAGGATAAAAACAGTAAAAGTGACAAAGTTACGCGTATGATATAAAACTGATTTATTATGAAATAATAAAACATTAAAATTAATAAGAATTAGACAAACGTGAAGAAGAAAAAAAAACTACTAGTTCGAAAATAAAAACAGCGAAAAAAAGTGTCACTGGCCGTTCTAGCTGTATGACGCACACAACTAGAGCGTTTATCCAACCGTCGGGTACAGGTCCGTACTTGGCAAGACCGAGTGAAACCCTTACCAGTGTTCCTGCACCCGCAGAGATATGACTTCTAAAAGACACCTTGTGCCTGCAATCTGCTCTAATTAACGAAGGTTGGCTAGTCCTTTCGTTACCGTGCCGCATACGATGTATAACTAGACTGGTCGCGATAGCCGTTGTAATCGTTATGCAAAGAAATCATATCCCAATCCTACTATTAGTAATAGGATCGGTCGGATAAAGCCGCGAATTGAGCACCAGCCGATGCTGACCCGGCAGGACTGAGGCCAACATTTGTACGCGTAATAATAAAAAAAGAGAGTAAATAGATAAAAAGAAAAACATTATCAATAATCAAATTATTAAAACTAATAATCATAATCAAAATTATTAAAACTAATTCATTATTGCATCATCTTACAAAAAAACACGAAAATACACGAAAATATTCAACGTTAAAATATTAAGTAAGAAAAAAAAACTATACTAATACTACCAACCAATTACTCTATACCTATTTATTACACAACAGTCCAGCTGGTCAGATATGAATAGCATGCCTATGTTTCAACTATTTGAAACAAAAACTAAGTCCTTGTTAAACTAACAAATCCGATTCGGCACTGTCTGCCTGGCTCAAAAAACTTTGACTCTCTGCACGCGTTTCGTACGCGCCAAACATCTCACCCCGTGAGTTTCTCAAAATTCTTACACTTTTACACATAGGCACGCTAGTCTTTATGCTAATTCTCCCCCGTAAAATTACTTAAAAATAAAACCAACGATAATAGAAATTTGTTAAAACGTGATAAATTGCTAATCTTACACTTGACTAACAAAAGTGACAAAAACTTGACTTATTCAGATAACTTTCAAAAACTTTTAAACTGATTAATATTATTATAATCGAATTTTCAACTTAAATTGAATTTTCCTATATAAAATAAAAAGTAAACATTTTTATCCTATGAATCTAGTTGAAAAAAGTTAACAAATTTATCAGCTAACAGAAAAAAGAAAAACATAAATTTCTTTGCAGTAAACCGTTACTTATTTAGCAAATCTTAACTATTTAATTTAAATAAGTAAGGAAAAACTTAATATTTTTTACAACTTTCTTGGTCTACATAATATTCTGAACTAATAATTAAAAAAAAAAATCACAAATAAACAGACTTTTTTTAAAAAAAAATCATGGTAGGCCTTAATTTAATTAAATTATTCTAACTATTTTATTCATAGCGCGTAAAAGTAAAAAGTAATCTTGCCTCATTCGTCTTTGAAATCGAAAAATTTGGTAATTACAGGGTTTGTTAACAACCGCGAATAAAAAAACTAAATCAAAAATAAATGAAAACCGCTAAAACTATTCGTGTTTATCTGTACTTATACCCGTACTTATGTTTAAAAAAAAATGATTAAAAATGCATTTTGGGCGCGAACATTTTCAAACCGTTTAACAATCACTGAGGGTGAGTATGAAATTTTGAACTTGACCACCATGCTGAGTCGCGCACAGGTCAGGTCCAAACGATTGAAAAAAAAAAAGGACTGGGAAGCTAAATTTCTCCGGAAAATGGCCATGTGTTTTGCGTGACCACGCGTATGTGCGCTAAAATGTCCCAAAAGCGAAATACTTGAGCTTACGAGAAAAAATATATTCGACGATTGGAATATTATTTTATAAAATTAAAAATATTTTTGTGGATATATTGCGATTTTTATAATAAAAAGAATAAAATGAAGAAAATAAAAGAAAAAAAAATTGCAATCACATCTACGATTATGTGAATTTATAATTCTTATTTATTTATTTATTTTTTATTGCTTTCTATTCGAGCATAATAATTGAATAATTTGTAATTCTGTAAAACAAAATTGGGTAGAAGACGTAAAATTAAATTAATAGAGCAAGAATTTAAATTGAATTCGATTAGAAAAATGAAACATTTTTGTTATTTTATAAATTTTATACTATTAAGTTCAACAAATACATTAAAATACAGCATCTATTAAAATTTCATACTCAAGCCTTATTCAAAATCAAAACAATGATTTATAATCTTAAAATATCGGGATACGCGCGCTTTTAAGAAACAAAACTACAGATAAACACATGTAGCAATATACATACGAAAATACACAAGCATAAAGAAATTTCTCGACGTTTAAAATTTAAACGCATTAAAAATACAACCGAAACACGTATACAGTGGGAGCTACTCGCTTGGTTTTTTATTAAATATTATTTAAATATAAAATAAAAAAAATTGTAAGTTGGGGATCGAATACGCTTTCATCATTGTGACAATTTGGAGGTTGAAGCCCCCTTCTTGGGGTATGCAATGGCTGCCAAATATTATATTCTAGCCTTGCAACCCCATCACGAAGGGGTTACTTCAACACTCCAATCGCCCGCTAAAGTACCTGTAATTACCTGTGGGGGTTAGTAGCTACTATACGAATGAAACCAAGATTACTTTTATAACTAACTCTATTAAATAATTAATAATACATTCCGCATGTATTTGTGGAACATGACCGTACTTGCATACGGTCATGTTCCCTAACTAATACCTCTTATTCCTATTTCATGGTATATGTGCTTATATGGACATATGAGGGGAGAATAGCTATAGCTTATAATCTACATGATCTGACCTTTAAACTGGACCTGTCTTGTTGCACAACACACACACAACTAACACTAACGTATCCCAAGGCGTTTGCCTATGGGATACGTCTCAGATCGCTGTTACTTCTTAATTGCCAGGACCTCTCCAGAGCGACTCACTGATGGACCCCAAGAACCAATAAATGGTTAACAGTAGGGATAGTGTACTTTGGGGTGGACGACTATCAGGCGACAATAATTATCAATAAGACGATAATATTGATTATCGTCACAATACTATTATCAAATCTTTGATATAAATAGTGTGTGACTTTTCTCTAATACTATAATTTTTATAGAATCTCAATATAAATAGTCACAAGTCATAATTGTGGGAATGTGAAATATATTATATGATTTATAAATATATGCTATGAAAACGGAAAGCAATTACTTTATGAAAAATCTTATTGATTTTGAAAATACTTTAATATAAAAGTTTATCTTTTATAATACTGCGACATTTATAGATGCTCAATATAATGTTATAGAATGTTGAACAATAAAATGGTATTTTCGGGAATGTGAAAAATATTAAACTTTTGAAATGTATAAATTGAACAATGCAACAATAGATATTGAAATAAAAATAACTTCTAGAACAATTATGTAGCGATTCTAAAATATATTGTCAATTCTTTAAAAATTGCATCCTAGTAATTTTTATATTTCACAAAATGGCATTGGCTCATGAGCCTTTGTAAGTAAGTCCAATATTTTTAAAATACAGTGCATACAATCAAAGATTTTAAGAAATGTTGCAAATGCACCTTGGCACATCTTTCAATTTGCAATCAATATTGGCTAGAAATTACCTTACCTAGATAAAAAAAACTTTAAGACTTTAATAAAACAAATTTTATGTACCAAAAATTTAAGATCATTCAAATGTGTTACTTAAACCACTTTTGAATGTACCAATATTTATAACTTCAAAATAAAAATTTAGCGTTATATAAATTGGAAAACTTAGTAACACGATTTGAAAAGAAAATTACTTCTCCAACATAAGTCAGTCGGAGATTTTAAAACATATTGATAACACTTTGAAAATTTCTTACACATTATTTTTGTACTGCACAGAATAAAACATTCATTGAAAAATAAAGTTTTGATATATAAATGCGTGAACTTGGCATTTATTCATGGGGTTGTGCAAGGAAGTTCAATATTTTAGGATTCAGAGAACACATTTTTTTACGAAATATCACAGATGTACTAGTTGAAAATACCTTACGTGGATGAAGTAATTAAAAACAGAAAAATGGAGGATCATCCATATGACTAAAACAAGGCAGACAACATTTTTTTTAGTTTTCTCACAGCTAGTATGTTGAGATCGATCTCAATGTACTAGCTGTGAGAAAACTAAAAAAATGTTGTCTGCTTTGGCCTTAATCAGATAATCACTATAGCGCTATCTCTATAAAAAATGTGCCCATGACAATTATATTTTGCTTTGTAGTAAATTATGTATCTATTATTATATCGTAACATCTTTTTAAAATTAAATATAAGTTATTTGTCTGTTTGCTGTTTCATTCATCCCGCCTATAGGATATAAAAAACCAGGGGACAATTTTTTGATAAACAGCAAATAAAAAACATTTTTACAAAATTAAAAAAAAATAGGGCATAAGACAGTTTTTGGATAGGATTACATTTTTTTCAAAACAGCGAAGTGACACATTCCATAATGATGAATTAACTGAAAAGTTTGTTGCAGTGAATATAGTCAGATAGTTGTTTGTTCCATATGTGTTATTTGTTGTGATATAATTAGTTTGGTTTAAACAATAGAATCGCTCAAAATCGTAAAATTGGACCTTTATACCTCCGCCCCACTTGATAAATATATACTGAAGTTGAATATTATTAAAACACATTAAACAATATTGTAATGCTCATAGATTTTTTAACTATTTACTGCAAAATACAATGCATTCTACCCAAAAGCCTACAATACCAATAGATTATACGTTGTGCGGCGGCAGAGTTGCCCTCAAATTTTTTAATTTAAATTCATCAACTATTAATTAAATCAGCCGCAGCAGCGAGGACTATACAAATACGTTTCCTCTTGTTCGAAAGCTAAAATGCCGCATCATTATCAAATTTGCTGTTAATATCAGAATACAATAAAACCGCAATTCATATGCGGATATTGTGGATATTCTATAGCAGTGGTCGGGAAACTTTTGGAACCATTACCCCAAAATGTTTTTGTGCGACCTCTCATTACCCCAGAAAAAAAACACGACTTAACCAAAGAAGTATAATTAGAATCTGTTTGCCACATATTTCTGTATAGCCATAACCTGTTAATTAAAGGTTTTGTTACATTGTTTGTTACTTCTAAACTTCGAAAAAGGCTGAAACAAATGGTTTGAAGGAAACAATAACTGAAAACTATATTTTTTATATTATATTTCTTATGAAAACCCTATTAATACATGAATAAACAATAAGTACAATTAATTTGACATGAAGTAACAATAAACACGCACACATTCTTACATCACGATTTTGAGAAATGATGTTGCTTCATTTTTGACAGTATTTGTTCAAAATTGGGATTTTTAATGTCAAAGCAATTTTAATGCATTCTTCGGCATTTAGTCTATTTCTACTTCTCGATTTAATGTTTACCAGACTGGAAAAGCCTTGTTCGCACAAGTATGTGGTTCCAAATGGCAGCAATTTTTTTACCGCCTCTTCATGTGCTATTTCAAAACCCTTTGCAGCTTTTGATATCCAAAAACATGAGAGATTTTGTTTATTACCAAATTCAATATGAGCTTCGGTATTGGATCGAAGTTCTAAAATCGATTCAGCTAAACCTGCAGGTTGTTCTGGTATCATAGAAATGTCACATTTGAAAGGATCTATAACCCAACTCACAGAACGTATATCCAGATCTGGAAAGTAATCCAAAAACCGCTCTCTCAGTTTAATAAGATGTCTTACTATTGTATCTTTGATATCAACTAATGTAATATTTTCAGAATTCTCCAAAAACAAAGCTAACCTTGGAAAAGATGTTATTTTGTTTTCTTCTACCTTCTGCTTTCAATACTCCAGCTTTAACCCAAATGCTGACAATATTTCTCTTGCTGAAATAATATTACAATGCTTTCCCTGTAATTCTTTGTTCAATATATTTATGCTTTCAAATATGTCTGCCAAATATGCGAGATATGCAATCCAGGAAGAGTTATTAAAATGTTCTGCAAGAATATTTTTTTGAGAAACCAAAAACATTTCAACTTCATTTTTGAGAGTCCATACTCGATTTAAAACATTTCCGCGAGAGAGCCACCTCACTTCTGTATGATAAAGGAGGTCTGTATACTCAGCTTCACCATCTTGACACAATTCACGAAATAGTCGCGTATTTAGTGCATGCCCCTTGATAAAGTTTATAATCTTGATAACATCGTGCATGACGGCTTCTAGTGTAGGTTCTAAATATTTTACCATAAGGGCCTGGCGATGAATCATGCAATGAGTAATTTCGATAGTTGGGTTTTTTTTCCTTACAAAGGCGGAAAAACCATTAATATGACCCAACATAGCTGGAGCTCCATCCAAAGATACCGTTTTCCCATTTTAAGCATTGCGGTTTGAAGTAATCGTTGACCTTATTATAAATATCTATTCCACGACATCTCAACTCGAGAGGAGAGCAAAACAGCAATTCCTCTTCAAAATTATCCACACCTTTGTAGCGAACATATACCATCAGTTGTGAATTGCTACTAAAATCCGTTGTCTCATCTAGCTGAATAGCAAAATATTTTGCCTGTCTTAATGCAAAAACTACTTGCTCATTCACATTTTCTGCTAATACAGAAATTCTCTCTTTCACAATTCTCGCAGACAACGGCACTGAGTTTAGTTTCTTCGCTTCCTTTTGACCACACATAATCTCTGCCATTTTGACAGCAGCTGGTTTAACCAAGTCTTCACCGATAGTGTATGGTTTTTTATTTCGAGCGATTAACCAAGCTACTTCCAAGCTAGCCCTTGATGCTGAACGCTGATCAAAGTTACCATACAAGTTGCAATTCAATCTTTGCCTTTTAATGGATATCTCCAAATTTGGGAAGTATTCTCGCGGTTTAGAACTTAGTTGCGAATGAACATTATCTAAATGTTTTTTTAATTGACTTTTTTTGAAAGATTCTGGTGTCAGTACCTTCATACACACAACACACTATGGTTTCATTGTACCATTGTCCTCTATTTGGGTAAAACCGTAATTAAGGAATTCCTCTTGGTATGTTCTTTTTCTATTTTCTGTCATCTGAAGAAAATAAAAAATATGTGCAATACAAAAATACTAGAATACATGAATACTAAAATACTAGAATACGTGAATACAACAATTCTCGCATACTAAAATGGTAAAATAGTAGGATACAAGAATACGTTTAACAAAGTATCAAATTGCGGCTTACCTTGATCGATATATTGACGATTAATAATAAAATTATGGTCTTGTCAGTAACTAACTAATATTAACTGATAACTACTTGGTTTCTAACTTATAAACACAGATGTAGTTTGGCGGCACGGCACGGACTAAGCAGGCACACTCTTGCAACTTACGACTAAGCACGTCGCCGGAGCTGCGCTCAATGTTGCCAAATCATGCATTCGATATTCGTTTTACTGAGGCCGCCATCTGTTGAATCGATTGGTGACCACTATGTTCGGTTCAACGATTTTAACCCACACTAACTTTTTACCCCCAAAAATTCCACTTTTACCCCATTTTGGGTAATTTACCCCGGTTCCCCGACCACTGTTCTATAGCAAATACATTACCTGATTCGAACGAAAATTCAGGACTGCCAAATCTACTTGAATATCAGAATTCATGAAATAAATTATAGATTTTTTTAGAGATTTTCGTTTTATTTAGAAATTGTTATGCCACGATGATTTACTAAAAAACATATAAATGGATGAAGAATGTTGAACAATAAATATCAGTCTCAACTTCATTATATGGTAAAGTAGGGCGGGGCTAGTTGAGCAAATTTTTACTTAAACGAATGTAGCTCCTCAACGAAATGTCTCAATAAATTGCTATATGGCTTAATGGAATTGTTGTTTATCGCTTAACGAAAGTGTTAATACTATTTTTTGGTAATAAGTAAAATTTAAAAGCTACGTCTGTTTAAATGCAAAAAGTCAAGTATGCTCAATGTACCCCATAGGTGGGGCAAGTTGAGCACTAAGAAAGTACAATGAAATCATAGGTTCAATGTCGATTAGTGATGAAATAAAATAAGTTTTCAATAACCAGTTCTATATTTATAGTCTTTATTGACAGAGAAAACAAAACTTATAGTAATTTTCTTTGAATAATTAACCAAAAGTAGAATCAACAAAACAATATCGTATCTTAAGAATTATTTTACCATTATATTCAGTATTTTTGATTAAAATCATTATTTCTTTATATTATTACTCATATTATTTCTTTATATTATTACTCCTAAATTTTAAAAATAATAATTAATTTCTGGAAGTTAATGGTAATTGTCTCAGTGACAGAACAAGTTTAACAACTATGCTCAACTAACCCCAACTCGGAATTTCAAAATAAAAGTGAGTTTATAGAAAAACCGTGAGAGTTATACCCAGAATCTCTGCGCATATAAAAAGTACTATAAATATATGGAAGAATAACATTTACCTGATTAAAAATAAATAACATTTGACTAAACCAGACAAAAACTCGTGATGAATTACTTTTTTACTTTTTGGTCTCAAAATAAACAAAACGCTCGCGAGCCTCACTCATTTGTCCAGCGGCCACTAGCGATTGCGGAATGTTTATTTCACCTAAACTTCTATCTTTCCGCAATATAATGCTTAAACGGATGGTGAATAGTTTTCGAGATATTTCGATTGCTCAAGTTGCCCCTATGATCAACTAGCCCCGCTCTACCCTATATCAAAATTCATCATTTGAATTTAAATCTGTCCTAGCATTAGGCAATATCCAAACGCGTATGCATTTGGACATTTCAATTATAATAATGATTACACTACAAATGCAAACGATTACATTACTTACGCGACAAAACTGGCATTTTTATTTTTTTCCTCAAAGTTTTTTTTTTGCAAATCTACTTATTGAATTATTGCATGCTGATTTCAAATTCACCTTCCATTTTTCCGTAAGAGCTCTAGTTTTTGAGTTTTAGGGAACTACCCTAACAAATTAATAAGAGTTTTGTCTGCTGTTTTTGGTATGGCTCCGCCTCTAAGATGTTGTGTGCATAATCTAGATACTGATTCATCTGAGGTGAATACGTTTTTTAAAAATACCGGAAACCTATGTCGAACTGCGTAGACATCGTATTTCAACCACTTGAAAACCAAATTGCGCAATCAAGATAAAACGTGGGTTCTTCGTACTATGTAAAAAAGTTGGGTAGTATTTACGTTTTTATCCAGAAGGAAAAGGCAAGGCTATAATTTTAATACCCCCGTCATATAGAAAAAACCTCGACAATCGCCACGACAATTATTTCTGCTGTGTGGTAAATACCAATGAAATAAATTCAGGTAATGGAAGTAAATATAGTCATAAACCACAATTCGAATGGCATTAAGGCCTACTTACGTTCAGCTATACGAAACCTATCCATGCTAATTTATATTTATATTTATATTTATAATATGAATTTAAATTTAATGATGAACAACCTAGAACATCAACATCTCCTCCCTACGATGTGATAGATGTAGAAGCCATCGTTAAAAGAGAAGACAAGAAAAATTAAAATCTGATATATTTGAGATAATTAATTTCAATTCATTACTCGCACTCTCATTGAGAATGCTTTTTGGAAAATCTTGGAGTTATTAGCGAAGAGCAAAGCAAGAGATCTACTAAGAAATCAGGACTTTGGAGGATGGATATTAGCGAAGGTGGGATTTCCACATGATGATGGCTGACCATAAAATTATATAAATAGATGTTTTAAAGCATAAAATGTAAAATATGTTTTATTTTTTATTGTTATTTGAGGTAAAACTAGCATACTGGCATATATCAAAAACAGAAACTTTAGCAAATTTCTGTTACTGTTTTTGGTATCATCATATCTCAGAAAAAAAAATTTGTCTCGCGCAGTGTTAAAAATATTATGAATATAAATGAACTCAAAAATATTCTTTTATATTTAAATCAGCTTTACAAAAATTAATTGACTCAAAAAATAACATGCAATACAAAATGTTATGAATTCTTATTTACATTATTGTATTAACACGCCGAAGAAAAAGTTTGTGTTCGCCAGAAAATCTAAGTCACTGTTTTTGTCATATTCAATCGTTGGACAACAACATTGGAATTACAGGTTTGAGTTCATGTCTCTATGTGAAAGTGAGCAAAAATTTATCTTTTCTTGACTCAAGAACGACTGCACTGATTTCAAAATTTTAAATCCATGTAATGGATGAGAAGGAAAATGAGTGAACCAATTTTGAATATTCAAAAATTGTTCAGTATACATCAGTTGGGAATGGTGCGATTAGTTTTTTCGTAATTATTTTTTAAAAAAATGTATTGTTTTTTCAGGGTGTAACTATAACTTAAAATACTATTGGCATACAATAGATGATTTAGAAAGTAGTTGAAAAATAGAAAAAACTATTAAAATTTGGATTAATGGACTACGCTTAAAATATTTAACGTGTTTATCGTCAATTAAAAAATTGCATTTTAAGGAAATAAGTGGTTGAAAATTGCATCGTCATAATTTAAAAAAAATGCTTTATCTGAAAATTGTTTTTGATTAAGTCCAACACATATCGGAAAGTTTATCGAACTAATATTCAAAATGCTACATACATTTAGTTAATAGTTTGTCATTTTATATACTATGAAATTTGTCTTATTTAAAAATGATTTAGTTTTAATAAATAATCACAAGATTTTTTAAAAAAAATTGCAAAACCTTATAAAATAGCACACCATTATTATCTCAAAAAGAAATATTTGAAATTCAATAATTGAAAGTAAAGGGCAAAAAATGTGTAACGAGCCATAACCAAAACCAAAAGATATGTAACCCGCCAAATAGTTGTGGATGTCATCGGACAGGCAGTGACAGAAAAGAAGAAAATAAATAAGTCGGTATGTTTTGAATTTTAAAAATGTCTCCGAATCCGCTAGACCTGCCTCCATGAAAATTTGATCAATTTTTCACTTTGTTAATACAAGTAAAATGTTTTTTGAATTATTCAAATCGAACGTTCCGTTCTCTTAAAAACTGAGTTACCGTTTTTGGCACTTTTTTCCCCATATCATCGGAACGGCTAGACCTGCCTCCGCCAAGAACTAATTAGCACGTCTCCTTATCAATACAAATCGAATGCTTTTTGAATTATTCAAATCGCTTCATCCGTGTTCCCGAAATCTTCGACGAAAATTTGTATCCGAAACACATACACACGCACACACATACATCCATTTTTCTAAGGTATGCCAAAATATTCAGAAACCTCTGAAACGTAAATTTAAATAAAAAATTTCATTTTCGATTTTTTTGAGATTATTATAACCTACCCTACGGGAAGTTAAAAATGCATGCAATTAACAAAAGATATATTAAATTAATGATTATTCCAATTCTAAAATATTCTGACAAAGGTTTAAAAAAAGTGCCCTTAAAATAAGTTTCATCAGAAATTTTAATCACATACACATACATCCATTTTTTCTAAGGTATGCCAAAATATTCAGAAACCTCTGAAACGCAGATAAATAAAAAAAATTATTTTCGATTTTTTTGCGATTACTATAACTTACCCTACGGGAAGTTAAAAATGCATGCAATAAACAAAAGATATATTAAATTAATGGTTATTCCAATTCTGAAATATTCTGACAAAGTTATAAAAAAAGGTGCCCATAAAATAAGTTTCATCAGAAATTGTAATCACTTTCATTTATAATAATTGCATTTTAATATACGATGAATCTGATTATGATAAATTAAACAGAATTACCTACCAAACCATCATTCATGGTCGAAGGCAGATACGACAAAATGTGTGTCCATTTTGTCTAAAAATATATATCTGGCTGATGATTTTTGATTCTATTGTTCAATCTAATAATTAAACCGTATAGCATTGATTAAATGATGTACCTATTATTCCATAAAATCTCTTTAAAATTAAAAATAAAACGGTTTATTTTTTGCCCCGTAGCTGTCCATTTGTACCCCACCTTTCGAGTTAAAAAATCAGGTGACATGTTTTCGGAAAATAGCAGAAAAAACATAGTTCTACAATAATGAACGCTGGGAATTCTACTGAACATAGTTAGATGTTTGTTTGTTTGATATGTCTTATTTGTTTTGATAATATAAATACATATTTTTATTAAAATTTTTAATTTTGTTGTTCAACCTAATAAATAAATAAACGCGATAAGCATTGATTATAAAAAGTAGCTATTATTCCATGAAACGTCTTCAAATTTAAAAATCAAATGGTGAATTTTTTTGCACCCTGGCTGTTCCTTTTTATTTCGCTTTTGGCTTAAAAGGACTAGGTGACAATTTTTTGATAAAATAGCACAAAACATAGTTTTACAATGATAAATTAGCTAGGAGTTTACTGAACATAGCCAGAATTGTTGTTTGTTTAATATGCCTTATTTGTTTTGATGTGTCGGTTTGGTTTTCACAGTATATTTGCCGAAAGTTAAATTGGACCTTTGTGCCCCGTCCTACCCACCCTATATATTCACATCTAATCATACCTAGCAAAATAGATAGCAATATGTTTTGGTTTCAATTTTTAGTAGTTGCAATTCTTCTTTGGGTGCTTTAATTCCATGTTTTTGACATGGTATACATATACAAATATATATTTTGTAAAGAACAAAAATTAGAACAATGTCCAGAATAAAAACTCTTGCATAAAACTGATGCGTTTCATTTTTTAAAATATTAATCTTAATTCGAGAAAGATTTCACCCATCACCTAATTACTGTTACTTCCATTGTAAGCATTATTAATTCCCGTAAGAGATCATTAGAAGAGGGTGAAACAAAGTTTCTTATTACCATTGATATATCTCAGAAACTAAGAGCTCGGAGATGTTGAAACGAAACTATTAAGCTCGACTTGAAACAAATCCTGCGAGAATCTTAAACCACCGACTGTGAAAAGTGCCAGGTAGGTAGGTATAAATGATCTTCCAAATTGTTCAGATCTTTGTAAATTTATACTTTTTGCTGATGACACTAGTATTATTGTTAAGGGAAATTCTTTGGAAGAAATTAGTTACAAATTAAATTTAGTAATGGCTTCAATTTCCAATTGGTTTAAATCCAATAATCTTTTACTCAATAATGATAAAACCCATATAATGTCATTTTGTACCGTTAATAAAATTAATAATGAGATAAGCTCGCTGAACGTAAATGATACTATTTTCAAATTTTCTTCTATCTCAAAGTTTTTAGGCATACAATTGCATAAAAACTTAAATTGGGACTATCACATTGATTCTATACTAACACCTAATTTAACAAAAACGTGTTTTATGTTAAGAGTTCTTAAATCTAAGGTTAGTTTAAATTGTCTTCTCTCAATTTACTATTCCAATTTTTACTCACACATCGCATATGGAATCCAGTTTTGGGGGTTCTCTCCATCTTTTAACCGCATTTTCAAACTTCAAAAAAGAGCTTTGAGAATAATTTTTTCTATTAGTTCTTTATCTTCTTGTAAAAACATTTTTCGTGAACATAGTATTCTTACCGTTACCAGTATATTTTTGCTCATTACTTTATCGTTTATAAAAAATAATCCTGAACGTTTCAATTTGTCTTCAATGTCGAATTCTCATTACAAGACAAGAAACTTAACTATTAAAGCACCAGTATTTAAACTTGCAACGTCTTTTAACTCAATTGACGGATTTGGAATTCAACTTTTTAACTTACTACCACTTCACATACGAAAACTAAATAATCATAAATTCCACAATACTATAGTAAAATTTTTAAAAGCTCAATATTTCTATGATATTTCAGAATTTGTTAATTTTGATATTAAACAATACTTTGCTAACCAATGATAATTTAGTAATCATCTGCCTCTCATTCATGTCATCTTTTCCCTAAATTTTATTATTTAATAAATTTTACTAACCCTTTCTATATAAAATATCTTTTATTCAAATTCATTTATTAGTATATTTCTTTTTTGATACTGCGCTTCTTCCTTTTTGCAGATCCACATTAGAATTTGACGCACATTAACGGACAGGATTGATTCAAGTCTATTTTCTATCAGCAACTGTCGACATTGCATTTATTATTCCTGATCTTCTAACGGTGCCCAAAACGAAGATATTAAATTGTGTATTATATTCTGAAAACATGCATTGATTATCTAAAATGTTTCAGTTGGTCTCAACTGAACATATCTAATTTTTCTTTTCATTCCAGACTTGGGATGAACTCGGATCGCGTCACTTGCGGTTTCATGATCTCCGATATATATATATTTAATTTTTTGTTTTGTTTTTTCATATTTTAGCGTAAATACGCGTTACCCATGTTCAAAGTCACTCAGAAATTGAGTGGTAATGTTCATGATTATGTAACGTACAATAAAGCGTTTGGAGGTGAAATTTCTTTATGTCTGAGACTTTTCACCAAACTATAAACTATAAACTATAAACTATATAGGTACGACCGCTCATACTGCTCTCACGCAAACGTTTTTCCGATATAAAACGCACGCTAACTGGCAACTGCAACGATGCCGTGTACAATAAGGATAGAATCTAGAAAACAATCCAATTTATAGTATCACGGAAAAATGTGGAGGCTAAGCTAAAGGAAGATAAAATATTTGACCCCAGAGGGAATTGTATCTTCCACGGTTATACTTTACACGCGCTCGCATTCGTAAGAGAATAAGAATTTATTTTATACAATTCGTATGTGCAATTCGGTCTGGCTTATGGTAATTTGATTCTGGCGTACCTACTGCTCACAATAATATATGAATTCAATCAAGTACTTTGAGAAAAAATATTATATTACGTAATAATACTGAGTTTATTTATTAACATAATTCTATCCGTAGCATATCTCTTAACTGGTTCCATATAACAGTTGTATGTATGTTCAAAATACTAATTCACATGGAAGATGGAAGAAATACGAACTAAATGATATGTTTGGAAAGAAAAGATACATTTACCTTGATACATCGGCTAGTTTTAGTAACGCTCCGGCGACTGTATAACGCGATGAAAGCAATGATCACAATCTGGTCAGATGTTGAGCGTCATTGTCATTGTCCGAGTTTTGTAGCAAAATTCAATTCAATCGTGAGTCGACCCTTCAGAAGTATATTTATATAACTTTCTTATTGTTTTTTGAACTAATATTATTAAAATCAATGAAATTATGCCAGTATTAGTGATTTTGGTCAATTCTATTGCATTTACCAGGTGCTTGATAGACATTTCATCATTTATTATTTAACTTCCCATAGGTAAGTTATTGCAATCGTCCAAAAATCTAAATTGAAAATTTTTGCATATCTTCACGTTTCAGAGGCTTCGGAACTCTTTGGCATACTTTAGCAAACATTGATGTCTGTGTGCATGTGTGTGTATGTGTGGATACAATTTTTCGTCGACGATTTTAGGACGTACGAATGAATCGACTTGAATCCGATTTGAATGACTCAAAAAACCTAATGATTTGAAAGCATTTAATATTCCTCGAATACAGCACTAGTTTTGGTTTTCTTTCGTATGCAATGACATGCTTATACTATGGACAAAATGACTTGGTACTATCTCGCAAGTCCTACGGGGTAGTTGGATCGAGGCTAAGAAAATTGAAACATGTCAAATTTGATTGGCTATTATTTCCTACTCTAACAACTACTAAATTCAGACTACAGCATCCATTGGTAAAGGAAAAAACTTACTTGCATTTATTACAAAACTCTATTTTCTCATTCTTAGCCTTCAAAGGTAAAGAAGTTATTGTAAACGCAAAAAACTCGAAAACATATTTTCATTTATTTAGTTTGTGAACAGTTGAGCACACGTTTGAAAAAATTTATGAATGTGTGTATGTATGTGCGGTTACAAATATATATATATATATATATATATATATATATATTATATATACTAGCATACCCAGCCTCGCGTTGCGACGGCCCTTATAAAAATCCACCTGATTGAAATTTGAATCCGTTTGACAACCAAATTTTAAACTTTTTGTTATAAAAAATCATATCAATCCAAAAATAGTTAAAATCCGGATTGAAATTTGAATATAATGGATCAATACTATTGATTAAAGTGTTTTTTGAACTTAAATAATAAATATAACTAAATAATTAAAGATTTGAACAAATGAGTGCATTACAAAATTTATAAAGAATAACCAAGTGACTTATAAATTTGTTATATCCTATTTGGTATTACGTCCTATTTACCTTGCTAACATTTTAACATGTTCTATGATGCTGTATTTAGGAATGGTTTCATTGATCACATACTGAATTGAACTTGCTATGAGCCTTTGATATTTTCTTTGAAAATTTTCCATAAATTTATGATTAGACACTCATCGATTTCAATGCATTTTTTTTTAAATTTAAGATTACTTACGAAACATAATCCGAGTCCAAATCTATTAAATGTTTGATTTTTGGCACTTCCAAATTTAATAAAATATGATATAATATTTAGTTTTCAATCAGGATTTATAATAATTTTGTAATGTTTACCTGAATGAACAACTTAAGCAAATTAAATCTTAATCATAAAGCAATTTGTTCATAAATTTCCCGGAATATTAACAAACGTCATTTTCGGCATTTATTTTAAATTCGTTACCGCCCAAATCTATTTAAATTTGATAAATTTTATTACTCTGTATCCAAAATGTGATTTGTAATATTGCCTATAATATAAGTTGAAATAATTAATGTATTTGTTCCTATCTGAATCCGTTAAAAATATTAATTCTTTTGATCTGTCAAAATTTTGTTTATGATTAAAGTTAAATTTAACATGTCGCTTTTTCATTGTGATCTGTTATGTTTTGAGGACGTTTTAGTATCCGAACTAATATGTCAAGCAAACCAAATAAATACAAATTATAAATTTATTCATCTAATGCTTTCCATAGATATTGACAAATGACATTTCACTTTTTTTTTAGTTTACAACAAAAAATTTCAAAAATCAAAATTTCTTTATTTCTAAAAATATTATATATTTCTGTTATTTTGCATATAGCATTTTGACTAATTTGGATATAACTGTTGGATATATTATAATATAATATATATATATATATATATATATATATATATGCATGAAGATTTATCCGGAAAACAAAAGAATTCTCACAAGTCGATCAAATATATTTAACGGCGCCATAGGTTTTGCAACCTTTTTATGCTTGACATATTTTTTGACAAAGGTCACAAGGGTATTTTGAAGCACAATGATGAAATGTCAATCTGATATTATAACATAATATAACAATCTAAAATAATGATAACAATATACAAAAATGTTGAAGCATTCGATCAAAACAATATCACAGATATGAAATTGCTAATTTCAAGCCAAAATATTTAGGTATGCATTTCTTTAGGTTTAAAATACTAAAGCTAAATATAAATTAATGTGGAGCAGCAAAATATTAATAATAGTTCATCGGGTTCGGTGTATGTCGATATTTTAATCAATATATAAGTTTCAACCCTTAATTTAATGATGTGTCAGACCTTTGATTCAAAATTATAATCTTTATTCGAACTCGCAGCAGTAAACAAACTTGTCACGAGTTATTGTATTTTTTGTCAAAAATGTACAATTTGATTTTTAGTGAATGTATAAACTAGTTTTCTAAAAATGTGGATACCAGAAACTCCAAATCGGCAAGATTCAAATCCCGAAAACGTTAAAAATATTGTTAAATGAAAATAAATTGACAATTTTTGGAAAAAGAGAAAAATTTAGAAAAATAAACTAATGGATAACAATGCGGTGATCAAAATTACATCGATTGGAACTAGTCTGAATCAAAGACAATCAATGTTCATAAAAATAAGTAAACTGTCAGTAACCAAAAATACTAATACAATCAGTGCAAAAACTTGAACTTGACTATGTAAAAGTTATGGGAAAAAAGTAGAGATTTATTCAAATTCCTAAGGTAAGTTAGCTATTCGTTATTAGTTGTTCTCGAAAATATAGGTAAAAGAATCTGGCATATTACTCAAAATTTATAAATATGTCTTGTATTAAAAGCTTCTGAAACAGAGTTTGAATCCAAGGATTTTGAATATTAATTTTATTTTAAAAATAAGTGAACTTTTCAAAACTAAAAATACTCTTAACACATGGTACAAAAAATAGTGCTTTATAGAAATAAAAGAATATGAAAAAATAAGATACAAAATATTTACACAAACTTGTAGAACAAAAGTTGAGTTTTATACAAATTTGTAAGGTAGATTATTTCTAACTGATAAAAGAATTTGTGCATATTCCCCAGAATTTTTAAATATGTCTTGTATTAAAAGCTTCTCAAATAGTCTGAATCAAAGACATTCAATATTCATTTCATTCAGAAATAAGTGTCTGTAACCAATAATACACTCTAATAATACCAAATTATTACACAAGCTTATATAACAAAAGTTGAGATTTATTTGTATTCCTAAGGTATATGAATATATATAATATAAATTATAATATATCAAACATATTGATTATAGAATTTAAGTTTAATACTTGAAATTAATATATATATATACATATGTTTTCTATTATAAGCTGATTTTTATTTATTTTTAATATCAAACGATAGTTGATTAAATGATATTAAAATTTAAATGTGAATAAAAAAGTTGCATATATTTCCGAATTCATGTAACATATATAAGGAAATGTTAAGAAAGTTGACACATTCGTATGAATATTGATAAAAGCCAAAATAAAAGTCGTAAATTTAAAAACTATCTAACTAACTTTCATATTGATATAGAGGAATTGTCAAAACATCTAATAATAAAATATATTATTTGCATTATTATTATCGACTAAATTGGATTTTCGAATATATAATTTGCTTCAAATTTATTAGTTATCCAATAATATGTAACAATTTTTGCGATTGCTGAATTGGTTAAGTAATATAAGTTATCTTGAATAATGTAAAATTATCATACCTAGGGTTAGTTGGAATATAACCTTGAAGCTAGTTGTAACGTACAATTTAATATACAGATTCAACTGAAGAAAATGGAATAAAATAAAATTTCAAGTTCTAAATTTAACATATTATTACAAACAAGCGTGCAAGTTTCGATAAATCCGATGTAGAGAAATATTTACAATATGATTCCTGCTACGTTAGCTGAATATAAGTTGTTATGCTGGAACCACCAATGACACTCCTTTTTGTGTAGAAGGTCCACCGATGACGCCAACAATTTTGTTGATCCTTTCTGCTGCAAAACAAATGCCATTACCCAAATCTGTGAAGACTTTATCAGTAAAACAGATATGTCGTTGATGTATTTGTTTATTTCATATTTTGCATATAACTTTAACACTTAGAAACTGATCAGAACTTTATGAAACTAATGACAACTTTGAACTTTAAACTGAGTATAAAACTTAAACGACGAATAAACTCATTCTCGTCTTAACCAATACTGTTCTTTAGTGTATCATTCACAAGCTTAAATACTAGCTCCCCCCAGGTTGTGTTCTACATTCCAAGATAACTATGATTTACAAATTTGTTTACTCATTCTTTGAGTATTACAAAGTAACGACAACGGTTTTGCGAACGAAAGAACGTTCGAAAGCCTTGTAAAATAAGATACAATGTAATAGCACGAGTAATTCATTACAACTGCGTAGATTGTATTTTGATCGTTACATAGAAGTTTATAATATTATTTTTAATTATTACAAATGGGTGGATACCCCTAACAAAGTATATCCTCAAGCAACATATCAAGGGTTGCAAAACCATTGAGTTCTTGACGAATCTATAGCACTTCGCACAGGAATATATCAAATATCTGTGTTCGGGAATCGTCTTTTAACACGTTCACGCCACCGGTGATCCGCACGAGACTATTCTACCGGTCGGCCCGGGCAACCGGTAACCTGCATTTCGAAGGCAATAACCACGCGTCGCCTCACAGCAAAACATATAAAAATCGGCCCCGGCGTGAATGTGTTAAACTGATATAATACTACTGCGCCCGTTGACACAGCCATATCACAAATATAGAATGAATATTGTACGAGTTGGGTGCATACTGGATCACAAACGGAAATGTATTTCGAGACCTTCGGGCTTCGACAAGCTATTGTATAGTATTCCGAGATAATATCGAATTACAAATAATTTATGGCAGTCAGAATGTACACATTTACCGGAATGCCGACAATTGTAATGGCTATAGGGCACAACTGAGAAGGCAGTCGATCGAGTTTTTATTCATCCTTAAACTTTTTAGTTTAAAATATTTGCATTTTCATTATTATTTAACTAAAATTAAAAAATACAAAAGAAAGTGTCATTATAATTTACATTCTATGAATAAATAAAAATCATATTACATAAATTCCAAAATATTATTGATTTACAAATTATTTATGGCAGTCAGAATGTACACATTCACCGGAATGCCGACAATTGGGAGTTTTAAAAAAAACTTATTTATTTTAATGTGTATTAAAACATCATAAAAAAATATTTCAATTTATTATAAACGATTAAAAATTGATAAAACTTGAAAATAAGTCAGACAGATGAAAATATTTCTTATTTTCATCAATATGACTTATTTTTAAACTTTATCAATTTTTAATCGTTTATAATTAATTGAAATAATTTTTTTTGAAGTTTTAAAACACATTAAAATAAATAAGTTTTGTAAATGCAAACGGGGCATGATTGGCTACCACATTTGTGACGACAAAATCGTGCTCATACTGAACTTGACAAAAACGTGGCAAATTTTCATAAAAAACAATTTGTTGAAATATTTCGTTGAAATATTTGTGACACAGGATTTATAAAAGCCAATTCCGATAATATTCATGATCAAATTTTCTGATAATTATATAAGAAATATAATTTTGTTTCAATTTTTATGTGTTCCGTACCAATATTATTTGGTTAAACTGCTATGTGCGCTTAGGCGCTTCGATATTTCATCTATGTTCAGCTAATGCCGTTCGATTGTTTTAAAAAAAGTTCAAAATTAAAAAAAAAATAATATAAAAACCATTTCGAATTCTTAAAAAAGTAAATTTGTTTCAAAATTTTCAAAAAATTTATGTTTACAAAGTTTACCAAAAATTTTACTTTGACGGCTTACCAAAACGATGTTATAGAGAAACTCAATTTTTCGCAATTTTAAGGCTTGCTACTGACTATGGAGTAATATTTTAGAATTATTGTAAAATATGCTCATGTAAAAATAACTAAATGTCTATTTTATAGTGTGAAGACAAATGATTTTTTTTTAAATATAAGAGAAGGAAAAAATTAATTGAAAATTCATCAGTTACATAGCCTAAATGCATGTAATATATAATAGATGATATATACAATTTTCAAAGTATTTATGTATGTAAAATTAATGTATATTTTAATTAAATAAAGTGTTTCAAAACCACATGCATGCGATGCAAAAATAAAATAATTTAAATCCATTCATGTTTATTTTTATTAATTTCAATCCTTACCATGTAAGTCAAAATTACGGTTATATTTATATTATAAATTTCAAAGTTATATTATAATACGTTTTTTACGGACATGTTTTTCTTTGAAGCGCAATTATTTTTGCAGCACCATAATTTAATAGTCATGAGCTGTTGAGTTGAACTTTCTCTTCAACAAAGTTGTTTTTTTAAAAGACAATGTTTCACCGACATTTATTTATAAATTTTCATTGTGAAAATTGATATATTTCAATTCATATTGAAAAATCATTTTCTGGTATCGTAAACAATAAAACATTCCAAGCCAAGAAAAAATAACGAGTATCACTTTTTTCTTGAAAAAATGATAATTTGACCGTTTATCTCGTGATAATCAGCCGTGATTGCGATAGCTTTTTAAGCATATTTTGCCCTGTACTTTAAAAATAGTATCATAACGGTTGCGGATCAGAACCGATTATCCACATAAATTTGTTTAAAAGTTCATCCAAAAATTTATAAATAGTTTGATATAATACTAATATCTCCAAAACAAAATCGTTTTTAAAAGGACCACGTTTGACCGATATTAACTGATATATTTTCATTTATAATAAACTTTGATTTGATGAAACAATATACTAAAAGTGCTATATCCTCGTAGAATCATATAAAGATCTGCTTTTTCAAGAAAATACGTTCATTGCTAGTGCTTGTTATAAGGCTGACCAAGGTGGATATCGAAACTTGAAACTTGTGGGTATGAGGCCAAAGCTCTTACCAAAATGCTTGGGCAATTTCTAGCTCATAAGATAAGAATTCATAAATTACAAATATAAAATCATAAATTACAAATATAAAATATAATTTCCATATCACAATTCAACTTATGTCAACAACAATATCACATCTGAACAATGTGTCAACTTCTATAATACAGCATTATTTTCTACTTGAAAATTTCTTTCCATATTCTTTTAATATCGAATACTTATATGTGAATACTATGATATTTAATATAAGTTTATAATAGAAGAATGTCACAAACTAATAAGCAATTTCTAAGTTCTTTAAACAAGCAGTCAGAACGACAAAGTAAGGGGGCCCTCCATAGCGCATCCTTGTTAAAGAATGTTCTCCTTCACAGGATAGCGATATATTATATCAAAGGAGCGTTTCACTTAATATTTCTCCTAGCATAAAATATATTTAAATATAGTTTTCTCTGCTGGCGTCATTTTTCAAATAGCGCCTTACCCGGGGCAGCCAGCCGGCACGCGCAATATATTCTTTTAAACATTGGTATTATACAGTATAATTTCTCTAACTTTAAACGGATAAAGGTTTTAATAGAAAATCTCTCGTAGGAATTCGCGAATGTAATTACATTTGAGCGCGGCATTAAAATTGTATTTACTTTTAGTTCTCGTTGCTAAGACGGCGGAACTTGTAGAAGGTGCGTAGATAACGGCGCCGAGTAAGGGTGTTATCTTCTTTCGAGAGATTTGCTTAATTGTTGGTATTCCCGGCTACAAGAAAACTTAATAGTAACATTTATCTACTAGAAAAATAAATTTCTTGCAATACCTAAACTGCATTCTTTGAATTAAATCATATCGAAATTAAGTTAAAGCGGCTTCTATGCTTCTTATGTGAGGAATTTATTGTGCGTTATATATCAATAATAAATATACATATTTCATCATTAGGTAATGAAAATTTTTATTATCGTTAATAAAATTCTTGACGTGACATTTTTTACATGTAAATTCTTTGTAATATCTCTCATTACTTACATATTTCAAGCGAATCATATATAGTGGAGCTTTCTCTGCGCTTACATGTTTGTAATATCATCAAATTTTTTAAAAATATTTCTTCAGAATTCACTTTCAATAACAAAATAAATCTCTGTTTTAACTTTTAAATACTTTATATTATTATTTTGTGTTTTTTGAAATAATCTTAGTTTTATATTTTGCGTGTTTTTTTTCTATTGGTTAGTATGTATTCTTTTCCTACTAGTTTAACTTTTTTTAATTTCATAATATATTAAAAATTTAATCTTTTTAAATTTTGTCTAAACTCTTAAATATTGATGACTGATACTGTGTAAAAACGTACTAAATAAATTGTCTAATATTTCTTGTTCTTTTACTCCGATGATTTGGCTTCCAATTATCATTTCAAGAATATGTCCCAATGTGGAACAAAAAAATGTAATACCTAAATATACGTACTTATAAAGTTTCAAATATATCATATATTGTTTGCAAAAGATATGAAATGAGTTATTAATTATAAACATTATTGCAATATTTAACTATTCGAACATAAAAATGAGTTTAAAAAAATAAAAAATAAATTATAAGCTGTTGAGATTCGAACTTGAGCATTTTTAACGAGCAAGCGCTTTACCCGATACGGCTGAAGTTTTGTTAAAATTACCTTTAATTAGCTATTAAAATTAATCTGCTTTTCATAGGCCTATGATACTATGAAGTGTTCGATTTGACTATCAACACTATCATCTTGTGAAGTTATATCAATATCCCAGAAGAGTAAACCTGAGGTTTTTCTTGTTAGTAAAAGCTGTGACATAGCCTTTGTATGAGAATAATTGAATATAACGTAAAACATGAATATTCTTCAGAATAAATTTAGTTAGATTTAAAAATTAATAGATTTAACAAATACAATGCTTTTTATCATTTTCAAATATATACGGATAACAGTTAAGAGATCAAAAAATGTAATAGAAGCAAAAAAAAGTAAATAAATGAGTACACAAAATATTTTATATTTCAAATAATTTATTTAACCACGAAATTAACTGCTAACAAATTTATATCAAGAAAATAAAATTAATTGATTATGAGATAAAAAATATAAGTCTCAATTCAAATTTTCTATCGAACTATGTATATTAAAATTCTTATTGAAGATTATTGTAGATGTATGTTCATTAGCAAATTTTCTAAAATATATCATCAAATCTTTTTTATCCCATACGCGGCGTAAAAAGGATAGCTAAGACGCAAAATTGTCCAAATATATTGGTGTTTTTTTCAACTAACAAAAAAAAATTGAATCATTTTTTTGTGAATCCATTTTCATGGTAATGTTAGTATTTGCTAGATACATAGATTCTAATATTGCAATGTAGTATTACTGTGTTTTTATCTTAAAAATAACAACAATTAATGCAAATTTACTGCCATCTGTCTGTATCAAAATTTAAATCGCAAGAGAAGGTATTGAAAATCAAAAGAAAGTAAGAAAAATTAATGAGAAAAAATTACAACGTAAAATGAAAAGTCATATTATTATTAGCAAACAAAACATCAGCACTCAAAATCAAAAATGCCAATAACGAAGAAAACTACTTTAATTAAAAAATTGATTACCTGACCGTTTAATCTTGTGATAACTATGTCGTCTGATTTAAAGCGATAACTCGTTACGCAACTTCTGCTCTCTATTTTAAAATAGTATCACAATGAAGGTGGGATTATTACATACTCAAAAATTGAAAATTTCAGAAATATATTACTATGAAATGAAATTTATAACATACGAATATAAAAATATATTTAAATTATTATTAATTTAATGTTAGGATAGATACATAGTTGCAACAAACTTTTAATTTCACGAAGGTAAAGTTTGTTTTTGCACAAACATCCGATTTGCAAATTTTATGTTTTTTGACGTTTCGAACCATTCTGAACCCAATAAGACAAATTTGGAAAAAGTATGAGCTGATATTTGACGAATCGTCGACGTTTGTGCAAAAACAGCTCAACCAATTTTAAAAATGTTTCGTCTATGTTTAAGTTTGCAATTCTGAAGCGATTTTAAAAATATAATAAACATTCGAACGATATTTGTTGGGAATCGTTCTGATCAGTTTTTAGTAAAGATCGGATATTTTTATAATGAAGTGTTGATAAAAGAGACGATTTTTATGAAACTTTTTTTGGCGATAGATATCATGGACTTATAGGCCATACTAAAATATTACGGCTGTACGAGAAGTCGTTTAATTTTAAAAAATCATCAAAATTTGAAAAAATATGGTTATGTAAAGTTTGTGCTAAAAGTCACTTTTGTGGTGTGATTAGTCAAAACTTAAAAGCCATTGAAATAAACTCAACAAGGAGCAGCCGCCATTGGGTTTTCGAGAACATCGGTCAAGCCATTAAAAATGGCTTTGGAATTAGCAAAAAAAATGAATAAGCGGTCTACAAAAGTTCTCTAGTTATGTACGCAAATTGACAAAGGACGAAAATTTCAGCGATGCGGTCGCCGCACATGTCCGTTAACAAGCCAGCGGTCAAGGCTACTTCCTGCGAATCGGCGCGGCGGTCAACCGAATTTTCAAGTCTAATAGATAAATGAGAAACTAGCAAAGATTTCTATTTATTTATTCTTAACTGATATAAGATAATGAATACATTTTATAAAAAAAAGTTGGTTATTTTAATTGTGCTTTTAATTATAACGAATCGACCAGAATTGATTAAAAGCATGCCTCGATAACATTTTTATTTGATTATTATTTTTATTGAATAAAGACTCATTTTTTAAATATTTTAACATGGGCGACTGGTTACAATTGTGCTATGTTACGATAGTGACAGTCTTCATAACAACTAAACTATACTGATTTTGAGATAGGGTCCGTAGGGTGAAAGATGAAGTATATTTGTTCGAATAAGTTTCCATTATTGTGTATTACATTAAGTCAGCGCCCTATATTAACATTATCTGTAGACCGCATGACTTTTAAATAGTCAAATGTAAGCTGCTCCCATGTCCGATTTCTAATAATAATAACTATTACTTGTATACAGATCACTTTGTTAGTTAGTTGTAAGTTTGACATTAGATTAGCTTCAATGTGACATTATCTTTTTAATTGTTAAACTAAGAAGATTTCACTGGCGTTCTTCTTAGACATCGCTCTCAAATATTGTCAATTTAGCTTATGGGAATCCTTGTGTATTTCTGATTGCTTAATAAAACAGAGTTAAAAAAAAAGTTTGATATTATTAGTCACTTACCAGCTATTAGTTTTCTTTTATGTGCATGTATTTCTTGTTTTTCTTGAGTGAAATTTAAATACATAAAGAAAAATCTAACTTGAATAAGACAAAATACGAAAGAGAAAAAGGAAAGGAAAATTCAGTGCAAAAAATCACAAAGACTTCTTCTTCTTTAAAAAATAGTTTTGTGTTATACTTTTAATTATATTCATAGGTTTTGTTTAAATTTATTATGATGAGTTGTGCTACACAATTCTAATAATAAGAGTCGTTCCTACCATTTTGGTATTATAACTATTGATTAACATATTAATATAGAATGTCACGTACACTAATACTTCATAATGACAATTATGAAGATACTATTATATTTTCAGAATTTTAATTGCACATTGATTAAAGCATTTTATAATTCAACATCATTAAAATGAAGAAATACAAATAGCATGAACAAAGATGTATGAAATGCAATTTAAAATTGTATGACTTATGAATGTAATCAAAAATTTTGCACAAAACTTTATGATTAGTAATCGTGCAAACATGGTAAGGGCGGGACACAAAGGTCCAATTTGACTTTTTGTTTGACAATTACATTGAAAAAACCAAAACAATTATAACAACAAATAACGCAAATCAAACAACATTCTTACTATGTTTTGTAAAACTACCTGTTATTTCAATTTTGTAGAAATATGTTTTTTGCTGTTTTTCAAAAATTTATCTATGGGACCTTTTTATCTCATAGGAAGCGTAAAATGGGATGGCTAGGGGGCAAGCAGATCCAATGCCTTATTTTTTATTATGAAGAGATTTTACAAAATAATTGCTACATTATTTCAGCAATGCAAAATATGAATTTTATAGGAAAATTTTTCGCAAACATAATACTGTATATAATGTAGTTCTTTAGCAGAAATATGCATCACGGGAGTTGGAATAACTATTAATTTAAAAATAGACTTCAGAAAGTGATTCATGAGTTTGTACATGCATATTCCTAAATGTATACATTTTATATACATTAGTTACATATTAATTAAAATTTATTATTACTATTAAATAAATACTTGTAGATTTTTTGACTACTTATTAAACATCCAATAATACGGATAGAATAGACCCTTTTATATTCATTAAATAATTTTTTTCTGTTTTATTGTTAGGCAAAATGCAAAATCCCACAGGAAATATATCAGACAAATAAGAATAATCGAAAATATCAAGAGAAAGCAAATAAAGCCAGATTATCCAAACAGAAAAACGCGTATGCAAACCAACTCGCCTGCTGTATGCGCATGTGTACATACATCGGATACACAATGCTATTCGTGTTTATGTAAAATAAAATGGAATGGAACTTTGTTTTGATTTTCCTTACTTTTCCTGCGCCGAGATTTCTGTATTAGCATTTTATAAAAAAAAACTAGAAACTTGTCAAAAACTGTATCACCGGGTGAATAGCATAAATGTGAATATACACAGGTAGTTTTTGTATTAAATCTAACTGTAGAGAGAGTTCAAAAATTAATTTATGTAAAAAAATATGGTATGTTTCAATGCCAGATTTCTATGAATGAATTTCTAGTGATTATAAGAATAAAATTTATCTAAACAAGATTCGGAAAGTATTTAATAGTATAAGAGAAACTAACAACCACCTTATTCATGCCTTAAGGCAAATTGCTGAAATTTCCCGCACCGTTATTTAAATTTTGGAAAAGCCTTATTTTTTGAATACTTTGATACAATTAGATGTTTATTTTTTTTGAAAAAAATTTAACTTTGATTTTCATTTTCGATTTTTTTGCTATTGCTATAACTTAACCTTCGGGAAGTTAATGATGGAAAAAAAATTAGTTTTTCTAATTTATCAATTTTAAGAACACATTTGCAAAGTTTAAAAATAAAACTTCAACTTTCTAGGACTTCTAGGATTTTCCGAAAAAGTAAAAATAGCAACATAATGATTTATGATATATCTGATTTTTTAAATGCGCAGGCAAAATATTTTCAATGCATATAGCTAGAATATATTAATTCTAAAAATGTCATTTATTGTTCAACTGGTAATTTTATATATTTATTATTTACATTGTATATATTTACAAATATATTTATAAAAAATAAATAAATCTTTGAAGCACTAATTTCAAATTCAAGACATTTTTTGTAGAAATATTATAATAATATATAAATAATAAGGTTTTCATTTAGTCACATTATCACTTAATTCCTGGTTACATTTAATGAAGTTTTAATGTAAATTATAACTCTATTAACTATTTGATTGTTACATAATTATTATAAGCATCGAGATCATATAAAAAGTTACTTAAGTAAGATTTTTTTGAATGTGTTGAACTATTTTAATTTTATGCACATTAAATTATCAGATACTTAGTACAGGCTTTAATAATAAGCACAGATTTTCTTCACGTTTCTATTGGTACCGTACTAATATTTATCTGCGATTAATTAAAAAAAGTCGAGAATTTTCAAAACTTCAAAAAAAAAAAAAAATTCTCAAAAATGTCCATATTTTTCAAATATTTTAAAATTCACAAAAATCTATTTTTTTTAAGTTATTGAAATCTTGAAAATTAAAAAAGAAACATGGTACGAGAAGTAGCAGCAAATTGCATTGATATGCACCACTAGGTTTTATATATATATATATATATATATATATATATATATATATATATATTTATATATTAGGGTGGTCCTTAATATGGACATTTTCGAATTTCCTTGCTCCCAAGGGCTCAAATGGTTCCAAATTCATAAAAAACAAAGTTTTAGCTCTTAATAGTAACTTTTAGATAGTGCGTCATTCAATCATTTCAAACTTCGTATGAAAATGGAAATGTTTATATTTTTTTGATAAATTGTTATGACAATTTTGACTTTATAAAACAATCAGAGATTTTAATATATTTTTATACTTTTCTAATAACTTTATTTTCAATATACATTTATATATTTTATTTATGCAAAACATACAAAAGAGCAAAAAAATCAAAAAAGTGCTCCTGCAATAAACATTCTTGTCTTCAAAATCACGAGATTGATTTACTTCGCTAACCATGATTCAGATAGAACTTCGAAAAATATACGAGATATATACACCAAGAACAAATAATAGATGTTTGAATTGCATGTATGCTCCGCACGAATCACGGCAAATATAATAACGAACCATGTATTTCAACCGTGAGATAAAACTACAGGATCGTATAAACTTAGTCGGGCTCGAAGAAGTTTCTAGAGAGCAAGTGCAAACAGTGGTTTACCTTCCATTTTTTTCAACAAAATCGATATAAAATAAATTGGTTATATATATACACCGACCCCCGTATTATATGGTACTAGTTTTACTCGTTTCTCGTTTTTTTTTTTAAATAGAAACTTTTTATATGAATTTTATTAATTTTACGTGGGGTAAGTTATTGTAATCTTTCAAAAATCAAAATCAAAATTGATATTTTCGCGTTTTGAAGGTTTCTGGACATTTTGACCTTCCTTAAAACAAATGATGTGTGTATGTATGCATGTATGGATTCAATTTTTCGTCTACGTTTTCCAACGCCTAGATCAAACGATTTGAATGGTTCAAGAAAATGTTTCTTCCTATTCTTAGGGAAATGCGCTCATTAGTTTTTTGCAAAGGCAGGTCTAGCCGTGTCGGAAATATGGAGCTACATATGCAAAAAAATGACAGGTTTTGATAGAACTTAACATCTGATTTGAATGATTTAAAAAACTTTCAGTTTGTGTTGACGAAACGCTTGCTTTTGGGGAAAGAAAAATATTTTTGAATATCAAAAATAATTTAGATTTCTATTTTAATTCTAGCTATAGCTTTAAAATTTTTCAAATATTTTATTATGACACAGGATATCTAGTATGGAAAAAATGTAAATAACGAGTTAATTTTAAAACGAAGGCCATCACTTGTGAAAACCTTTTTAAAAAACATATTTCTCGAAATGGCAATTGGAAACCGTCAATTTTCTTATAAAAAATTATTTCTATGTGATTTATATTAACAAAGCAAAGCTGTGCTATATGCAAAAGAATATTCCAGTTTTATTAATAAGCAGCATATGTAAGAGAATTTTTTGTTCGCAATTTTTACAAAATTGCATCTTTTTACACAATTGCTAATTTGTAATCAATTTTATTTTACCATAACCTGTCAGCATTCTCTGCTTAATGTATTATATATATATATATATATATATATATATACATATTGCAAAATGAAATTTAATAAAAAAAAATACAAAATTAAATACCTGTGCCAAATTCACTTGGAATGGTTTTTCATGAGTTTTCCTGGTTTAAAGGCTTTTAAAACCCTGTGACATGCCCCAGATATGCACCGATGATGAAAGACTAACTGCTTCAATATAAACTCTCAAAACTATAAAAAAAGAAAAATATTTAGTATATCGAAAAACCGTTAACACAAGTGTATTACTATTATATCTAGAAAAATTACTTCAAAATAAACATAACAAAACATGGCAAATAAAACAAATATTTTTTTAAAACAACAACGTACTTTTTAGATATATAAATGTAAAAATAATTGATTAAAATAATAGTATTATTAACTGTGATTCCTTAAAAATATTTATAATTCATTACCAAAATTAGTTGCAATTTATTATATTATATTTGTTCAGAGTCCAAAACTATGTTCAGAAGTTACAGATTCAGAATGGAAATGTTTGTATATTATTTTATACTAATCAGATCAAAGTTTAGTATATATAGTTAGAATAACATTTTATGCTTTACTGGTAAAAAGCTATAAAAACGATTTTATTATTAAAACAGCATTTTTTATCAACTGAAACTGTGCTAAAATTATAGGTTTTGGAACCAAAATGGAAACAAGTTATATTAAATTTTCTGTAATCACATGGAAAAAAAAATCCTGGATATAATCAAAGGAGGAGAAGATGAAACAAGATGTCATCACCGTCCAAGAAAGGAGTTAATATGCATAGGGCACACCACAAAAGAAATATGAAACAAAAATATAAAACTAATTCAAATACAGAAATTTAAATGCAAAAATACAGAAACATATAACAAATTTAAATACATATATCGAAGATAATTTGGTGAGGTATCTCCTAATGGAAGACTAAAAAAAGTAGGCATACGTTCTTAAATAAACTGTCAAAAAAGGAGATATCATATTGGAGATAAACTCTTTAAATGCATAAAGACCAGCAATTTGTCTTAAAAAATAATGTATATTTTGATCGGCAATGAATATATGCAAAAAAACATGGTGCTAAAAATAAATTTTTATCTTCCAAAATTTCAAAACAAAAATTATATTACTACATTATTCAATGTTTTAAATAGATAATATTTAAATATTAACGAAAGTATTTTATTTTATTAATTAATCTAGACAAAACAGGAAGTCCACAATTCGAACAATAACCAAAAAAATTGACACCTGAACTCTTTGTTCAAAAGACATTGTTGAAACAAGGTACACAATTTCAAAATTTGTCTATAAATAAATTTATGAAGAACACCTCGGAAGCATGGTTTTAAAATTGGAATCTGAGTTTCCAAAATCTCCAAGGTAAAATCTGACGATGTCAAATTTAGAACCTTGCTTTAAGATATCTGTACCAACAACCGAAAAATATGAACATTAAAAAAATGCAATCATAAATAGAGTTTCTGAGTCAAGATTCAATAATATATATTATACTGTCTATAACCGATATTGATGAATAAATATCTCATAAGCAACAACATCTACTTGAACTTACGCTACAAAATAATTATCAACCTTTATTCAATTTCTTAACTGCGTAACAAAATTCTATAATAAAAAGAAGACTGAAATATTCATGAATCCATATCAAAAACTTTTTTTAATAAATTCAGACTTTATGTAATCTAATGGATTTCACTCGATAAAAATTAAGCAAATGAGTTATTTATTAATGCGTAAAATATGTAGCAGTTAACCTTTTACCACAAACTGATAGAATTTAGCAAAAACTAGTAGTTGTGTGACAATAAACTTTGGCAAAAGTATTTAGTAGACTGTTTCTTCATATTCAAATTTTTTATAATTATTAATTACAGCAAAATATAATTTTTAAATTAACAGAAAGAATGAATATTCACAGCTAGAACTTGTATATTATCAAATGTGAGTTAATGGACAATTATAAACTGAAATGTAATTTCAAAATTTGCAAAATTTATATTGACATTTTTCATAAAAAAATATTTAATAATGAGAAAGTTTTAGTCGATAATAATAATAATATTGAATTTTTACCCAAAAAGTGTGAAATACTTTGTCATTTCTCGATGTTTCAAGTCGTCCTGCCGAATCGATTGAATCCAAAATTGGGAAAATCATATGTGAGCCGAGTATGCCATTTCGTAGATGTTTTCAAAAAAACGACTGAAAATCTGATATAAATAACGTTAATGTTATGTTGATTAGTTTTGCGAGACAATCATATGAATTAGAATTAGCAGAAAAATGTTTTGTCCCCGTTTTGCGAACTTTAAAAGGTGTTCGAAAATTACTGGTTGGAAGAAGTGGTAATTAGTTTTGAGCAAAACGGCCGGGCCGTTTCTTCGTATTTAAATGCTTAAATAAATTAAAAATATTAACCTTAATTTGACAATACAGGTCATGATAATAAAAAAAATTAGAAAATAATAGTAGTTAAATTCTTTAAATATATTCCATTTTATACTATATAGCAAGTAATCTATGGAGTAAGGCGGAGCTTAAAGGTTCGCAGGTAAAAAGATCCACCACCTATACCTCAAAAGTAAGGAAAGTGAAGAAATTTTAACAACTTAATTTAAAATTATTGGCAAAAATAAATGAAACCATCGCATTAAATCAAACAACATCTTGATGACGAAAAGGGGCCCAAGAGTACTTTACCGTGGCAAAGGTGTAAGCAATAAGATAATCGACAAATAGTAAACAAAAAAGTTAAGAAAGCAGTTTTAAAAAAGATAAATTAAATGAATAGTTAATTCCAACTATGCTGATAAATATTTCTGACACAACAGCAGTTCAAAGTTATATAGAGTGTAATGATTGTGAAATATGGGGCCAAAAAATTTATATTTTGCATTGTTCAAATAATATAGTTATTATTTTGTCAATTCTTCATAGATTTGAAATTAAGACACTGCGTCTGTTTCTTCCCTAGCCCATGGGGTAAAAAGAGACAGATGAAAATTTTTAGAAAAATAGTAAAAAACACATTTTTATAATCAGGAATTAGCTTGAATTTTGTTAAACATAGTTCGATAGTTACTTGTTTCACAAGTTATATAGTTCACTTGGTTTAGACAGTATAATTACTTAAAGTCAAATTAGGCCTTTGTGCCTCGCTCTACCCTGTTACAATTCTGCATGAATAATTGAAAAATACATTGATTAGTTCCTACTAAAAGTGAAAATTTTATCTTCGAAATTACCATTTGAAAACATTATATAAATAGCCAAGACTCTCTTCTTATTGATTAAGTCAACTATTTACATATCAGAAAGTTTAAGCAACTTGTCTTAAGTTAAGAAAACATCAACTCATGTATAATCGACAATGGATTGAAAATTTTCAATATCATCCTACTTCCTATAACTTTATGAGCAGAAAGCGCATTGTGATGCTTTAGTCCCATTATATTATATTATACACGGTTGAGCATATACAAGATATAAGACCATAAACAACATTTAAGATAAAAACATGTTGTCAGGTATTTTTACATAAAGTCTCTTTGAAAATCACAACTTATTCAGCATCCCATCACCGCCGAATATACACGCATGCATTCAAGCCAAAGCGAGCGGTGTAATAAGGCAATTCTATGACAATGTGGGTACATATATTTACATCAGGGTTGTTTTTTCATGGGTACTAAACATACATATATGGCGTGAAATGAAATTCAGTAGTAGGAAATGACAGATACGTCAACTGAGAACAAATGCGTAGATCATTCTGTTATATTAGCGATGACTATCATCTGACATAGTTATTGTTCAGTGTTTTCACCCGTAAGTCGCAGTTTCTGTAATTGCTTTGTTGCGCGAGTCAGGATTTTTATGGGAGAAAATGGCGAAATCAATTGGAATGGTTTTCAATAGAATAATAATATTTATTATGAAATTCACGTAGGCGAAGGTGTAGTAATCACAAAACATAGAAAATGAAATGTTGTATATATCTTAACGCTTCAAAGCATTCTGAACATTTTGGCATACCTTAGAAAAAATGGATGCATGTGCGTGTATGTACATGTATATGATTAGATACAATATTTTGTCCAACATATTAAGAGCACGGATCAACCTCTTTTTCTCTGTATTTATTGTTAGTTTGTTTTTGGTTCGCCACGTTGTATAGGTCTTTAAGTCATCGTTTATTTTTTGTTCGAGTTTTTTTTCGGTTTTTATCTGCGTATATTATCATTGTATCATCTGCGTACATTATGTAAATACCTACTTTGTTCTTTTCTTTTAAGTTGTTAATATAAATCAGATGTAAGAGTGGTCCTAGGTCAGTTCCTTGTGGTACTCCGCATTTAACCATTTTCTTATGGTCCATTTGATTTAAACAGTATAAGACAAATTGGTCCTTTGTGCCCCGCCCTACCATACATCTAAAAAGGGTAATAAAGCATGGTATGTTGTCTAAACTTCTGACTGCTTAAACAATAATTTTTGACTTTAAAATGAAGATCTAAATTTCAAAGGTTTTGTACAACATAATTTATTTAGGAATATAAAATAATATCCATTTGATTATTTTTGTTTCTTTGTTGAAACATATGCTATCAACCCAGCAATCTACAGAAATTATACTGAATGGATGAAAGACAAATAGTAAAATTAATGACATTGTAAGAAATATCAGATGAATTGTCATTGTTAACGAAACCTTAGCCAGACAATGCCATTCAATATGTAAGTACGAGTTCTATCTTGCAAACATAAAGAGGTGCTACTATCAAGGACCACACAATTTATCACGTTGCTTAAGACATGATTTATTGTTCCGCAATGAAATGCAATGAAAATTTTCTTGAAACAACTAACTGAGATATATTGATACTATAAGTTGGTAAGCGTTCACCAAATTGAAATTCCAGACTATTATAAAAATAACTGGATCATTTATAAAAATATATTATTAAAAATGTTAAAGTTTGGATGTCACTGAAGATTTGTACCCTATGATGTGCTTTGTTAGATGTTTGTTTTTTTTGGTTAAGTAACTTATTGCTATTTTGGGTATTTGATTAAGTGCTTGATATAAATAGCATATTAAATTATCGAACCTACAACAGATTTCATAAGTCTAAGAAAGCATTTCAATAATTTGAGTAAAACAACTAACTGAGATAGATTGATACTATAAGTTGGTAAGCGTTCACTAAATTGAAATTCCAGACTATTATAAAAATACCTGGATCATTTATAAAAATATATTATTAAAAATGTTAAAGTTTGGATCTCACCGAAGATTTGTACCCTATGTTGTGCTTTGTTAGATGTTTGTTTTTCTTTTTGGTTAAGGAACTTATTGCTATTTTGGGTATTTGATTAAGTGTTTGATATAAATAGCATATTAAATTATTGAACCTACAACAGATTTCATAAGTCTAAGAAAGCATTTCAAAAATTTGAGTAAAACTCATTTTATTTATATAATATAAAATAGATAGACTAAGTCTATCATTTGAAATAAGAAAAAAGTATTTGAAATACCTTAGAAATTTTATCTTGTTAATTTTATATATAAAAAAATAATTTAATTAAAAATTTATCATTTATAAAAATCTAAAATTTTCATTAACATAAAACGTATCTAAATTATTTCACGAAAAAAACATAATTTAGACTAGGAGGTAAAATCGATTTTTTTCAAATATTATATTTTTAACAAATTCTAACTATTATATATATTATAGTATATTTTTACAGAAAGAACGTGGACAAAATGTCTTCATTAGTTATTTATTACATACAAAGCAGGTTCATTACAAACTGCTACCAAACATTAGGACTACATTTTTAATAGAATTCTAAAATTTTCATTATTATCTACCATAACGAGTTTTACTATAAAATCATAATTTATACTAGTAAAAATTATATTACACAAAACATCAAATTTATAAGAAGAAACTAATATTTTTTTCACTTTTTTTATAGAACTGACAAAATGTCTTTGTTAGTAGTTATTTACTACAATATTACAAAACTATCTGTCAAATTAATGTTTTTAATTGAAATTTAAATTTTATTCCAACAATGAACAATTCCTAACAATACACAACAAATTTAATCAATTAGTAAAGTCCACTCAATTTTCCCAAAAAATCTAATAATTATTTTCATATCTTCTCTAGAATAAATGCTAACAAAATGTTTTAATTAGTTTATTACAGGAATATTAGTTTAAATATAAACTGCTTACAAACAGTTTGCAAATTAGTATTTCTCCCCAAAATCTAAATTTTTTATTAATGTTAAACAACATTCCTAAAGATCAAATTCACTTAAAAATTATAATTTAGACTAGTAGAAATCCAATTACTTCCAATATCGAATTTAACAAAAATCAAAAAAATTCTAATACGCATTTTTGTTTTTTGAATAAAATGAACATTGACAAAATGACTTTTTTATTTAATGATTATTAGAATCTAAATCATTATTGACTGGTCAAATTAAATTTTATCATAAAAAATGAATTCATTAATATTGAGCTTTTATAAAAAACAATTTCATTAAAAAATCTTAATTCAAATGAAAATCAAAACATTCAAAATATAAATTTTTGAAGAAAAATGTAAAGAACCTAACATTTATTTTTATAATATTTTAAAGAACAAACACTGACTAGTTTATTACAATTTTAGTTCAAAAAAATTGCAAATTAATATTTTTCACAAATATCTCAAGTTTCTAAACATCACTTTCACCAAAATTAACTAGAAATTTACTAGAAATAAATCAAAGGACTTGAAATATATATATAAAAAATATAATATTTATTTCACAAATATTAAAAATTTAATAGCTATTCATTATTATATTAATTTATTATAATCTGGTACCAAAATTATTACAATATTTGGTTGTTATTTACTGGTATATCTTATATATAAAAATGGAGCTCTCTTTCAAATGTCCGAATAAAACTCGAAAACGGCTGAATCGATTTGGCCAGTCTTAGTCTTGAAAAATTCGTGCCAATCCAGAGAATGTCCAAAAGGTGAGAAATTATTTCAAATCCGCGTAGGAACTTTACATTTATAATTTGAAAATTTTTGTAGAAGCGTAATTTAAATAGAACAATGGACGGTGGCAATTTCGTGAAATGTCAAACGCTTTCGACAGATGATGTTCAATTACGTTTAATAGGATGTTTTACGCGAATATTATTTATTTGTGATAAATTTGTAGTAAGTAGTTTTGTTTGTAGTTTTATTTATATGCAAAAACGTTAGTAAACGGGCCCCAAGTGTTACTAGAGACTCAAAATATAAACATTTTTGATATGTTAATATGAAAATGCATTTTTGGCATATTTTTCTCAAACACGGTGCTCTGAAAGATCTTATTCGTATTGGTATTTATAAAACATTTTCTAGGTTATATTATTTTTTATTTATGTTATTTAAATTCAGAACCTAAATTTGGTATCGATCAAATGGACCTTTTGTCGAATAACATTTTTCCAGTTATAATTTCCCAGAATTTATCGCAGAATAGATAGTAATATATGAAGGTCTGGGGTTAAAAAGGCCAACCACCGATTTGTCAACAATCAGTAAAGTTAAGCATTGTTTAACAACAATATTTGAAAGTAGAGGAAAAATGATTTATAGCCAGCTACAAGCTTGATTTAAAAACGGTAATCTTTGAAATGGGGGAGATAAACGGTAATCTTTGAAAATCCATAATAAAAGTATTTTCTTCCGTTGGTAGTTTTTAAGCATTAGTTAAAAATGTAATTATTTTGTAAAATACCTTTAAAACTATAATAAGGCTTTAAATCTTTTTGCCACCTGCCCGTTTCAAGTTACCCCGCCTACAGGGTAAAAAAGTCTAGATAACAAATTTTTGTAAGACGGCAAAAAAGCACATTTCTACAATGATGAAGTAGAAGGCAGTTCACTGAACTCAGATAATTGTTCGTTTAATATGTGTTATTTGCTGTGATATAATTGTTATGGTTTTCACAATATAGTTTACATTTGCTCAAAGTCAAATTGGACCTTTGTGCCTCGCCCTGCTCTACACTATATATATACACTATATATACTTTATATTAAATTTACTTTTTTTCACCGAATGTTACTTGAAACTTTTCAAAAAGCAGGTAAAAAAAGAAATACTTTTTTGAATTTTAAATATTTATTTTCTATCTCTCCTCGCAAAAATTTGAAAATTTTGTATAAACTCAGTAGTATTATTTACAATTATACACAAAATCCAGAATCCAAAAACAATATGAAAAACTTGAAACGTAATCAATTAGTCGAAAGACCAAAAAAGACTTGGATGGTTTATTGTTTCCTATAGAAAGTGTATAAATCATCCAGTTTGATTGTATTGACAAAATATAGATAAACCAATGGGGTTTATTGTTTTTATAATACTTCATTGTATATAGCATTCAAACAACACATCCTTATACACTTAAAGTATTAATATTTTTGATTCTCTAGAAATTGTCTAGAATATACCTTATTTAGCAAAACAACGTTTGCCGGGTCAGCTAGTAATATATAAATATATTACTCAATTAGAGAAGAACCTCATTCTGACTTGACAGATTCAGGCAAAATTATAACGTGAACAAAGTGAAGGTATGCGAATTTAGTAAAATTATCTTTTTAAATTATTCACGTTTTAAGCATTCCTTTCGCTCTAATTAACATTTGAAACGAACGCGAAATAAAACCGCGTAAAATTTCAACAAAAAAATGTATTCGCACATATAAAATATATGGAATGCATAAAATTCTAACAATCTGGATTAAAAAGGTATTTCTGATAACTTTGTCACTTTGTATAGAAAAGCTAGGGGTAATTTGTAACTGGGTAACAAGTAACGAGCATTTTTCAATAATTATATTAAAATATTTTTTGTCCTGAAGCGATAAACAGAATTGATCATTCATTGCGTCATTTTTGCAAGGTAAAATTTCAGTTTGCGTTATTATTTTTGCGTTATTATTAGATTTTACTTATCTTGTTTTGTTTCATATTTATCGGTCTTTGATAATCAATTTTTGTAATTTAAAAGTTGTATACTATAAATAGTTGATTAATGTAAAAAAATAACATCTGGAATTAGTTGAAACAAAATCTTAACATACGTAATATGCAGAATAATATACAGATTCAAGTGAAGAAAATTTAATGAAATGAATAGTTTGTAAAATGTAATTACATGTGAATTGTGTCACATATAGTATTATTTTTATTTGATATTAATTGTATACTATACTTTTTATTGTGATATTAATGGTTGTTTACAGTGAATCATGATGCAAACTTATATTAGACGAGACCGTATATTTTATTTATATTAAAAACAGTTTGCGTTGATGTTTGAAAATAAGTACTTAAAGGTCAAATACAAGTCAATATTTAATTTAACTAGTTCGTATTGGTATTTTGCCTTGAAGCAAGTTACATGAACTTCCCGATACGTGTAATTAATCGACTTAATCGATTATAAGTGATTAAACACGAACGAACACGTTAACTCGGAGTATTTTCTAAAAGCAAATTTATACAAATCAATGATTTTTATATAAGATCAAGTACTCTATCGTTAAATCAAGTAAATCGTCTATTTTTAATTTTAACAAACGTCAGAAAAAACTACTCATTTTCTTAAATTTTGATGAATTTTTAAAATCAAACTACTTGTCGCAAGACCGTAATATTCCAGACCATGATATATATCGCCAAAAAATGTTTCATAAATATCGGCTTAAATTTTTTTTTAGCAGTTAATTCAAGACGGTAGATCTTCCGGTAGAATCTGCTAGAATCCATCAAGATGTCTATGATGAAATGAATTCTAGATGGAATGTGAATTACTTCAATTCTAGTGGAAATGGCGCGCATTAAACCATATGATTTAAAAGAAAAAAACTTCGTATATGCTACTTATTTGCATGATAGCTCACTCATTTTACACGCAAAAAACTTGTAACAGCACTCATTTTGAAGCTTATGTTGAACACTATAAAACCCAATTTCACCGAAATGCATAAAATGTAAAACCTCGACACTAGATGGCTTTAAATACAACAATTAAATCTTGAACGAAATAAAAAACGACTTTGCTCTTGCTTAATATTTTTCTTAGAACACTTTATGTAATACCGATTTATTAAGATTTTTATTGACATTATTTTGTCTTAATTGTGATTTTTGTTAAAATGTATATTTTAGGAGATATTTGCAAAAAAACGAAGAAAAACGCCAAAAATATATGAATCTTTAGTGGCCAGTAACTTGAGAAGTAGTAGTTTTTTTGTAAAACTATAAGAGACATTTTTTTGTTATAATTAGTTATTTTATCGATTTCCGACGTTATTTTGAAAAAATGTAATTACACAATTGGGAAGGGGTGTCATCCCCCCGGGGGGTGATGGCGCAACCCGAATTGTTTTCACTTTTAAACTTGAGGGTAAGATGAACCTAATTCCAAAATTTCATTCAATTCGGAGCACAGTAAAAAAATTCAGACCTAAAACGCTCCGTTTACTGCACTAAATGTGGTTATTTGTCCAGGTTCCAGATCAGATATTCCAAAATCCAGGTTCTTGTCCCGGATTGTCCTATATTTCAAAAAAGCAATGCTTAAAGCCGGTAATACCTACTGAAAAAACCCAAAGCACCAAAGAACAGATGTGTGTTCAGTAATCCGTTCCTTCAAATACCCTATTATTTGGTCCTGCCTTTGCAAAAAATTAATCAGCACGTCTCCCCGCCAATACGAATCGAATTATTTTGAATTATTGATCCGTGCTCTTGAAAACGTCGACAAAAATTGTATCCAAACATACATACATACACATTATTTTAAGGATTGCCAAAATGTTCAGACACATTTGAAAGGTTACGATATGTAAAAAAAAATTATTTACTTTTTGCTATTACTATAACGTTACCTACGGGAAGACAATAATTACTTACGGAATGCTAAAATTTGCACATCGATTTCAACCAGCTACATAAAATGTTTTCAATGAATAAGCATTTGCAAAATATTTTAATATATTCTCTTGGTAGTTAGAAAAGTAGGGAAGATAGGGGCTATCTGCAACAGGGGTAACTAGTAACAGGCAGTTTTCAATAGAATCTGAAACAATATTCAAACAATTTTTTGTCTCGATTGGACAAGTAGACCGTTATGCATAATATTTTCATAGCTTTTGCTTTCTAGGCCGACGAAATAAACTGAACTGTGCAGTTCCGTCATTTTTGACCTATCACAAAATTCACCTATCATAAAATTTACCAATCACAAAATTTCGGTTCGCCTTATTATTATTGATTAATTATCAATGTTATATATATTATGATGTTTCAAATTTATCAATGTATAACAATCATTGTGCTTGCTAAATTGTATAATTAGTTATATCGATTAATGTAATCACACCTGGGGTTAGTTGAAACAAAACCTTGGAGCTAGGTATAACATACAATAATTATATACTGATTCGAATGAGTCAGATTGAATGAAATGTATAATAAAGAAATATATTAAAGGAGATATCATTTTCTATTTGTATAAATTATATTAACTTACCCGTAGGGTAAGTTATTGTAATGGGCCGAAAATCGAAATTGAAAATTTTTACATTTCTCGAAGTTTTGAAGGTTTTTGAATATTTTGGCATACTTAAAAAAATGTATGTGTGTGTGTATGTATGTATGCATACAATTTTTCGTCCACGTTTTCGGGCGCACGGATCAACCGATTTGAATGGTTCACAAAATTTTTGGCAAAGGCAGGTCCAGCCGTTACAGAGATACGGAGCAAAAAGTGCAGAAAATAGAAATCGAGTTTTTGAGTGAACGGAGGAGCATCCGATTTGAATTATCTAAAAAACATTCAATTAGTAATGATTGGGAGAAGTGATTATTAGTTTTTGACAATGGCAGGCCCAGCCATTTTGAAGATACAGAGCTAAATGTGTAAATAATGGCAGTTTTTGAGAGAATTAAGCGTCCAGTTTAAATGTTTCAAAAAACTTTCAGCTTGTTTTAACAAAACAATTGATTTTGGAAAAAAAATGTATCATTTTTTTAGTTTTTTTGTACATCGAAAATAATTCAGATTTTATTTTTAATTCTGACTAAAGTTATAATATACTTTAAATAAATAATTTTAACTTTGCAATTCAGTTTATATAATTCTTATAAATATTAGACAATGTTACAATATTTATAATAATCTATTTGAAAACATTCAGTATTCCTGAAACATTTCGTTACGGTACGGGAAGTTCCACCAATTTGCCTTAAGGCACGATGCCATACACCCCACTAGTTTCTTGTTATTTTATGAAAATGATTACTTAGAAACTAGAGTATATATAAATAAGTAATAAATAAATTATAAATAATAATAAGTTATCTGATGTTTTATTGCGGTTTTATGTCGCCATACTTTTTCTAGAAAAGAATTAATTTTGCATAATAGATAACAGTTGTAGAATTATTTTTGCTTGATTCGGTAGAAGTTTTACTTTATTATATATTAGTTACGTCAATTTTTATTTTGTAGAAATATAATCACTGGATCTTGATATATATTATTTAAATAAAACTGTTACAAAGCCCCATTTTTGACCCGAGATGGATAACGATGCTTAACAGCGTCAACATAGTTATCCGCAAAATGTACTTGCAGATGCAAAAATAATAGTTTTTAAAACTCTTCATCTTGCACCTTGCATCTTGCAGTTTAAGCGTCGTAGTAGTATTCATCCCTTAATTAAAGGGTAAGTGAAACATAGCTCCTTGTAAAATAACGAGTTGTTAAACTCCTTTGCAGCAAATAATTCATTTACAGTATGCGCATGTAGTTATGTTAGTTTCTCAACATTATTCATAAAGTGGTGTAAAGCAGCCGTCTTGAACCATTCTTGCTGGAAACGAGCCGCCCCTGATGAAGTTCCAGTTGATATACATGCACAGACGAAACTTACACATTACACTACTCAAATATACTTCAAGCGTTTCCTTACATGAAAATTAAATTGAAACAATATCTCCGAGTTTCTAGATATGTACCCACCAGTTACCTACGTCAACCGAGCGTTTCAATTCGAGCATGTGCAAATATAGCGTAATTCACAAAAATAATGTATGCAAAATGAAAATATGGCAATTTATGAAAATAAATTTTGACTCGCGAGCCGAAATAACTTTTTGTGAGATACAAACAGAATCACTTTGCTAGATGATGACATTAAGCAAAACTGTAAAAAGATTCTTATCAAAATTGCTATATGAGGCTTGTTCCTATATAGTAGGGAGGAGACTGGGTACGGTTGTGCCACTTTTTTAACAGCTATGATTTTAATAATTTACAAGTTAACTGATAGAGAAGTCAATTAAGTGATAATTTGAACATTTGTCTAACAAGACTGTCCTTCAATGCATTAGACTACTCATAGAATCAAGTGTATCAATTGTCGACACCCGAGGAACTAAAACAATCATTTAGGCAAAGCATATGAATTTTCTTGATTTGTTTAAGTGTGACAAAAATACATGTCAATATATTTAGGAACCCGATGGACGATTTTGTAGATATCCCCATCGTAAATGTGAATAGAATACTCTAGGATGATTCACAAACATGTTCTCAATACATCATGAAATAACTTAAGCTTAATAAAACAATTAACCAACAAACTACAGCTGCAAGTATAATGAAACCTTCTATTCTACGCAACAAGACGATTCGATTAAACTAAATAATAGATTTTAATTATTAATAAATAATGAACCAATAGCTCAGCCAGATTATACCGCCTCCTATATACGGAGTTACGGATTATAAAGGTATGACTAGGGCTATCAATAATATCTTAGGCAATAAAAATTACACAGCAAAAACTTTATCAAACAATAACATAGTATGTAATGTTTCAAACATTGAAGACTACAGAAAGCTTGTAAATTTCTACTAGAAAGGACATATAGAGTAGTGTTGAGTACATTCACCATTCAACAGACATTTGTGAACTGAAAAATGAAATTGAAAACAAAGGACATAAGGTCAGAAACATTACAAATATATTACGCTTTAGGCAAAAGACCTCCCAATATGCTTTACATTGATTTAGAACCAAATAAAAACAATTCATAAATTTTTAAGATAAATAAGATACTTGACCAAAATATCCATTTTGAGACTCTTTAGAAGCCTATCTCAAAATCAGTATAGTTTATTAGTTAATTAGTATAGTTATAACGACTGTCACTAACTGTATCATGTCACAACCGTATCGAGTCTCACCTTTAGCATTTAAAATCTGATGAATTAACCCCTTCGCTTACCAGCTAATATCCAAATTTACGGGCCAAAAGCGATACTAAGGAACCGATTTTATGATAAGGTCATGTTATGAAGAATTGTCCATAGTAATATAGACAAAAGTTATGCGGTTGGTGTTCAGTCAGGCGAATTTCTCAGGTTTTTTGATGCAAAACATAACCTAAAAGCCGCACAAATGTCAAAAAAACGATGTCAGATAAGTGTGTGTTTCTGATACCTCTAGATAACATACGAGTGACGTTGCAGTTTATGCATAAAACGCCGGAATGAACAGCAAATACATGATATTTTGACAGCATTCAGTATGATTCATTCGCATAATGTATGGGAGTCGGAGCGTAACATAGCTATGCCGTAACATTTCTCTGTTATGCGGCAGAATCGGTCCATAAGGTCGGCCGCACGCAGTGGCATAAACAACTTTGCTCGGCGTTCGAAACTGTACAAATCATAAAATTCCTGTAGTTTGTATATACACGTGCTCGGTACAATTAACTTTGCAAAATGTTTGATAAATAATTACATTGATTCTTAAATAAAACTGAAAATTGATTATTAAAAATATATAAATTTATACATATAATTATAAATTTATATATTTGTGCGAAAAGTATGTCACGACCACTGTCAGTACTACTGGTAGCAAAGTCATCACTGCTATGTAATTCATCACTATTTTTTTCTTGAAGACATTATAATGTGTATTTTTTAAAACTTCTTACAAACGATGTATGTATATGCTTCACTAAGTTTCGGAAATGTTTTATTTATGTTTCGTCCGGTAGTCTTACGACGACTCTAAGGCGTCCTATTCGTGTTTGGGCCTTACACCTTGCGACGCCTCTGAGGCGTCATATTTGTGTTTGGGCCGATAATCTTTGGACGCCTCTGAGGCGTCTTTGTAAGCGAAGGGGTTAATAACCAAAAATACAAATTATTACACGTTAATTTGGCAACGATTGTGATAGATGTTAACTGTACTAATAATATAAAAAATAATATAATCTCAATCTATATGAATATACAAAATATTATATCAAATATTAATATTTAATATCTTATTAGCATTAAATCACCAAACTTACAACAGAAAATAAATCAGCATACGAAAAAATAAAAAAAATGAAATTCATATCTGATGCATAGCCATCAACATAGATGTAGTTTTGGTGTTTATTTTAAATGCCTGTTTTTAGTTGTGATCTTGACAATATATATATATATATATATATATATATATATATATATATATAAGAAAGAAGTTACATTCTACATTTTATATCATACGAACAATCGAATCAAAAAATTGTGTGCCTTTTTGTTATAACAATTTATACTGAATTAACAAAAAAAATTTTTTTTCATGAAATAAAAAATTACATAAAAGATATCACAATCATATATGCAATATATAATTATCTTCAGAAAACCAGTAAAAATATATAAATTTGGTGGTAATATTGAAATTCATAGATAAAAATTAAACATTGACAAAAAAAAGTTTAAGATCAAAATAACATCTGTTATTAATTATGTTTCACGTCATTTTGTGCAATTAATGACAATATAGATAGACATAAATAAGAAAATAAATAATTTTTATCTTTAGGTACATTCGAAAGTTTTTACTGTTCTAAACAATTAGTATAGAAAATAAATCTTCTAAAAACAAGAACTTTAATTCACATATTCATCGAATGAATAACTTTTTCATGAATTTTAAATTAATGGAACATTATTTGCTATAATTTAAGTAAATAAGCACAATATATATATATATATATATATATAATATATATATATATATATATATATATATATATTACATTCATATTTTTTATTAAAAACCAATCGGCGAACTGAAGTATAATTATGCTACATGAAAGATATTAGTAATATTGTGGAAAACTGTGATAAAATATTTATTTAATTAGCAAAATTGATTATGTGGATTTATTGCTGTTAAAAAAAGTAGAATGTTGAAAAATTAAATTTAGATGTTCTTAGATTTGTATTATATAATTCAACCACATCAATTTATGTACTAACGAATTTTATTTCATTAAAAAGTTGGAATTAAAATATCATATACAATAAATTCAGGTGTAAAAAATGTATCTAAATATTTCCTAGGATCATAATTTGATAAATACCACGCATAATTAAAGAATAAAAAAAATTATTTAAAAGATTTCATGCAACAGCTGATAATATATTTTAGAGTGTGTTTTAACGTACTATGTGTAGTATATGTGTGTTGTGTACATCTATTTATAATCATGTTTTTTGTACTAACAAAACAAATATTGAATTTATAGTAAACAAATGAAGGACCATTGTGGTTTTTCTTAAATCGACTATAAAATAACAAACTAATGAATCAATGTCTTACTATAGACAGATTGTAATTTATATAGGAAATTAAAAGAAACAAAAATCTATAAGATTGTGAATCGTTTAAAAATTTACCTGAAAATATCAAAGGCTAAAAATTCGATAAATGAAGGATGGTAAACCGTTTAAAAATGCTTTTGACTGCTTGCTAAAATGAGGAACCATCAACGAATAATAATTAACCGCTTCAAAATGCATTTGAAATTTTTGAAAACAAAATGGTAGGTTTAAAATTGCATTTAAAAATTCATTGGTATATAGCTACAATAATTATCTATAAAGTTTCAGTTACTAATTGTAAATGCAATTCGACTTTTACAACTGTAGTAACAAACTCAACTAAATATAAAACAAATTCGTATTTAACGTTAACATTCATATTTAACATTGATAAAAATTAGAAATATATACATTTTTATACAACGTCTTTAGCTTAATTACTATCTAATTAGGTTAATTAGGTTAGGTTGATTAGGTACTCTCTAATTACTTACCTAATTAGGTTAATAAGGTTAAAAAATACAGTAAATTTTAGTTATTAATATTTAATGCAGCATAAATAATGATAGTAATGAAATTAAATAATATAATGAAAAGCATAAAATTGATATCGATTGATTTATTATTATAATTGCTTTTTCGCTTAAATTAATTGATTATGGTTAGAGATATAATTTACAAATTATTTTATATTACTTCATAAATTTTACAAATCCGTCCAAATTAATTTTAATTTGTTTTAAATCATGGTAAATAAAATACGTAATTAATTTAGTAAATTAAATACGATTATTTAAAATTAAATTATCGTTTATATTTTGAATTTCATGTCTACCAATGAATTTATTTATAAATATATTTTCGTGATTGCCTTTTGAAATTCAACATTTTTATCATATCCAATGGATATTATCCATATACAAATTTTTTCATATACAAGTTCATACATTCACATATTACCAAAAAACATAAAATATCAAAATGAAGACTTATGTTTCAATTCCTAAATTGTATAAAATTATACAAAATGTGTATTAATATAGGCACTGTTGTGCAACTTTTTTTGATCACACATAATTTTGTTATTTTACCAGTTAGCTGAGAGAAAAGTCACTTAAACGGTAATTTGAACATTTGTATACGTGGAAATAGTAAAAAGCTATTTTTAAATACGATGGATGTTAGTCATAAAATAAAATCATATAATAAATGATGAGTGTAACACACCCAGGACGGTTGTGACAAACTACAAAATAGGTTAAAAACAAATGATATAAAAATGGTTTAAAACATTTATAACATTTATAACATTTGTAACATTTTAAAACATTTAAAATAATTATAAGTAATACAACACAACATAATTATTTAAACTAAGCTTATGAATATAATGTAATAATATATAACAAAAGGTATTTTTTTTAAACTAAGATCTTTGTGAAATCGAATTAATCTTAAATTTCATTTTCATTTCCTTTTCTTTTTCGTTTATTCTCTTGGTTACGTTAGATTTTTCTTTCTGTTTAATCTTTGACCGAAAATGATAAAAATTACTACCGTACCCAATGCACATTATTACAAACAAATCATCGTTATGATTGAATTTAAATTATCTACGCAAAAAATAATTGTTGCTTATTAACTACTAATGTTAAACGTACTACAAAATAAGAAACAAAGTATCTTTACCTTTACCCATCCGTCTAAATTAAGAAAATATTAAAAAAAATATTCTCTATTAAGTACGTGGTCTTACTTGAAAAAGCCACATAAAAACAAAAAAGCAGCAAATAATGATCAAAATGAAAGAATTTGATTGGCTACTGCGTAAAAAGTCTAAGCTCTCTGTTGAAAATAAGTTGGTGCTATATAAATCAATCATTAAACCAATCTGGACCTACGGAATTGAGCTCTGGGGATGTGCTTACAAATCAAATATAGCTATAATTCAGAGAACTCAGTCAAAAATTTTACGTACAATACTAAATTCTCCGTGGTACGTTACAAATGAAAACATTCACAGCGATCTCAACATGAAAACGGTGCAATGTACGTTCAAAGAATTTAAGGAAAAATACAAACGTAAACTGGAATCACATTCAAACCCATCAATAGGCGGCATTACCCAACCATTTGACGTAAGAAGATTGAATCGCCAATGGCCTTTAGATTTAGTCTTAGATTAGCTCCAATATAACATTATCATATCAATTATTAAACTAAGAAGATCTCATTCGAGTTCTTCTTAGACATCGCTCTCAAATATTGTCAATTTAGCTTATAGGTATCCTTATGCATTTCTGATTAAAAAATACTACGTTTTGACACTTGATATCTGTGTCATACCAAGTCTGGGCAAGAATAGAAACTCAAATCACTGATAATATTAAAAAAAATCAATAATAAAAAACAAAACAAAATAGTTTGCAAAAAATACTAAAGGAGAGTGTATAATATGCCTCTCACACAAAAAGATGCGATCAGTTGACATTTGAAAATAAAGTCAACTTTATTTGAATTATTTTCAATTAAAAGATATATTCCACACAATAATAAAATATTTGATATCTTAGTTGAATCACTATCTAATCACAATCACTAAATAAGTAAATTCTTATAGTAATATATATTTTTTTAATATTTAAATTCAGATATTGAACATAAACCAAAATGCCAACGCATTAATGCTGATTATTGTATTATAACAAAACGATTGGAATATTTTGAACAATTATATATAAAACACAATGTGGTCATTTTAAATAGCGCTCTAAATCTGTCAATAAATAGACATAAAGTTTCGAAGGTATGACATAAAATCAACGATTATGCAATATCACCCGCTTGATATCCGAAACCAAAACTGCATATCCTAGCATCGCGAATCATGCATTCAAATATGCAAATTTCATAATTGAAATTATATTTCGTTTTAAACAATTTTGGCAGATTTGAATTGGAACATGCCAGCTATGTCACGAAATAGTTGCAATTAAAAATGCTCTCGAAAATAATTGAAAGCTGCTGGTGGTCTGTGGATGCATTTGTACATATTACACATGTGTCACAAGTTTTGATACATATGTTTGAAAAAATATATATTCATATTCTATGTCAAATATTTATAAAAAAAATCAAAAATTGCAAAAAATATATAATATCTCAGTATATAACCTGTCAGTTTACTTAACTAAATTAGCGCACTTTACGTAATTCTAAGATACATGCAAAACGCATTGTTGAGCATAATAATCAGAAATGTACAGAGTTTTTTTAATTTCATTTTTTGATCCAACTATTAGCACAACATAAAGCAACATTAGATAATTTCAACTAAAATACAACAAAAAATGTAGGATAGTATTTTTATTGATTCCATATGAAAATAATCTATAAAATTTTCAATAAAAATACGGATAAAAAATATTACGGATTATAGATATAAGAATACATACGAAAAGACGTATTTATAAGTGAGCAAATATATATGAGTATGCAAATGAATTACAAATAATTTTTTTTAAAATATTTATCTAATTTTTATCAAAATATCACCACCAATTTTATGAAAAATCTAAATAAAAAAAAAGGCCGCAACTTTATTTGTAAAATACATAATTACTTGAGATAGTTAACATAGTTATTTAAAAAAATGTTATTTTAGAAAAAAACCGTTTTCTTTAAGAAAAAAAAACACATTTAAAAAAAATTAATACGAATTTCGATGCAATTATGGATGAAAAACACAAATATTAGATACTTACGCACAAGAATATGCTTTTGAATGTGCAGGATCTCCACGAAAATTCAAATGAATTTACAAGTTTACAATTTCATATTTTTTGAATCTGAAATATTTACGTAAGTCTAATTTTTATCAAAATTTCACCACGAGTTCTAGTAAATTCAAATGGAAAAATATCTACACTTCATTGTATTATGTTTTATTACTTAAGAAATAATTAATCTCAGTTATTTAAAAAACTAATTTCGGAATGTACATATTTATAAACTACTTCACAAACTTGTAAAATTTTATAATATAAAAATAACATAATATTTTATCCAATAAGTAAATTTTTCAGTTTATAAAATAAAATTAATACTCGAATACGTTCTAGTCGTTTTTAAGTTTGAGAATAAAAAATACACATTGAAAAAAATTATAGAGAAAAAACAATTACATAGATTTCAAAATGAAATGAAAAAAACTACACTTTAGTTGTATTATGACTAATTAATTAAGAAATAATTAAACATTTATTTTAGAAAACATATCTCGGGTTCGTAATATTTTTATACTATCTCACATATTGGTAGAATTTTATAAACTACATAAATTCTTTATAAGATAATAAATATTAATATTTTATATAATAATTCCTACACCGTTTTATTAAATTTAAAAATCAAAAATACACATAAAAAATTAATAGCGGTTTCGATGAAAATAAAGATAAATATAAAATATACAAATATGATATTTTATACACGAAATAAGTGTTTTTGCGTGTGCAGATCTCCCCGAAGATTCAAATAAATTTACAAAGTCACAATTTTATATATTTTGAATTGGAAATATTTATCATAACTCTAATTTTTATCAAAATTTTACCACAAGTTCTAATAGGTCAAAATGGAACAAAAAACGCAAGAAATATTTATGAATAGTTATTTTGAAGATTTTAAGTCGGAACTGACATCTTTATATACCATCATTATATATCATTTTAGATATAAGTTCATCTAATCAAATTTTCACTCCAAGATATATTTTAACCGTGTTATTGGGCTTCGAAATCAAAAATATACATTGAAACAAACAATCAATGAAGTTTCGATGTAAATACGCACAAAGAATACGAAAATTATATATTTTAATTGAACTGCACACGAAAGTATGTGTGAATATATCAACTTTACAAAATTACCATTTCAAACATTTTGATTTTGAAATATATATTGTAACTCTAATCTTTATGAAAAATTTAGCACGAGTTGTATGTAAATGTAAATGAAAAAAATGTTTTATTTGTATCATGCATAATTAAAAAAATAATGAATAGAAGAAATAAATTAATATGAAAAGTAACATTTTCCGTAATCAGTTTTATGGTTAGTCAAAAAAACTCTTGATAATAGAATTCTTGAAAAAAGATGTCTTATCTGAATAGATTTTTTACCCACATAAACAGCAGTATCTAATATTTAATATAAAATCTTAGAAAATAGAGAAAATCAGCATTTAACTTTTTGAAGTAACAAACTTATTCTTTGGGAAGTCTGCTTCACTATAATTGAACTATCGATCTGAAGAACTAAAAACGATATGCTAATTGCCTAGATTATTAATATTAAATTATCAACTGTATAAGTTTATAATCATTGAAGAGCATTAATGAGCTACCTGTTTCTAAGTATTATATTTTACACTTCGTCAAATCCGACTTAATTAAATCAGATATCAAGAAGTCATTGCATTCGCATCACCACGTTTCTTCTTAATTAGAATGATGCAAAGTTTATAAAAATATTTTCATAATTGATTACTCTTTGTTATCAGTGATGGATGCTAATAAGATTTTTTTTATTCTGTGGATATTATTATGAATGAAAATATTACTAATAACAAAATAGAAAATTTCGGGCAAAATAGGAACACTAAAATAATCCATTTAATTTTTTTTTGTACATTGCAAACACAAAGTGCGTCATCATACAGATTCTCAAACTATAAAATTTATAAAAAAAAACTTAATAATGTAAAGCAAGATACAATTGATTTTTGAGGGATTGTTTTCATTATTCTCTTATCTATGTAAAGTGTATTATATTAGAAGCAGCTCAATTTCCTTCATTTAGTTGCCATTAAAAAGTGAAACGTAGAAAAAATATTGTCTTGAGTTTATAGGATTAAATAGTAAAGGTCTCAATTTCAGTTTATTATTTGGTCAATACACAACTTAAATGCTGTCACTAACAAATACACCCAGAATAATTCGATGAACTATATTAAGTCTATTATTAAACCTATCGGACAGTTTTTCCAACTTGCTTTAAGGAAAAGTACCACTTTCGACTAGTTAATATTATTATTTTGTTTATTACATCTTTATTTTGATTTTCAATGTCATCATTTCAAAAATACAGTATTTTGTGCAAGCCAATATATGCAGATTTAAAATGATCATTTTCAATATTGAACACAATTTAGCAGGCAAATTTACAAATGGTTCTTCAAAGTGTACACAAACAAGCTCATTATACTCATGTAGGATTCCTACGAGTACACGCCGATAAATTATGACATTGCCCTAAACGAACATAATGAAATAAATAAATCATGCGAATCATATATAAATATTCACATGTACGAGAGGCAAATATCATTAACACAGACCGCTCATTAATATCGGTACATTCCTGACATATCGATTGCTGTTTATTATTCAATAGCACTTGGTTGTTATATTCATTAAACAATGAATGCACAGATTATGAATTAATATATTGTGTGCTTCTGAACCAATATATGGGGGTATAGAACAATGAGATCTGGTCTGGCGACATCGACATTGCGAATTTGATAACTGACAACTGCATGCAAGATAACGTGCTTTGTTCAATATACATCAGTGGCGGATGACACCTGATGTTCCTCTATGCAGAATCCCCAAAATGTTAAACCATAACTATTATGCCGAACAACATCTGTCAGATATGTTATATTACTACATAAACTCTTTACAGATCAGAAACATCGACTCCAGTGAAGGCTGACAAAAACTGTAAAGTTTTGAAATATGTTGCTGGAAGCGAATGGAGAAGATAAAATGGACAGATAATGTGACAAATAGAAAAGGCCTAAGAATAGTGAGCAAACAAAGATTTCTACTGAGCACAATTATTAAAAGAAAATGCAACTAGATCGCAACAATTCTCCAAAAACAGTTCCTTCTACATGACGTTGTCAGAGATAAAATAGAAGAATTAAAAGCATTAGGAAAAAGAATAATGCAGAAGGTTGATAACTTACGCGAGAGAAAAGAAAATACAGGGAACTGGCACTTGATCAGGAAGTCTGGAAACAGAAGGTTGGAAAGGAAAATTCATAAGAGTGCATAAAATGTGATTAATGGTAATGAAAATAATTAACAAGATAGGGAAAGGAAACCACTGTTTTGTGGTACTCCCACCGCCATGAACTTGCCTTCGGATAGACTGTTATTTATTATTATTATTACATTAACTTATCTTATCAAGGACAGATTTTATGAACACCTCTTAATCATATCAACCGATTAAACTATTAACTTCCCTGCTTAATTTTCTAGTCTGGTAAAAAAATTAACAACCAGACTTAATTTAATTTGTATTTAAATCTCTTCTAGTTGAAAAACTTTTGTTATTAAGGAGCCAAGAATTGAAAAAATAAACATTTTTGTTATTTGAAAAATAAAATCGAGAATATAAAAACAGTTCTAACATATTTATTTACTGCCAGTCGCTATTTCGTAAAACAATATATATTACATATTTGTCTCCAATTTATTTGGGTGTGATTCAGGTGCCAATTTTTAAGTCCCCCTATCACTTCATCATATTTTAGAATTAAAACTTTATGACTATCTTTAATATTTATTTTTTATATATTCTCAAAACATTTATTAATTACACGTAACAAAAATATAGTAATGCCTTTTATTACGGTTTTTTAAAAATCGCATAAAATTCATGCCTCTAGAAAAGAATACCCCCTTAAGTCATTTTTCTATCGATTTTATAGATGTTAATATGAATGTGTAGGTCGTCTTTTTATGTGTAATGTGCTTTTTATAATCTGCTATTACTTCATAAAAATTGTATTATTTTTGATGGCAGTTAAATAATAATAAATCAGGGAAGGTATCATAATAAGGATTTATAAAAGATATATATATAAAAGTTTTTTTAGTTTGTGCACAGCAATCAGAACTGAAGAGTAATATAAACTGATGTGATGACACATATTGCACATTTTAAACAATATAATTATTCTATTTTTCATAATTTGATAACGAATAAAGTGAGTAAAATATGCAGTAAAACATACGAAGCAAAACCAAAAGTATTAAAATACAGATTTGAAGCAAGTAGATAATCGTGCTGATATGCAATGTTTGACGGCAATCTATGAAAATTTTAACACACACTAAAAAAACTGATACAAAATAATTAAAAAACTGTTGAAATTTTGAGTACTTAAAAAGTATTAAACTAAAAATTTCATAATTTCTGCAAAAATAAATCGATTTGCACTTTTTTTTATCATTATGTAGATAAAAATTTTGATATTCAAGTCAATTAAAGTGAATATAAGTAGTACATAACCAAGTGATTGTCTGCCAAAACTTTTTGCTCTAAAATAACAGGGCACGTAGCGGTTGATAATATTGGTATGTCTTATGATTATTTGATAAATGAATCAAACAGATATTAGGAAAACATAATGATGGCCTGCCATAATGCATTTACACAAGACAAAAAATTATTAATGCGCAGACTAAACTTGCCATCTCTCAATAAAATTTCACTCACATCCGAAGCGTGGACAACAAAAAAAATACTTTCCTCCAAATCATAAGTTTTAAAAAAAAATTATTCTTTAATAATTTATAATTCTGATTTCAGTAATAATGTTTATGCCATATCTCTATGTACAGTTTGACCAATTAATCTTTTGTACAACCATATTTTCTATCATTATTATTGTTCATTTTGTTCAATATTCAAGTAATCTTTATAATTTTTACAGTTATAATCAATACAAAAATTAACATTGCAAATGGTATTTCGGCTTGACCAGAGTGGGTGGCTAGACTTCACTAAAAAGAACTTTACATATTATTATAAAAAGACAAATATATTTATTATCCATTATTATTATATTTACTCTCAGCTCTTCTTATTTTATTTTAGAAATGTACTTTGTGCAACTACTAAGCATACCATAAAGTTACTTATTATAAAGAAGTTTGACAAGGCCCTATAATAATGCTTATAATTACAGATTGCTCTTAAAAAAGAAGAATGAATAAAAAAATAATTATGAATTTTTGATTATTATAAATATAACTGAAACAAAAATCAACGTTTTCCCAAATAAATATTTTTGCTAAGAAGGACTAAAAATAGCCCTATTATTATTTTTCAATAGCACTAGATGGAAATTGCAATAATATATAAAATGAAAGTGAAAACTTGGACACATCACAGATTCAGGACTTTTGAAAATCTATATTGGTTACATATTGGCAATCTCAAAAGGAAAGTTTTACATAAATATATTTAGTCGAAAATTGTCGTTAGTTGAAAATTATAAACATATTAATCATTCACAGTAGTTAAGCATGTTCAGAAATTAAAAAACTTAAAACGGTAGCACATACTGTAAAAATTGAGATGGTGTTTTTATCATTATAAAATAAGTTGTTCTGAAGATCGTGCAAAACAAAATATTGATTCACAATATTTTGATACAAAGACAAAAAAAAAATACATAATATATCTATATTGTTTTGTCTATTTTTATTTAAAACATTTCACAATTAAATTCAAAACATTATATATATATATATATATATATATATATATATATATATATATATAGACCAGACTATTCACTAGAAGTCCGAGACATAATCACTGAAACAAACAAGTTACCATAAACAACTTTGAAGACAACATTTTTATTATTAACAATAGTTTGAAATAAATCGATCAAATGTATGCATATATATGTAAGAAGACTTTAGTTAACTAATACTGGATTATTATATGAAATCCTTAAATATTAAAATATAACTAAATAGGAGGATTCAGTCAGACGTTATTCTGTTAGACAAAATTATTAAAAAGGTATTTATAATTGTGTAAAAGTTTTAAATCTGCTTGAATCTAAAGAAATACTCGTACATTCGTTTTTTGAATATAGTGACCAGTTATTACTTGCCAACAAAAGTAAATTTTATCATACAAATTTGGGCGATTGCGTGCAGGAAAACAAGAAGTTGCACACAGAATGAAGTGCTAAATAAACGGTGGCATAACTATTGTACAGTATTGAAATTTTAGAAAATAGATAAAATTATGCAGTTTTCCATTCCTCCTTGGAACCGTAGCTGTTGATATGTTATATTTACTCAAGCTTTCTCGAGTGGTTTCATTCAAACCTGCATATGCATCAGACGCTCCATAGACAACAAAGGTACTCCTAGTTCACTTGTTTGCTCAGAACCTCTACTCCTTTTAGTTTCCTCGAATACAATGAGAAAACATTTATCAAAGTGAAATATTTATTTTAACGTAACAGCTTTTGCATACATGCATCGCATAGCAATGTGCATCTTATATGCAAAGAATTCTCGCCAAACTTTTATGAATTTGAAAGAAAGGTAGTTTTGAGTAACTACAGTATAAGAAAAATTGTTTTACTGGATCTATAGAAAACCAAAAGTACATTTAAACGCTACGTACGAGGTAGTGTGCTTAGCTCGTTTTTTACGTGGTTTCCCTAGATGGCCTATTTCATGGGTATGTTGTTATTTTGTTTGTTTCGGAACACTTGTAAAATGATATTTGTGAATTTGGATAGGTGAAAAATAAAGGCGGTAGTTATAAAAAAGCTACTAAATTTATTCCTGGGAGTCGTAATTTTCAATAATTAAAAAGTATAGGCAAAAATATTTAAGTACACTCATATAAACCTACGCATATATACATATATATATACATACACATATACACACATATACATATATATATACATATATATATATATATATACATACATATATTCATATACACACACATATAAACATATAATACACATATATATATATATATATATATATATATATATACAGATACAACAATATATACCTATATATGTACACATATAAAGTGTACTTAAATGAATAATTAAAAAGTATAGGCAAAAATATTTAAGTACACTTTATATGTGTACATATATAGGTATATATTGTTGTATCTGTATATATATATATATATATATATATATATATATATATGTGTATTATATGTTTATATGTGTGTGTATATGAATATATGCATGTATATATATATATATGTATATATATATATATATATGTATATGTGTGTATATGTGTATGTATATATATATGTATATATGCGTAGGTTTATATGAGTGTACTTAAATATTTTTGCCTATACTTTTTAATTATTTATTTAATTCTAGTCTCTACTACCTTTCCTATCTTTTGTATTTGGTTTGTTGTTAAGTGTTGCTGTTTGTTAATTTTTCTCTTATTGTATAGTTACTTTACCAATCCACATATATTATAATTACCTAGATATGCTAATTTTCATACTGTTTTTAGATCCACTGATGATGACATTAAATTGAATGTCGAAACGTTTGGAAATAAAGATTATTTTATAAATCTTTGGCTTTTCTTTGTTTGATGTATCACCCTCAAGAACTCACTCATATATATATATATATATATATATATATATATATATTTATGATATGCAGAGGATTTAAAATATATATGTATATATGTGATATGTAGCACATGTATAAAAAGAATTAAACACATTTGCTATAAAGTACATTTATATAAACTAGTTAATAAAAAAAGTAATGAACACTTGAAAGTAATGAATGGTTGAAAAATATTAAAGCTTTAATAAAAAAAATGCATATTTTAATAATTAAGTTTTAATACAAATTGTACTTAATTTTTTTGAATAAAATAATTTTTCACCATATTTGTCCACGAATTTGCAGTGAATAATGAGTGACTAAATTAAATGCTAAATTGTAAGTATTGTGAAATTCAGAAAGCCTAAATACGGTCTTAGAAAATAATATCAGATTTATATTCTGAATAATAAATGATCAAATGGAATCCATATAAAATTCTAAACCTTTATAAATTGCCTTAGAGTTGATAGGATCGCGCTTTCAGCCGGAAAAACTTTCGTTATGAGATATCACCTAATTTTGGGTCGTGGCAGTAGATTTGTTAGAGGTAAATAAGCGGTTAGTATTGTTGCTGCCATTAGGTTCGATTAACAGGGCTGGTCCCATAACAATAATGCAGTTAGCCCAACGAAATGTCACACATCCCGGATAGAAATGGATGGGTCACAAGCGGGCATATAAACCCATTAATACACACGCACGGCGACCATCACCGGACAACAGATTTCACTATGACCTGTGTACCTTTAATTTATACGCGGGTTAAGTAAATCACAAACACGGTTTGCACGGTCGCGCTATCACGCCTCACTGACGTGCGACAATATTTGCCCTGCGATTGCGTCTCTACTCCTGCCAACCTATAATATATATATATATATATATATATATATATATATATATATTTCAAAAGAAAACTTATTTTAAAAGTATAAAAGTGTATTTGGATATCAGATGTTTTTCAAAAATAACAAAATGTCTTGACGGATATCTTATCTTGTTTTCAGCTGCTAAACCAACTCCGCATACATGATTTTATTTAAATTTTGTTGCTAAAAATCAATATCGGAACTAGAAACCATGGCAGATGCACAAAAAATGATACAAGTAATATCTGCCAAAAAATAGATAACGAGTTATTTTGAACGTGCAAAGTTTTTTTTATAACTCAAAGTATCTCACTTAGTCATGTATATATATACTACTACTTTCTCAGGCATACATCAGGGCTAAAATAGAAGAAACTTGCATTTGTTGCAAAACCATTTTTAACTTCCCGTATGGCAAGTTATAGTAATCGTAAAAAATCGAAAATGTAAATTTGTATATTTCTTTACGTTTCAAAACCTTCTGAACATTTTGGCACACCTTACAATTAGAAAGAATGGATGTATGTGTGTGTATGTGCGTGTATGTGTGTGTGTGCGGATACAAATTTTCGTCGACGATTTCGGGAACTCCGTGTTGAAGCGATTTAAATAATTCAAAAAACATTCGATTCGTATTGATAAGGAGAAGTGCTGATTAGTTTTCGACAAAGGCAGATCTAGCCGTTCCGAAAATATGGGTCAAAAAGTGCCAAAAACGGTAACTCAGTTTTTAAGAGAACGGAGCGTCCGATTTCAATTTAAAAAACATTTTACTTGTATTAACAAAGAAACTAATCAAATTTCATAAAGGCAGGTCTAGCGGTTTCGGAGATCTAGTAAAAAAGTAAAAAAAGAATGCCATTTGGCGGTCAAAAATGATCATTAGACATAGGCACATCAAATTATCAGATATTTTATAGAGATTTTAACAATACGTATAAATTTTGTTTACATTTCTATGGGTTCCGTACCAATGTTTATCCGTTAGACGGCAACGCGGCGCTTACGCGCTTCGATATTTCGCTCTATGCAGTTAAAGTAGTACGATCGCTTTGAAAAAAAAGATCAGAATTCCTAAAATAAAGTAAGTTTTTGGCAAAAATTTATAGTTTCTCAAAAATCTATTTTTTCAAAAATGTTAATCTTTTTAAAATAAATAATTTTTGGTACGGGAAGTTCCAGCAATTTGCCTTAAAGCACGATGCCATGCGCCCCACTAGTATTCCGTTATGATCCCGACAATGACGAACGAAGATTTGTTCCCTTTGGGCTCATACTTCCTGTGCTAACGTCCCAAAGAGAACGAAATGACATTTGTGAACTGCTTTCTTATAAGCATTTATTAGCATTTTATATGTCCTTACCATATATGACCGTCCTACATAAACAACATGGTTTTTGTACTGGGGTGCATTTTTCCATAGGCAATTATACTTTTTACTTAATTAAAATACTATCTTACTGGTAGCCAATGAACCAATGATGTGTAAAAACGATTGAAGCTGATAATATAAGGTTGGGGAAAAAGAAATCCATTATTTTTTCGGTAGATGGTTGTAGTGATCGATATCTCGTAAATTATCGATCGATAATATATATATATCGATAAATTTATGCTCGTTGTCAAGGTAACAGTTCACACTAAAAAAATTCGTTTGCAGTTTTTTGTTTTGTCCATTCAGTTCTGAGTTACTCAGCGTTAAAGATGGAAGTCAACAAAGAGAAAATTCGGTACATTTTACAGTTTTTCTTTGATAAGGGCGAAAATGCAAGTCATGCGGATGAAAATGTGAATAGTGTTTATGGTCCCGATACTGTAACAGCTAATTACGCGCAATTTTGGTTTCGTCGATTCCGTTCGGGTATTTTTGACGTTAAGGATGCCCTTCGCATAGGCAGGCCCGTCGTCGAAAATGTCGACAAAGTCACTGAAATAATCGAAGTGGACCGGCATGTTAGTAGTCGTAGCATCGCCCAGGAGTTAAAGATCGACCACAAAACAGTTTTAAACCATTTGCACAAAGATGGGTTTAAAAAAAAGCTTGATGTTTGGGTGCCACACCAATTAACAACAAAAAACATGATGGATCGAATTTCCATCTGCAAAGCCTTGGCCAAACGTAATGAAATCGACCCATTTCTTAAACAGATGGTGACTGGGGATGAGAAATGGGTCACATACGACAACATTATGCGAAAGCAATCGTGGTCAAAGCGCGGTGAAGCAGCTCAGACAAGATACGGTAAAACAAGAATAATTACGTCACCATCGGAGATTATAAAAGCCTGAAGAGAACAAGTCAGTGCGCATTTTGTTGACTAAACGCCAAACAGTTCACATCACTCTTATTCAAAATATCAATTGTGTATTAAGTGTAACCAAGTAATGAATTAAATAAAATTTATAAATGTCTTCAGGTGTTTAATTAAATATTTCACAGTGGTAAAGTTTATGAAAAGCAGCAGAAGAACCTAAATTTTAATTGTTGGCATCGATTGGACGCGACATAACTGTTGGTGACGGCCTCAACATAAATTGTTGTTAACCCAGGGGTGCACAACAATACGTATATTGTGGAGGGATTGGTTCGGTAAATCTGAACAATAATTACGGTCCGGCTTACATTGAAATTTAGTGCCCAACTAACAAGTCGGTGAGCTTATCTAACCTTCAGACCCACCACGGACAACAAACGCATGCAGGGAGAGAACGGAGAACTACCAGTGTAGTGCTGACTTATGTTATCGCGATCGAACCGCAAACGAGTACCGCCTTGTGTTTGTACGATGCGTTCACATCGCAGTCCTATACAGGAGAGGCATTAGTTCGACAATGATAAATTCTAACTTCTGAAAAAAAAATCCCAAAAATTGTATTTGAAAGTATATCGAGCAAGTACTCGTAGAACTTACTGCTTACAGTTGAAGTTATTAATTCTATGATTATGTCTTTATTATGCTTCGAGGATGATATCTTTAAAAAAAATACTTTGTTAACTTGTCTTACCATACATATGTATTATTGGAAAGTCTCTTATGTGTATTATTCTTTATAACATGAAATTCCAGAGTCATTCTTATATTTATTAGTGAAGAAAATGCATTCTGAATATATTGTTTTTGATATTGATAAGACAAAATATTAGCTTTAATGGCTGAGACTGTACTTGTATACAAAAATATTTATGTCATTTACCTTCTTATATTTGAGATATAAAATAATATGAATTATACGTAGAATGCATCAATGAGCAAATTTCACTAATATAATGCTTCTAATATATCTCAACTAGGGTTTGTTGGTTCTCAAAAACCGGTTTTAAAAACCGTTTTTTGTCGAAAATTATGGAATTCGAAAACCGTTTTTTTGTGGAAAAAGTCGGTTTTCACTGTATGAATGAAAAATTACAAATATCGACAAATTTAAAAGATAGTTTCAAGCATTTTGATTCCTAGAATCATATCGATTCAATAGCATTTGGAGTCTTATCAGTCTGCTATGGTTCCTAGAAAGGTTTAGTGTTATCTTTTTGTCTAATGTATATATTAATTTTGATTTTTACACCTGTATATTAATTTAACACTTTCGACTCGGGAGTCGGACTGCCAGTCGGTACGCTGCTCTCGCAATATTATAGTGCTATACTTATCTCTCAACTCGGAATTTTTTTTTGTATCGGATTTTTTCAAAATGTGGTTATATTGCTTTTAAATATACTTATTATGATAATAAAATAGAAAACTTTAAAAATTAAAAAAAAATGCACTCAAAACCATGCTATATTGTTTAAATAATCATTTCTTCACAGATCTTTATTAGAATTATGGGGATCATGAGCTAATAAATTAATTTTGTTATATATTTATTTATAAAATTAATAAATCAATCAATAAATGAATGTAATAGTAAATTAATTTTCAAAAAATAAAAAAAAATTAAATGTAAGTATAGTTTGCGATGAGTCGTCGCTGACACGATTTGCCGCCGGAGCGGCGGCATCCGACCTTAACGGTAAAACATATCATGCCGCCGGAGCGGCGGCATCCAATCGCAACGGTAAAATGACTATGCCGCCGGAGCGGCGGCATCCGAGTCGAAAGGGTTAAATCAGTGTGACTTCTTGAAAAAGTAACTTCCTTAATCTAACTTCAAACAAAGAATTTTAGCCTTGGAAGCCACAAATAAAATAACAAAAAACTTAGAACAAAAAACCTAGAATTAATATATCAGGCAAACAATTAAACCTAGCTTGGTCGCAAGTGAAAGAGTATTTTCTATTGATTTAAATTTTGTGTGTAAACAAAAGATACGTCTCAGTACCACATCGATCGTTCTCAGTCTTTTTTTTAATCATATTTTATTAAACAAAACAATAATTAGAATTTTTAAAATTAATTAATAAAAATTGCTCGGAATAGAAAACCTTAATTGTTTTTGAAACTAAAATTGATATTAACAATTTTTTGTTTAAAAATGAAATTATTTTTAATTTTTTGAAAACGTTCCTTTCACAATCATAAAAATATATATCCCCTCTATCATAAAATATAAATATATAATAACAAATGATTATTTTCAAAGTTATTTAATTGAGATAAACTTTTTCATTTACTAATTAAAATTAAAATAATTTTGTTTACAATCCATAAAATTAAACAATAAATAAATTCAGTCAAATTCTGCTTTAAAACACACTAAACTTGCGGATAAATTTTTGTTATTACAAAATATTCGAGCAAAAATTGATTTTCTATATAAAATTAAAATTCGAAAACCGGTTCTCTGAAATGTTGTTTTTTGTATAAACGTTCAACAACCAACGTACATTTGCTATTTTCCACCATCACAACTCAACATATATGTATGTAAATAGTAGTAAGTAAGTATGCAGGATATGAAAAAAATAAAATTGCATTTTTGTTCAAGTTTTTAATTATAGCACAGCAACGCGTGATCGGGTACAGCTAGTTAGTTATGAAATATGCAATATTGGTAATAATTGACTTACCATCAACATCAATATTTGCCGCTGCTAATAAAACACATTTGAAAAAATCACACAATAATCTCACATAGTGTATTATTTTAAATAGTTTTTTTTCAAATATAACAAATAACAAATATGTCAATGTAACTATTGTAAGTATAATTTATAATCAGCAACACAACTCAAAATTCACGAAAGTAAATATGGCGTCAAAGCATCTACGAGCTGTAACACACGCAAACAAAAACTGACCTTTGCCCATCCGTGAGGTAAACTGATTTATTGGTAATAATTTTAAGTGACACCAGACATCATTATAGATACCATGCTTTCAAAAGTGGCATAGAACATTAAGGCGCCAAAATCAAATAGTCTTCCCAAATTGACGTTATTATACTAACAAGCAATTTTGTACAAATGCGTTCATAATATTTAAGTATCATTTAAATAGATACATAAAAAATCTAGATTTTAAAGGCTATAGGAAAATATAATTACATAAATATATAATTTGGCTACACAATTCGTACAAACATTTATTTATAAAATTGTAGAAATTTCAGAAAAATTAGAGAAGTTTTATTAACAGTTTTTTATGCTTATTTCAACTTTCAATAAAAATCAACTTATTCATTTTAAATTTATTTTCTTTTTTGAATAATAAATGATTATTACATAAAATTAGCAAATAGTATTTTTTGATGGAAACATATAGGGGGAAGGCCCGTAACGCCGGACGGCACCTAAAGCCGGACACTCTATTTAACACGTACTATTTAAGCGAGTATAAATCTTTTTATTTCAAAATACAAGTGAAAGGGGCGCGGGGGGCACACAAACTTTATTAGAACATCATAAGTACTGCGCTGAATCAAAATTTTGCTTACATCATTATATACTGAATAATCGTGTTATATTATTTTATAAACTTACCACTTTAATGTTCAACAAAATTTTTATCCACATGACTATTTGCTCATATTAAACAAAGGTTCGAATTTTATTATATCTTCCAGCTGTTACAGTTCACTTAATTATTCTTAAGTAAATATGCAGTATAGCACTGTAATTAAAAATAACAGAAATTACAAATATAATTCAAGAAAAGTTTAGTGAAAAATAATTTGTTATAGATTGGTTATCAAAAAAAAGCTTAGTTGCTAAAATAATATTTTATATTTTGTAACTACAAAGCTAGTAAAGTTTGAATGAATTAAAAATATTTAAAAAGTAAATACACACAAAAATATTGCAAATCATGCAATTGGTTGACAATGAACTCTATGCCAATTCCGATAATGATGATGCAGCTGCAGATTTGCCAGAGGGTTATGACGTTGATATATTTCAACAAGGCGATGTCAAAAACGATGGTGATAGTAAAACCAAAACGCCTATCATTAAAAGTAGGTACACATGCCCAACGAGAATTTTACAAGATGATCTGTACAAATTGATAATTAGTTTGAACACGAAACAAAAAGAATTTATACTGCATATTTTTCATTGTTACAAGTTGGAAAAAACTGCTATTTCAAATATTTCTAAGTGGATCAGCCGGCGTTGATCAAAGCACGGTTATTGAGAAAATTTATCAGCTAATTACAAACTATTTTGATGGTTTGCCTGGAGGTGATATGGACGAATTTGTTTTTCTATTATGCGCTCCCTCCGGAAAAGTAGCCTTCCTAATTAATGACAAGACTCTTCATTTCGCATTTATTTTGCCCAGTAAGCAATTTGGCGTTAACTTGGTCCAGTTCTCTAGCGACTTAGCCAACAATACTGTGTGAGAGAAATTATCGAAAGTTCAACTAGTGATAATCGATATTTATTTCTATGTTAGGCAGTGCCACGTTGAGCCGAATTGATGTACGTCTCCATCAAATCAAAAGCGTAAATGAGGGTTTGGGGTTTTTTCAATATTGGCGGTGGGAGACTTGAACCAGTTGCCGCCAGTAAAAGACAGACCGATATACCAAGTTTCTCGTCACACCGAGATGGAAACATTTTTTGACGTCAATCCACTCTGGAATGAATTTCACTTCTATGAGCTAACTGAAGTGATGAGGCCAAGGGATGATTTGTTGTTTATTAATGCGCTAAATAATCTAGCTATCGACGCATTGACTAATGAAGATCTGACATTCATAAATAAACGAGAGGTGAATCCGGATGACGTTCCGAAATATGCTGTTAGATTGTACGGAACAAACAAAAATATAAGCATGTATAATAAAAAAAAATGAGAGTAACATCATTTTTTTAATTGTGTCAGAAGCTGACAATTCATATTCTAACAATTTAAACAAACATCAAAAGAAATCTCGGTAAAAACTGCTGCAAACTAGAGCTAATGATGATTTCAGATTAGAAAATAAAATAAATTTTAGGATCAGTATAAAATATATGATTAATTACAATATAGATATCAAGGATGAACTTGTCAATGGAGCATTCGGGATTTTGAAACTTGTGACTTTCAATGAACAATGATGCAACATGTAGGGAAAATTGCAAGATTATGTAATTATGAATATATGATACAACATCAAATAAATAATAATTGGACACCAATTAAAAGAATAGCCATCAAGACGAATGTGACCGATGATGAAAAATATATTTAATATATAAGTAAATTACAATCAAAATGGACGTGGTTTATTATGTTACGCCAAAAAAAAAACTGAAAATCGAAAATGTCATTGCGGATACAGATTCGGACAATAGAGGGAGCATTGAATTGATATTATTGTATTTATATTGCTGCAATAATATTCAAAAATAAAAATAACGTCGTCGCTTGATATGGGATATATGATAAAAATAACGTTAAATTATTATGTGGCCCTAGTGAGCCCAGAAATATGGGGTAAATAATCTATCTTATATATCTAAAACAAACGTCTTTGAAAAATGTCATTAAAGTATCAGCGGTGGAAACTGTGATGTCTCAAACTGTTGCCTTCATTTTTTGTTTCTATTCCGAGAAAAAATAATTTCAATAATTTGTTTCAATATAGCGTATAATAAATGTGAATTATATACAAGTAATTGTGTCACGCAAATGTAATTAGAACTGTCGATTCTAAATGAAAATTTCATTATCTGATACATCTAAAATACACATTGCTTAAGATGATATCCACCGATTTTGATAACGGGACAAGAACTGGAATTTTCAACATATACCAAAACGTCAACGTTAATCAAAAATAATTTATCTGAATTTACTTTTTGCAAAACCTGATTGCAATAAACTTAAGTAAAAAAATGTTTATTTAATGACAATAAAGATAGATAAATAAAAAAAAAATAATACAGGCATTGTGCTCATCCACAAGTATATAAATAAATAGCATGATCAAAATCTTGGTTACATCATTATATAATGAATAATTAGAGTATCTAATTTTAAAAACTTACGACTTTAATGTTCAACAAAAATTTCACCCTCTTGACTATTTGCTCATATTAAGGCCAAAAATTTCATTTTAAAACTGATACATCTTCCTGCTATTACAAGGTTACTTAATTATTCTTGAATAAATATGCAGTATGGCCCTGTAATTAAAAAAATACAAATATAATTCAATAAAAGTTTAGTAGAAAAATAATTTGTAATAGATAGGTCATCGAGTGAATGACTTTACTAGCTAGATATTTGAATGTAACATAAACTTACAGAAAATTTAACAAATTTAAAATATTCAAGAAATAAATATAAACAAAAAATTTGATAGATAAAACCAAATGATTAAGCGATATTATCACAGATACGGATTTCAAAATATCTAGCTAAACTTCCAGAAAAATTTCAATGTAATAAGCAGAAAGCAATCTAAGTATGTATTTAAGTTAGAGAGACTATATTAAAATCTATCTTATTGAAACTTGAATCTGATGGACAACCACATTTCACTACTATTGTTCAATTAATTTAAATATTTATATTAATAAAATAAAAATAATATTCTTAAATTTAGTTCAGCAAAAATATCATTTTTGGCATATCAATTATTTATTTTCTAAAGAAATAACGCGAAACCATCGCCAAACACAAATATTTTTTTAGCATAATTTCTAATTTCTAACATTTCATTCAATTGTTTTTAATTTATTTCAAATAAGTGAATGGCAAATTGATATATAACATATGCACTAAAATAATTACATTAGAATATATTTGATCAAAAAATATTTTTAAATGTAATATAATAATCATAAATTGGTTTTAAATCGTGATTTATAATACTTATGTGATGCTAATCCGAATGAACACGGTGAGCAAATGTAGATCAGAAATCCATGTGTCTTAAATTTTTCAGAAACATTTAGAACTATCATCTCATAGTGTTTTATTTTCTTTAAATTCACGACTGTCAAAAATTAATAAATTTTCAAAAATTTAAATATTTCGAACATAAAATGTTAATAATATAGCCTAGAATAAATTTCAATATACCTGATCTTTTTGAATTTGCCACAAATATTTAATATCTTTCTGTCATCTGTCATTTTTTATAATTTAAGGTAAATGTAATATTTCGCTTTTATATAGTGATTTATAATATTTTGATGACATTGTCGTATCCGAAATATCAAGCAAATCAAATCAAAATCATAAATAGAAATCCATATCTTGAAGTTTCTGTTGAAGTTTAATACTAAACGCTCTGTGTCTACTATGTTTATGTATATATGTTTGTCTTTTGTTTTATGTAAAACAAGTAGTTGTTAATAATGTTTGTAATGAATGTGATTAGTTAAAGAATATATAATCAGTCAGTCTGTTTTTATCCTTCTGCATAAACGGTTGTATTATTAATCACATAAACTTTTAACATAAATTCTACAGGTTATGGGCCCAGATCCCATGTTTTTTAAAGTTTATTGAATAACAGTTTAGTGTTTTTTTAATCATTATGTCGTCGGGATACTTGGTGAATGTACCGAAGTTAAAAGGACGTGAAACATATGACGATTGGGCGTTTGCAGCAGAAAATTTTCTAATCTTAGAAGATTTAGCAGAATGCATTGTAGAGCCGAAGCACGGGGCAGTACGGGAAATTGATGTGATCAAGGATAAAAAGGCGAGAGCAAAATTGATATTAACATTAAATACAAGTTTATATGTACATGTAAAAGAAACAAAAACCTCAGCCCAGCTATGGTCCAAATTAAAGGCGATGTATAGTGATTCAGGTTTCACTCGAAGGATTAATCTCTTAAGGACATTAATTTCTACTAGATTAATTAATTGTGAATCCATGAGCTCATATGTCAATCAAATAATAGAAACAGGGCAGAGATTGAGGGGAACAGGATTTAATATTGATGATGAGTGGATAGGCTCTTTGCTCTTGGCAGGATTGCCGGAAAAGTTTTCGCCGATGATTATGGCGATTGAGCATTCCGGTATGGCCATTACAACGGACACAATAAAAACGAAGCTGCTGGATATAAGCAACGATGTTGCAGTTAATAATGATGAGAGCGCCTTTGTAGCAAAACAAAATGGCAGGTACAAGCAGCGCCAAGACTCAAACTCCAATAATTTTGATACTAAAAAGGAAGTTAGGTGTTTTAAATGCAAACGACTTGGTCATTATAAAAATAAATGTCGTTTCAATAATGTGAATAATAAGCCTGATGAGAATGAATTTAACAGAGTTTTTTCAACTGGTAGTTACAATAAAACAGATTGGTATGTTGATTCTGGAGCCAGTATTCATCTTGTGAATGACAGTAACAATTTAAGAGAATACAACAAGAAACCTGATGTGCAGGAAGTAAGGACACCTAACAATATGCAATTGAAGGTAGTGTCTTGTGGCAGCGTTTCTCTTAGGACAGAAGTTTATGGTCAAGTTTATGATGTTGAAGTACAGGATGCTCATTATGTGCCACAATTGTCAGCAAATTTATTATCTGTTAGCGCTCTTACCAGAAAGGGTAACAGGGTTGTATTCAATGATAATAAATGCAAAATTTATGATAAAAATAACACTTTGGTTGCAGTGGCGGTACTTACAGGTGAAGTATATAAACTCATGACAAATAATATTAATTGTTTGTTAGTTACAGATCCTACGTCAGGAAATATATGGCATAGACGGTTAGGACATATAAATAAAACAGATTTCTGTAAATCGAGTAAAGGCTTAGTGAAAGGACTCACCATATCCGAGAAGGCAACATCGAACATAAATAATTGTATAGTTGGTTGTAAAGGAAAGCAAACTAGATTGTCATTCAAACACAAAGGATCAAGAGCAGTAAAAGTTCTGGAAAATATTGAAGATGTGCCTAGCAAGAACCCAATAGAATCAGTAGTGAACAGTGTTTCAGTGGGGGTTAATGAAATGCATACTGTAACGGAAGAAAGGAATCAAAATGCTGGCAGTGATCATGAACAAAATGTTATAGAAACACAAAAGTCTAAAAGAAAAAGAAAGAAGAAAATGTTTGACGATCATGTCACATATGCGTGTGACAATTTTCAGAGACCGAGTGCATGGCAATGACAGGTGCTTCTAAAGATGCGATATACTTAAAAGGTTTGTTAATGGAATTAACGGATATAGATGAGAGTGTATGTTTTTACAATGATAACGAGTCAGCGCAAAAACTCTCATAAAATCCAGTTTTTTAACAAAAGGTCAAAACACATTGAAGTGAGACATCATTTCATCAGGAAGCGATTACAGATGGTGTGATCGATCTAAAGTATGTGCAGACATATGATATGCCTGCTGATATATTCACGAAGAGCTTAAGTGTACATAAACATTTGAAGCTAATAATAGTTAGGTATGAGTACACAAGTTTAGTATAGTGGGGGTGTTGAAGTTTAATACTAAACGCTCTGTGTCTACTATGTTTATGTATATATGTTTGTCTTTTGTTTTATGTAAAACAAGTAGTTGTTAATAATGTTTGTAATGAATGTGATTAGTTAAAGAATATATAATCAGTCAGTCTGTTTTTATCCTTCTGCATAAACGGTTGTATTATTATTCACATAAACTTTTAACATAAATTCTACAGTTTCTAGAACCATTAACAACTGTCTTCTCACAGTGTTGTTTTATTAATTCATAACCATAGACAATATTAGAATACTTCGTGTTCATAACTGTCAAAATCAATTCAGATTTCTAAAATTTTAAGGCTTTGAACATAAAATGAGCTTTTATAATATTGCTAAGCAAATCAAGTCAAAATCATAAGTAGAAATTCATTTCTTGAAGTTTCTAGAACCATTAACAACTGTCATTTGACAGTGTTGTTTTTTTTAATTCATAACCCTAGACAATATTAGAATACCCCGTGTTCATAACTGTTAAAATCAATTCAGATTTCTAAAATTTTAAGGTTTTGAACATAAAATGTGCTTTTATAATATTGCTAAATGGACATGTGAACAAATCAAATTTAAAATCATGAATATTATAAGGATATTAATTAAGAAAAGATTGAATAGATTTTACTAAATATATAAAATATAATTGAATAAAAATATAAAATATTATATTGTAGTATAATAAAATAAACAAATGAAATGTATATATAACATAGGAAAATTGTTTCATAATCTCTCATACCAGAAACCCCTGTCAGGCTGAGATACGAAAGTAATATATAAATAAAAAAAAATCTAAACGAAATTCCCCGCACTTCAACTCTAGTCCAACTGTCAAGTGAAGTCGATGCATCCATTGGCGGTGGCGATTGTAAAAATACCCAAGAAATCGAGTCAGAAGATGAGCCTGCCGATGCAATTAGATTCCAGTTTACCATATTCATTGGAAGTGAAATTATAAGAGTTGAGGGTACAAATTACCTTATAACGGATGCTGCAAGGGATCACTTGGCGGAATACTTTTTAAGTTCCAGAGAGAATTAGATCAGGGGCGTTCCTAGAAGGGGGAGCGGCATTTTTTATGTTTATTTATGGTTGTAAAAATCAACTTATTCATGTCAAATTATTATGATTATTATTGAAGAAAAAAGCGGTTCAGTAGTTTAGGGATCCATCGCAAAAAACATTGCGACACGAATTTTAGTATATTATATAAAATGTAATTTAATTAGCTATTAGATGTCACTACTAAAATATCAATAAAAAATAATTACCGAAATAACGACACAAAAATGCTTGAAGTATATATTTTCCAAAAAAATATAAATAAGTTATAGACAAAAATTAATTGCTCTTGAACTCCAGTTCAACAGACAAGTGAAGTCGATGCATACATTGGCGGTGGCGATTGTGAAAATACCCAAGAATTCGAGTCAGAAGATGTGCCTGCCGATGAAATTAGATTCCAGTTTACCATATTCCTTGTAAGTGAAATTATAAGAGTTGTGGGTACAAATTACCTTATGATGGATGCTGCAAGCGATCACCTGGAGGAATACTTCTCTAAGTTCCAGAGAGAATTAGATCAGGGGCGTTCCTAGAAATGGGGCGGCATTTTTTATGTTTATTTATAGTTGTAAAAATCAACTTATTCATGTCAAATTATTATGATTAGTATTAAAAAAAAGGTTCAGTAGTTTAGGGATCATCGAAAAAAACATTGCGACACGAATTTCAGTATATTATATAAAATGTAATTTAATTAGCTATTAGATGTTACTACTAAAATATCAATAAAAATAATTACCGAAATAACGACAAAAAAATTAAATGCTTGAAGTATATATTGTCCAAAAAAAATATAAATAATTTATAGACAAAAATTAATTGTTCTTCAACTCCAATCCAACTGTCATCAAGTGAAGTCGATGCATACATTGGCAGTGGCGATTGTGAAAATACCCAAGAAATCGAGTCAGAAGATGAGCCTGCCGATGCAATTAGATTCCAGTTTACCATATTCATTTGAAGTGAAATTATAAGAGTTGAGGGTTCAAATTACCTTATGATGGTTGCTGCAAGGGATCCATCCACTTGCAGCATCTTAGAAAATTATTCCACCTGGAGGAATACTTTTATAAGTTCCAGAGAGAATTAGATCAGAGGCGCTCTTAGAAGGGGGGACGGCATTTTTTATGTTTATTTATAGTATTAAAAATCTTATTCATTTAAAATTTAATTTCTTTTTCGAATAATAAATGATTATTATGATTATTATTAAAAAAAAACGGTTTAGTTGTTTAGGGATCCATCGCAAAAGAACATTGCGACACGAATTTTAGTATACATATAAATTGTAATTTGATTAGCTTTTAAAAAATAAATGCTTGAAGTATATATTTTCCAAAAAATATGAATAAGTTATAGACAAAAATTAATTGCTCTTATTTTTCTTTGATAATGTAATTACTGTCTATTATAAGTAATTTTTGTCTATTTATACAAAAGTGGGGTTTTATTTTAAAATCTCTTAAGTATTTATAATATTTAATATGTACAGTCAATGGTTTTTCTTGCCAGGAACGAGGTAATCCATCTCGAAACATCCAACTAAATAATCTAGATGTTTTTGGCTTGCTTCAAATGTTATAATAAATTTTATCTATTTATATACCTACATATACATATTATTATAAAATTTTGTCTAATAAAAATTTTTCTTTTTTCTAGGTAAGTTTTTTTGGATACTGCACTACATATTTTAGTTTTATAAAGTGCCATGAAAACGAGCCCGTAAAAGGTTTGGACTTTTTTTTAATACAATATGAATAAATACATAATAATAATAATAATATAAAGTAATATAATATATAAACTAAAGAATCAACAATGTTCTGAGATGATCCTAGTATTAAGATTCATCATTCCCAATTTTGTTATTCGTATACCAAATAAATTACTACTTAATACATCTCAACTATAATAAATTTGCAAATGATTAAAAATTAGAAATCATCTTGATGTACACAATTAAAATAAGATGATTCAAATCTGAAAAATCAATACTTATGAAAAATTAACTACCAAAAATAAATAATGAGGCAAATGTATATTTTATACATAAATATATGAAATAGAGACATTTTAATATTTATGTTAGAACGTAGGAAAGGTAATTAGTAAAGTTTCTAGCCATAGATTAGAATAGGTAAACTAATCACTAAAATAAACATTACAATGCTTGGGTCTTAGCAAAAGGCCCTTTGCCATTTATACAGTAACTTGTAATATTTGTTTATGAACACTCCAATAATATCAAGCAAATTTTAATTAAGAACTCGTAAAGGCGTAGGCCGAAGGTTAGATGAAATACGTGACAAGAATTGAAAAATATTGGGAATAAAAATAAGTTGAATGAAATACAATGATTTTAAAGTAATGAGAAAACGTTTTTGTCAACGTAAAAGTCTACTACTATTATGCTGTGAAATTTTAAAATAATCGCAAAGTACAATAAAAATTAATATGAAATATTTTATTAGCAGTGGTAGTAAATTTATATACTATATAAATACTTAGACACATTAAAATAAATTATGGTCTTTGTATTCAATATAACATTCTTGTGTTCACTTCACTTCTTTATATCAAAATTCATTTAGCGCCAAATCCGTTTTAGTTCACGATTACTTCAAATGCGTACCACTGTAGGATAATTTATTTAAAAATTCGTCAATTACTGCAATAGTAAGCCAAATTATCTATATAGATGAAAAGTCGTTTAAAATATGATATATAAAAAAATAACGTATATGGCTTCAGTAAAACCAAAAAATATGGGTTAACAACATCTATCTTATAAACCCAAAAACACATCCAAGAAGCAACTGTTAAAAGGTATTGAAACTCTTAAAAAGATTTCCATTAGGTTGATGGCAACCCTTTCGTATCAAAGTGACCAAAAAGTTGTTGCAATAGTATTCAAAGTTATCCATAGTAAAAAAAACGTCGTTTGAAATAGGATATATAATGAAAGTAACGTATGAGGTAAAAAAAACAAACCTCTTTAAAAGATGCCCTTAATAATGCAGTGGTGACGAGAACTGACAACTGTTTCATTCGAATATTCATACCGAAAAAAAATAATATTCATTAATTTGCTTCAATATAGCGCACAATTTATTTTAATTATATGAAATAAATCAGTTTGTGTCACAAAAAAATGTAATAAGAACTGGTGATTCTAAATAAAAATTTCATTATCTATTAAATCTAAAATACATATTATAATTTAGTAGTCTTTATATCAATCACCAAATCCGTTTAAGTTCACAATTACTTCAAATACGTACTCATTTATTAAATAATTCGCAAAAAAATGGAAAATAAAAATAACATACTATAAAATACACACAATACATATAAATAAAATAATAATGATTTAAAATGCATCTTTATTATAGGTTATAAATAAAAAGTAATGCTAACTGGTATCAAAAAACCCCGAAAAAGATCAATTTCACTTTATTAGTAAGTTTATAAGAAAAATGTAAAAAATATATTAAAATTCATAATGATTCATATTTCTAGCCAATCAAAACGTTCAAAACAAATGTGTTTTGCAGTAGAGTTTGAAAAAATAATATTTTTATCGAAATTAGAAGCATATGAAAAAGGTAATTAGTTAGCTAAATAAATATTCATTAAAAGTTGAAATTTGCTGTGATTTTGCAGAATATGTTCGACATGCACGTATGGTTACGGAATGAATTAAGCTAGTAAGGTAAGGCACCACTGTATTGATTTACTTTCTAAATATACTCAAATGTATCGTATTATTTACAATAAACTATTTCAAACAACCCCCATCCTCAACACATATTCAAAGCAGTGAGAAATATTTTTTTTATTATTGTTTTTGACTTTGTAGACAAGTTGGCCATTTTCAATTACAATAGTTATTCTGTACTATTCTCATGCAAAACTTTTAATTTCATGTTATTAGATTTAATAAAATTATATAGCGCTCCATTTGTTCTTAAATCTGACAACAATAGTGTAAAATCCTTTTCATTTTATGATGGCATTGATAAGAAATGCCAATTTCAAATCTTGAATTGTCAAGTTTCCAGGGAAAAGAATGAAAAAAACTAAATAATTAAAAATAATATTCATTAAAAATGCAAATGTCGGAGAAATATGTGGAAACAAATGAAATTAATTCATTTTATCCATTTCGTTCTAAGTTTTTATTTTATATTTCACTTTATATTGAAATTACTGCTGTCAAGAGGGTAAATGCAGCCGGCGTTTCAGCCGGGATAGTTTATAACGAAGCTCTAATTCAAGAGTCGGTGTAGATTCGCTAATTGTAATTGTAAAATCGTATCCATTGCATGCACGCCATATGTGCGCCAGCCGAATGTGGGCTCTCGAGGCGCCTAGGGAACTTCGCCGCTGCATTATGTGCGGTTATCGAGATATACGTGACCAGATTGTTTAACTTATGACACTTGGCCGGAAAATTTCTACATTTTTATGTATGCGTTTTGCATCGCGAATCCATGCCCGTGAATGTCAGTTTCAATATTCGAACTATCGACTGAATTGAATAGATGATATACATTTTCAACATCAATACCAGCTTACTAGATGCAACATAAATTGCAGTCAAGCAAGAGATCCACAGCAGTTTCTGAAATATACATGCATACATATTGGGTAGCGCGAGACATCGTGCACGTTTCCTTATCAATACGAATCGAATGTTTTTTGAATTATTCAAATCGGTTGATTGGTGTTACTGAAATCGTCAACAAAAATTTGTATCCGCACACACACATACACGCACACACACATACACACATACATCCATTTTTCCTAAAGTATGCCAAATTTTTCAGAAGGCTTTGAAACGTAAAGATATATAAAAATTTTCATTTTCGTTTTTTTTGCGATTACTATAACTTGCCCTACGGGAAGTTAAAAATACAAATTTTTAATGAGATTAAATAGTAAAGCCATTTACCAGCTTTTATAAAATTAGACGTCTAAAGTAGATTTTAAAAAAGCTCTATTGGTACATAAATTTCAAAGTAGAATATTTAGGATAATATTCCAAAGCACTATTTAAATATTGATTGTTTTTGGTTATTTTTTAAAGTAAGGTAGCCAATGGATACTAAAAATATAAAGACATTTACAAAATCTTGTTACAGCTGATATTAAAATTCAAAGAATAGTTTTAAATAGAATATAAATGCCATCATGAATTTAAATAGCATTTAAAAAAAATAGGCATTAATGAAAATAAAAAAACTACAAATAAATATAGTCAAATATTAGATTAATATCAACAACCTATAAAATTATTTGCATATACGATTCACATATATACATTAATTTAGAGGAATATACCAATATATCCAAGTCATAATACAATAAAAACCTGAGTTAATGAAAACTTCTTCTTCAACAATGTAGTAAAGTAGAGCGTGGCACAAATGTCCAATTTGTCTTTAAGCAATTACATTGTAGAAACCAAATCAATTACGTCATAACAAATACCGCATATCAAACAAACAACAATCTAACCATGTTCAATAAAACTCCCATGTACTCCCATCATTGTAGAAATTTGTATTTTTTGCTGTTTGTTCAAAAATTTGTGACATGGTTTTTTTACCCTATAGGCGAGGTTAATTAAGACGGCCAGATGGAAAACAGGTCCAATGTCTCATTTTAATTTTAAAGGGGTTTTACAAAACAATAGCTACATTACTCGACCCATTCAAAATATGAACTTCATGGGCGCATTTTTATAGATATCACTTTAAACAGTCTTGATCTGGTATTTCGTTAGAAATATTCAGCCACTAAATTGGAATAATTATTTTTAAAATCACTTATGAAATTGCTTTCTTAACTTAATTTTTTTTTGCGATTTTTAAATTTTTATACCTTTACCAAGTAAAGGTTCAGTTTACCCTTTTCACATAATCCAGATTTAAACTTATATAGAGGTTATATAAAAAAATTGTTGAATCCATTTTAAAATTAATAATGCATCTTATAAAAGAAATAATTAACGTATGTATAACTAGTTGGTTTGGTATTTAGCCTTGAGGCAAGTTACATGAACTTCCCGATATGTGTAAATAATTGACTTAATTAATAAAATATAAATTAATTTATGAGTAATTAAAAGTATTCCGAGTGTATTTATTACACATAATTGAAAACGAACAAATACGTTAACTCGGAGTATTTTATAAAAGCAAATTTTCACAAAACAATAATTTTTATAATTATACCAGTTTTTGTAGGAATTTAATAATTTAGTATGTTTATTGTATTATAGTGAATCTAAAAACTACTCATTTTCTCAAACTTTGATGATTTTTTAAAAATAAACTACTTGCCATAAGGCCGTAATATTACAGTAAGTTCTATAAGACCATGGTATATATCGCTAAAAAAAATCCATAAAAATCGGCTTAATTTTTTTTTTCAACAGTTAATTACAAGAAAACGGCTCGGTAGATTTTCACCTAAAACTAATCAGTATCATACCCAACTAATATCTTTCGAGCAGTTTTTGATTTTTTAAAACCCTGTTCGGTAGGATGAGCTTAAATGTAGACGAAAAGTTTAACACTTTTTTCCAAATTTCAAAGAAACGGCTCGGCCGATCGTCGCACAAAACTGACAAACGATAGTCCTCATCGAAATACATCAAATGGTTTTTAAATTTCTGAAATCGGTTCAGGCGTCGATGAAAGGTCTAATTTCGACAAATGCCAAAAAAACGATACCAATTTTTGCAAACTTTGTCGAATTTTCAAAGTTAAACCAATTGTCGTAGGGCCGTAATATTTTAGTATGATCTAGAAGACTATAGTATCTACCGTCAAAAAAATAATAACAAAAATCGTGAAAAAATTTTTTTAACACTTTATTACAAGAAAACGGCCCGGCCGATCTTTACCAAAAACTTATCAGCACGATTCCCAATCAATATCTTTCGAACAGTATTTGAATTTTCTTAATCGGTTCAGAATTGCGGGCTAAAACGTAGACGAAAAAATTTTCACTTTTATGCTATTTATAAAGAAACGTCTCGGCCGATCGTCCCAAAAAACTGACAAACGATAGTCCTCGTCGAGATACATCGAATGGCTTTTAAATTTTTTAAATCGGCCCAGCCGTTTTCGAGAAAACGTTCATTTACGGCAAAAAATCTGTTCACATACACACACACACATATACTTTTTACAAATTTGGTCTCATTCGATTCAGAATGGCTTGAAACGTCGAGAAAACATAAAATTAGCGAATCGGATTTTTTTATGAAAACACAAACTTCTCCTTCGGGAAGTTAAAAAATATGTTAAGGTCTCGTAATCAAAGCTCAAAACAAAGGCTCAAAAACACAAAAACTAACAAAAGAAAATACTTTTGTTATGAATTTTCAAATATATGCCGTTTTTATTCCAATAGCAACGTCGTAAGAATCAAGTTGATGGCTGGTTATACATTTTTATTCTACTACTTTCAAATATTATTGTAAAAAATTCTTAACTTTGGACCATTTTATACGCTGACCTTTGAGTCCCCGCTTTTCGATATACATTATACAGTTTAATACTCATTAAAAATTTAATATTAAATGCCGCCAAGATGTGAAAAAATAAAAATAAATTCATTTTATCTATTGCTTAGTTAGTAGTTGGTAATATTTGAATGTAACGGCTATTAGTGCTACTAATAGATAGATGGCTCTGTGACAGCACATGTGCACAATACGCAGAGAAAATAAATTATACTAAGATATTAGAGAGGTTTGAAAAGCAAAAATAAAGATCATAAAATCAAGAAAGTAAAGTTTTGTACTTTGTATTACAAATCTGACAAAACCTCTAGAACAATATCAGTAATATTGTTCTATGATTGATACAGAGTAAAAATAAATTTAATATAAAACATATACTATGTAGTATGACTGATTTTTCTATCTTTATTTTATTAAATTTCTATTTAATTTCATATTTATTTATTTAATTTATTGCACTTTTTTAATTCCTCACATAATACATTTATCAACATTGCTAGTTTGCATGTGCGGGTGTATGTATGTATGTGTTTATGTATAGGTATCCGTATGTTGTCTGTATAAATAACATAGGATTGCATTACTTTTTGTTACATTAATTAACTGTATATAGCCGATTGGCGTTTTATAAAATGATATAAAATATAATAAAAATATTTTATTCAGAAAAAAATTAGAGATTTCTGAACAAAATATTCATACCTTAGATAAAATGAATGTATGTATATTTATGTGTGTGTGCGTATATTTGGATACAATTTGCAGTCCATGATTTTGGGAACGTTAAGTTACTGTGTGGGAAGTTCCAGCAATTTGCCTTAAGGCATAATGCTATGCACGACCCTCTTTATGTTTTCTACCAAGACTATCCACAAATGTGATCGAATATGTTAAAATAATTCTACATTATAATATTTTAATCATTTTTATAACTCTCTGAATATATAAAGTACTCATTTGGCACAAACTGATATTTCATAACAGAGATGTTCAAAATAATAATAATTTAAGCAAAATGATAAACAATGTGAGACATCATAATAGTTTATATGACAAGTTATATTACGTCTAAAGTACATTTTAAAAAAAAACTCTATTTTTACATAAATTTCAAAGTAGAATATTTAGGATAATATTACAAAACACTATTTAAATATTGATTGTTTTTGGTGATTTTTTAAAATAAGGTAGCCAATGGACACTAAAAATATAAAGACATTTACAAAATCTTGTTACATCTGATATTAAAATTCAAAGAATAGTTTTAAATAGAATATAAATGCTATCATAAATTTACATAGTATTTAAAGTAAATATGCATAAATGAAAATAAAAGAAAAACTACAAATAACTATAGTCAAACATTAGATTAATATCAACAACCTATAAAATTATTTACATATATTATTCACATATATACATTAATTTAGAGGAATATACCAATATATCCAAGTCATAATACTATAAAAACCTGAATTAATGAAAAATTCTTCATAAGTTTAATAAATTTTGCCTTAAACAAATAAAAAAATGATAAAGATCTGTTAAATGTTTTTGCTTCATGTAGAGAATCTTATAAAAATATAACATTAATAAATAAATCGTGTAGTTATGCAATACTCATTTTAATTAAAAGTTATTCGCACAAAGTCTTTATATTATCAGCTTCCTATGCAACCTTTTAGTATAGTATTAATTTACTAAATATATTTACATCCCTTATTAAAAATATACTTTCTATATTATAACTTTTATACCTAATGGCTGGTTTGTGCAAGATATTTTTTTTTTTTTTTTATTTTTGTTAATTTTAACAATCAGATTACAATACAATCTATAAGTTAAAAGTTATGGTATTGAAAATCAAAATCAAAAAGAAAAAAAAAATAGAATAAAGGAAATTAAAGAAAAGAAATAGAATAAATGATAATTAAAATAATAGTATTAATAATAAAAACGATAATCAATAATAAATAATATTTAAAAATAACTTGTATGAAAATTTTCCTGTGCGAAACAGGGAAATTATGTTGTTGACGGTAGATCGCTGGGCCATTTTCTTTTCAGGCGTTTTAATTTTACGTTTTTTTTTTTTAATTAGATATAGTTGGTAATTTTCTAGTTCAATGAAATTTCAAAAGTTTGAAAATCAACTTTTAGAATTTTTACCTCTGGTGTTACCTTAAAAATAAGTTATAATTTGTTTTATTCACAAAGTCATGATGTATATGGAAACTTTTAATTACTTGGAAATCAGAAGTTATTATTAAAACAAATATAAGAAAACATCAAAACAATTTCAACATAATAATGGAGAATATTTATTTTTGCTATATGTTTGTTGAATGATTAGTTTTGTATGAAATTATCTATATGATATATTTTAGTATATAATTAAAAAAAATTATTAAAAAAATTTTCAATAAAGGTTTTTAATTTTTATCTAATTGATTAAAGAAAAGGTACAGAATGTTATCAAAAAATGTCTTGATCATAAATGGCGTAGGAATTTTAAAAAATATAGTTTTACAAATATTTTGAACCTAATAACCTATATTATTGATGTTGGAAATTTTAATTACTGAAGCGCAATAATATATATTTTTTACATAAAGAAACCTTAGATTATTAATTATATTAGAACAAAAACTAGTATTAAAAATAACATTGAACAAAAAATAGATTTGATTATGAGAAGTTTTTGAAATTCATCACACATCATAGTTGAGTCTTCATCAACGTAAATTAATGATTTTCTCTAGTGCGCTATTATTATAGAAATATTTATAATTTGTACGATTATACCATATTTATCTGTTATTTAATATGGATTTTTGTTATTATTAGTTACATGATTGTATATGTTTGTCTAAATTTAGACAAATACATTTCAAAGATTTGAATGAGATTTATTATGCACATGTTAAGTCTATATTTAGACAAATATAATAACCAAAGAGTATTACCGAAATGTCAGATTAGGTAATGCAGGAGATATTGCCAATTTAGTATAAATATTCCCATAATTTTTTTCAATCATAGAATTGAAAAAACATAGACGTATTGGAGTATTAATTGTGGAATCTTATTATCAAACGATTTTTAATTAAAATAAGTGATTGTATCCGCTATATTACATTTTGTTTGAAGTGTTGGAATTATAATTTTATACTATGCAACACTAATCTTCAAAGACTTGCATTAAAATATCTATTAAAATTTAAATATTCTGCTACGAATATTTTACATCACATTCTTCGTACATCAAAAGCGTCAAGAGCTCAATTCGTCCCATCAATTCTTATATGCAATTACATTGCACTTGCGATGAAGATAACGAAAATATTGATTTGAAGACAAAAAAAATAATTTTAGAAACCAAAAGAAGTGGTTGATTCTATATAATACATATAATAATTTCAAATGCTGTTTTATAATTATTAAAACAAAGTGTCTTGAATGAATGTGCATGCTTTGCAAGTTTTTTAAAATTTATTTAATTTAATTAAATTTAATAGCTATATCAGTCTAAGAGTTTGAATCATTACATTTTTAGATCCAATACTTTATATATTTCTGAACAGTAGTTTTTTCACTGTGCCATTAATCTAGGAAGAATTGAAGCTAGTACGGTTCACATAAATTTCTAAGTTGTAATCATATTTTGAGAAATCCATTGCAATAAAATTGTGAATAATACCATAAAATATTTGCAAAAACTGACTGTATCAATATGATGTGCCGAATTAAACTTTTAATCAAAAAATACTTATTGTCCAACCTAAAAAACGTAAACCTTTCAAAACCAAATTGATCCAAAAAAGTAAAAGATTTATTTAGCAGCATTTCAAAAAATTATATTAAAATTTAACCATCTTGCTTCAAAATACTAACAGACTAATAAATATTATCATTACAAAAATGTAAATTTGATTATAAAAAAATAGACAAGTGGTTGTATTTTTAAGCTGAATACTTGAATAATATTAAGCTAAAATTTTAATCTAAATAAAAATCTAACAGTAGTACAAAACATGATTACCAAAATGCTCTAAGTATCAATTTTAATATTAGTTCCCATTAAAGGGGACATATATATAGTCAAAATTAAATATGATATTCTGATTTGAAAATAACGTACTGTATGATTTAATTTTGGTTGAAATATATTAATTATAAATACATGATTATGTAGAGAAGGCGTATGTATAAATACGAATTATGGAGAGTTTTTTGGAAGGTTGGCTAAATTTTTTTTGGTAATTGTAAATAGAAATCTACTCTAAACAACATACATTCACTATTAATGTCAATTTCAAAACTAATATCAAATTAACTAGTTATGAAACAAGGAAAAAAATACATTTATATTAATAAGCCCCAGTAAATCATTCGTATTAATTTTTCTAATATTTACTTAAGAAGAAAAGGCTATATTTTAATAATGTTGTGTTGAAAATGATTTTAGATGAAATATTTTTATAAAAATCATTCATTATCATGATACGAATTGCTAAATTTTGCTTTTTATAATTTTAAATAAAAATGTAATATTATATACATGGAGCAATACGCTACATGCTAAACTTATTTCAACAAAAATGATGCAAGTATATAAATGCTCTCTCTATATATAAGCAGTATTAAAACATAATTGAAATCAAACATGTAAATGTAAATATAAAGCAACCGGTAAGGCAAAAACAATTTAAACAAAAATTTTAAAACAAAATTTATATTAAAAAATAATGTTAATAAAATAATTTGTGACTCAAAAATTACTATTCCAAAAGCTAAAGTAGAGATTGCTATGCGTAAACTTCAATATTAAGTCCCAACTAAATTCAAAAAAGCAAAAAAAAAATCCTGGCCTAATCGACTCTGAGCTGTAGTTGAAACTTTATTTATTTCGTAAGATGTTATGTGATTTGTCAAGAATTGTCAAGCATTTTCTTCTTCTTCCATATATCTGATATAATATGTACTATTGTATATGAAATCAATTGTTTAGTGTATCTAATTTATGAAGGAGAGAAATACCTGAGGGCGAAACACTTTATGTAACACAATGAAAGTTTTCATACTTCTTCATGTTAATTTTTTAAATAAAGTCATAACCGCGAAGTAGATTTTGCCGAAACTGGAGTAGTTTCAACAGAATTATATATATAACCGATATCATTTCGAAATATATTAACTTTCTGGGTGGATTTATCAATCGTTCCGTTAGTTCTGCGAACAAAAGAGCAATAACTTTTCCAATATATCTCATGCACCACATACTGGCATAATGTATTAACATTACTTGAACAATGGTATTATTGCCTTTCGGTGCAATGGTTTCAGTATAAATTTAAAGAGCCGCCATATATCTCGAAAGAGTTGTAATTTTTTGAAACGATTAATCTGTACAACTGAAATAATGTACAATAGCATTGCACATTTTCATATTTTGAACACAATATTATAATAAAAGATAATTGCACTTGACCAGATTTTATATGTATGAACATATACATTGTATAATTTTTACGCTACGTATGAAAATAATTTGTTTTTTATATATTTCATTCTAGAAAAAAAAACACTTGGTAAATAATTCCTAGGCTACATTTATGTTTTATTTTCAAATAAACTACTTACACTTATTTTAATATCATTTAATTCATTTGAATTAATTATCACTAAATTAAGGGTAATATTCAAGTCAGCATTTCAAATTTTTTTGGCATGTCTGAACATTGGCACAAAACACTAAAACCTGCTCTGATTTATGCTTATTTAAAAACAACATATAAAAAAGAATATCAAAGTATCGCATGCAGAAATGAATACGGTGCAGCTTTAAGGAAACCAGGTGATTTTCAAGTGGTAAATAAAAGAAATAATGCAAATTGATATTGAATTTCATATTATGTATTATATTGAGTTTTACGTACTAATCGCAAAAGAAAAGAAAAAGAAAAAATTGAAAATCATAAATTAATTTAAAATTTTAATAAAATACTTGTAAAATAACATGAGATCACATTTTCAATATCATAGTCGGAATATCTTCATATTTCGATCGACTATTTATTAAATTGAATTAAAAAAATAAAACAGTTTCTTAGATACTCAACAGTAAACTTCCAAATCTTCCAATTTTTGATAAGTTGAAACTCTTCATATTAAAAAGATACACAAAAATATAACAAACAACTCTTCTGAAATTGCTCGTTCAAGTTTATGATGGGATACGTGGTGCTTAAAACTTGCAATTTGTATTTAATTTTTCTCTGTTAAAGTGACACTAAAAATACGAGTAAAAATTGCATTTAACAAAAAAAAATTCTAAAAATCTTAGATATCAAATTAAATTGTTTCTTTAATATTTTAAATACATATAGTGGATAAAAGAATCAATTCAGATTGATATTGAATTATATACATTACGCAAAAGAAAAAGCATTGTGTACATTCAGTAAAAAAAGGCAAAATGACAAATTGATTGGAGTAATATTATAGAGTACTTGAAAATAACATTTGAAATATTTAAAACCACTAGTGGCTTCTAGCATCGTGCCTTAAGTTGGACGAAAAACTGGACTTTTTGCTCTGGACGGATGGAACTGTCAATGCCAAATACTAACTAGCAAGTCTCACCGGCAACACGAATTCAATGTAATATAAATCAATCTAATCGGATGACCTATTCTCAGAAAACCGAATTGCCATCTTCTGCACTTTTTGCTTCGTATATCGGAAACTGCTGGACCTGTCTTTGCCAGAAATTGACATTTATGAAGTCTCGCCCGGCAACATAAAATCGATTTTTCTGCATTTTTTGCTTTGTATCTCCAAGATGGCTAGTCTTATCTTTGCCATCTCCACATGATAGAGCGGTGCTCTGCAAAATGTGAACGCAAATTTGTATCCACAAAAAACACATATAATACAAACATACACCCATACATCATTTTTTCCAAGGATAGACGAAATGTTTAGAAACCATTGAAACGTAAAGATATTGAAAGCATTTCATTTTCGATTTTTGGACGATTACTGTAACTCACGGGTTACAGTTAAGAAATATAATCTTGATAATGTTATCCATTCACGACAATAATGTCGCCATTATGTAGTAAAATATAGCCGATAAGGGCAAAATGAATCGTTACTTTTAAAGGCTTTAGAGTCTGCAACAAAGGTTGCACTCACTATTTTTTTATGGAATTGCTTGGAATAAATACTTTTCATTACAATAATCTGCAGCAAAAACAATGCTGCAAAACGTGTCAAATCAATGTTGTCGATATAAACCATTGGTGCCAGTACTACGGACCCGCAAAATCGAACCGTAGGAATTTATAGTGGTAAATAGTTGGTGCGTATATTTCTATGTACAATCAGAGGAGCAAATAGAGTGCTTCATTGGACCGATTCCAAACGCTGATCAAAGAACAGTGTAAAGTGATTGAAATGCTCGTACTCTACATTGGAATTGTTATCAACCGCTCTTTCGTAATATTAATTATAATATAGACTGGCGTCAAACTTTGGCACTAGCATTCACTAAATCAATTCACACATACACCTCATATGAAATGAAGTTTATGATGGTAGTACCTATACAAGCGAATTTATACACGATATATAGATATATAGATAAACAGAGACAATTTGCAAAACAAGAGAAAACTGAAGACTATGAATAACACATTATGAAAAATATATAAAAAAGTAATTAAAAATTGAGATTTATAATTTTTGGTCGAGGATCATAATAATGTTTACTACCATCAATGGCAATCAACGTTATTATAATCGCATACAAAATATATTTAATGATGTTGTACAAAAAATCGACGCCCGTACCAAAAAGGTTAAAATTGTATTTTGCAGCTAACTGATTTAAGTAGTAATTAAACCAAATAATAAATGTTTATTTTCGTTCTAGAAGAAAAAATAAAATGTGCAAGATATGGCCAGATCGATATGAACGTATTCTCTATTGTAAGTCCATATCATTATATATCTCGCAGTTTATTTTAGTTCTGATTTCAATTAGATTACATCCATAAACACTTTTATTCGGCGTATAAAATGCATTAATGTATGCATTGCATTAAGTATTTTTTCATAATCAGTACTGTTGTATATAATATTCTCATGTCGTTCTGATACACAATTCGCACGAAGAATTGGACCTTTCACCTTATCATATGGAGCACGTTAGTGCTAGTAACATATTGCTGATTATTTTCTGATTGCTAAAACATTCTAGATTATTTTGCACTATGGGATAATGTTCATATTCGCATTCCATTGTAGCTTAATATTTCTTTATTATATGTATATTAGCCACCCAGGGATACTTTACGTGCTTTCGTTATTAGAAATATTACAGAAATTCAGAAATTATTTTGTCGTTTTCTCTACCTTAATAGTAGAAGAGCCAGTGAACTATTTGACTAACCTGTTTTCACAAGGCCAGAAATTTTTTTAATGATATTTTATTATCGGCCCATTAAGAAAGTACCATTCTGGCAGTCATTCCGCGGTTGCGTCATCATCCCTTCAATTTGTGAAAATGTAAAAAAAAATTTTTTTATAACTTGCTCGCACAAGGCTCAAATTTTGAGGGTGTCTTCTTTTAACTGTTCAGAAAGCATATGTAAAAAGCCAGCCCATTCTGACGGTTGCAAGGGTCTGCCAGACGACTAAATAATAGTCACGACGCGCAAGGGTGTGGGCGCATTGCCATACATAATTGACTAATACCCTTGTATTTGAATAATTTATTGTTTTCTCTTTTAGTACTGCAAATATGTTTTAAATCAAATTTGTGGAACACATTGAAAAATTGAAGAAACCAGAACCAGTACACCCGCGCGTAACGCATCGCACATCCGACCGAACGAATTCTATGCGGGCCACTATTAGCGTTACGCGCGGGTGTACTGGTTCTGGTTTCTTCAATTTTTCAATGTGGTCCACAAATTTGATTGAAAACATATTTGCAGTACTAAAAGAGAAAACAGTAAGCTTTTAAATAACGCTAATAATAAAGTAATTAAACAAAACGCACTATCCGAAAACATTAATTAAAAAATTATTTTATCCTTTTTAGCTAATAATAAAGGATTATTTAGCATATATTACTATACATTATGTGGTTTAAGCCAATATGAGTAGAATCACGTAATTTTTTTTTCGATATCTTTTATGGTTACGCCAAAAATTGAGTTTGAAAAAGGGGCCACTTTGGCATATTTTCAATGATATCTCGGCCATAAGGTGAGATACAAAGTTGAAGTTTGGTATATCGGATGTTTTCAAAATGACCTTCAAAATGGCGTATAAATTATTCAAATACAAGGGTATTAGTCAATTATGTATGGCAATGCGCCCACACCCTTGCGCGTCGTGACTATTATTTACTCGTCTGGCAGACCCTTGCAACCGTCAGAATGGGCTGGCTTTTAACATATGCTTTCTGAACAGTTAAAAGAAGACACCCTCAAAATTTGAGCCTTGTGCGAGCAAGTTATAAAACAATTTTTTTTTACATTTTCACAAATTGAAAGGATGATGACGCAACCGCGGAATGACTGCCAGAATGGTACTTTCTTAATGGGCCGATAATAAAATATCATTGAAAAAATTTCTGGCCCTGTGAAAACAGGTTAGTCAAATAGTTCACTGGCTCTTAGACTATAACATTGTGACCGTGCCGAAAGTTAATTTATTTCACGTCATATGGTGGAATCCAGAAAAATGAGGAATTTGTGACGCAATTTAATCTGGACGATGATAGAATAAATTAATATATCATAATTTTGAATGATGATTTCGGTGCTGTTTATTTCCATTTAAAATACAAAGATATATACAGTAATTTATCATGAGAATTCTGAGTCCTAGAAACAGTATTAAAAATATAAGAAAAACAATTCGAACAGAATAATATATGACTAATTAACTAATATATTTTTGTTAGTAATCATTTCCAATATATAAATGTAAAAAATATTCCAAATTGTTCGCCAAATTTTGCCAATTTGAATTGAGATATAACATAAGTAATATCTGTAATTATATTAATAAATAAAAACTGTAAAATGTGCACTGAAATAAATGAAAGTGTTGACAAATTAAAATGTAACATACTTAGTTAAGTTATGATATCATTTTTACTTGAGAGAATATGCTAAAACAGCTAAAAAATTTCCTATAAAGCATATGCTTTCACTGTTCACTAATCACGTAACAAATAGATAGATTGTAATTTAGAAGAGACTTGGTACGGGATTAATTGCGAAAAGATACATAACTGTTAAATTGTATAGATTACTTGTCAAATACTAATTGTAAGTCAACGGGTATCACAAAGATCAAACATATCTAAAGTTTAGAGATACTGTACTCTGAACAAAAACAAATATATTGGCACATGTAAATGCGATTTGACGGTAAGTCAATGTACATGAGGACTGGTATCAGAATGACCCAAAGATTATATGTGACAATGAAAAATCCACCTAAAACTTTAAGAACTTTGGTTGATTTTATAATTAAAATGTGTCCATGTATTTTAATTACAAGATTTACAACTTTATTATTTTCAAGTACATTTCTTGGTTACAGTTTCAAGATCCTAATTTACCAAAAGTCAAACAAGTAATTAAAAATAATTCATATTCTGCACATTCAAAAAATATTTTGATATCAATGGTGTATGATGATAGAAAAGAGTTGCGTGACTTATATAGAAAAATATCGAGATCGGGATATCGAGACAATATCGAAGACTCGTTGGAACTTAAAGTTAATAACAATCCAGATATAAATTTCCAATATTCAGATTACACGAATATGATTGATTTGAATGATATAAATAACGAATTTGAACCACCTTTCACGGCATCAAAATATAAACTATTGAATCATTCCAATCAATTCAATCAATGGTTTCTTGAGCAAAGTTGAGCTTACTTTAATTCCTTGAATCCGAAAATAATCTGTGCTTAATAGACATGTCATAATATATGTACACATATTTATTAGTTAGTAGTATTAAATAAACACTTCGTAATTCTCTATATGAAAAACTAATATCAAACTTGTTATTCTCCGATATACGACTTTGGCTGTGTTTTGGGTAAGTAGCATAAGAGCGTGATGCAAAGTTTGCATCGATATGCGGGATAATGCTAGAAAACTTTTAATACTTCGTAGTAAATACAATACTTGTATCGGATTATTGTATAATAGTTCCTGTGGTACCAAAAGTGATTCAGCAAGAAAGTTTTTAACTTTCCATAATATAATTTAATGTGACTATATACTCCGAGTATGTTCCAGCAAGCAGCACCGAATCTCAAAAGTTTCGGCAAAATTCATTTCAATTTCATACATAAATGGAATTTATAAACTTGTCTAAGTATAGTTAGAAGTTTGGGGATAGATTATCTACTGGAATAAAAAGTGTTCGAAATTCAATAAGAAATTATAGAAGAAGCACCCAAATTCTAGAGAGACAGGTTATGCTCGACTAATTTGCATTTGAAGTGAATCATTTAATTGAAGATTCTGTATTTAACATACTACTTAATTGATCATTAACATTTTAAATAAAATTTGAATATTAAAAAAATTAAGTTAGTATCAATTACAGTAATCTTACAATAATCTAAAAATTACACATATCGGCGTGAAAGATAATCTTAATCTAATAATAAACAAAGATTAATCAAATAGATGAATTTTATCATATTTTATTGCATTTGAAAATAAATTTAGAATTTTAGCATTCGATGAATTTTACTGGCAGTTTTGTGACAATAACGTTTATTTTGTGACCAGATTTACGCACAATTTGTTTAAAAACGTATTGCTATTTAAATATGAGCCCTTGAAAATATTATAATGTTGTAATATTCTACCATATAACAGATATGCAATAAAGTAAATCAATTTTGGTATGGAAAACTTCATCTCAGTTTAAGATCATTTCTTAAATATTAAAATAATATATTACTGTTTTTCAAATTAGACTATTTCAAGTTACAGTTGTAAAATTGTTAATTCAATATGGTCTCAATACCTACAAATATTCCATACCACCATTACTAATAAAAATTCAATCTTGCTATCAAATCTCTTATGTTTATTTGTTTATTGATATATTTATATGGAATACACATGTGTGTACATAATTAAAATATTTCAGATTTTTTATATATTGGAAATGTTTTAGTGCCAACGCAATTACGGTGAATACTTTATATGCAGACAAATGCAATGCTCCTAATTATTATGATATAATGTTTTTGAATAATGGTAGTTTTCTTATATAAACTTGATTAATTTGTTAATTCATCATAATTAGGAACACTTAACATGATCATCTTATTTTTCAGAATTTTTGTTATGAAAATGTTTTGTAATAAAAATCTATAAACAATTCAAGTTACAAAAAAACAAGATTCAAAGTTTGAACGTATATTATTGCTTCGATGTCAACAGTGTTGATTTTTTATAATGAAACAAGCACTGAACATAATTGATCAAAATTAATATTGTACATCAAATGTCCAAAAAAAATTATATTTTATGAACAAAACCATCATCACCTTATATCAAAATGCAAATGTAATTAAAACACATTTGAGTTCTGATCTTATATAGTCCTGTAAAATAACTTCATTTATTCGTGTTCATTTTTTTAAACTATTTATTTACAAATCAAATCTGATATTGAAAAAAACAACATCGAAAAGTATAATTTTTACAAAATTTTAATGGTTTGGGAATCGTGAATATTATAATAATATGATTTCGTCTTAATTCAGAGACATTCTGAAAGTGATCAAATTAGCATTAACGTTTACGGTTTTGAAAGTTTAATAAATTTGGTACTTATTAAACACTATATCACTATAAACTATAACAAATTTTATATAGGGCTATGGTGTTCTATACAAATATATAGGAAAGTAGAAAATTTTGCTTTTAATATGAATAAAATATATTGTTTGACATTTTCACATTTTCACATCTCAATAATTACTTTTTATTCTACTCTATTTTATTAGTTAGTAAAATTTGATATATTAAAATATACATTTAAAGGCCAGAATTAAGATGTAGTTCAAAATGATAAAATGTTTTAATTATTATGTTAAAAAGCATAAATTTAGCTTATGATTTTCAGTTTTGGTGTTGATACGCATTGATTCAACAATATAGCTATGGAGTAAACAGGAGCAGATGTGACATTTTTTTGAAAAATATAAAAAAATATATTTCTACAATGATGAATTAGCTTCGAGTTTTACTGAACATAGTCAGATAGTTGTTTGTCATGTAGTATATTTTGTGTAGTAATTGGTCGGTTTGGTTTTCACAACATTATTGCCCAAAGTCAGTGTGAACCTTTGTATGGTACAAATCCCTACACTCTACGATATAAACATGACAAGAGTTGACAATTTTCTTTGACTTTATGCACATAATTAGCGATTATCTCCTAAATTATATTGGAAATCTATAACACCTCAAGCGGAAATGTGATATCACTATGATTGATAAAGAGCTGGCCGAGGTTGGAATAGAAAACGGGAACCAGGCGTTGTTAGACTCACATTCTTAACATAGCTCATTACTGCTGAAGTTTTTTAGTTTTTTGACTTACTGCAGGAAGATGCGTGGTGTAAAATTATTAGGTACCGATAGAGAAGAGTAATCATCAATATTGACAATACTGTCAGATGAGATCATTTCTCAACCCATAATATAAATTTCGTAAAGCATCTGACACTCCGAATATCCTTAAAATTTAACCTAGGACGATATCCGACTCGTCCGCGATTCGCGTGGACATGGATTTAAGCAAGATTTATTGCAGCCGTTCTGGAGTATATCTAAGGATTAGAAATGTGTGGGTTGTGATGATACCTACGCTCCAAATCTCACATTCTCATATGTTATGTAACTGAAAATTCAAAATCACGGATTATATCGTACGTCATATTTATCCAAATACCGTGAAATTATCCGAAATTGTAGTAATGAAAAGTTGAGACGTTTGTCAGAGAGAAATATTGAAATTTATATGATATAAATAAGCCAATATAAATAGCCAATATAAATATTTGGGTAAGATAGAATGATAGAAAAAAGAGACAAAATTTAAGTTTACTAGATGAATTTTTGTTTTTATTGACTTTCCATGAGTTAAATTCACAGACCTCACACTACATGGACTGCTGGTCCTCATAAGTTTTCCATGTTATAAAAAGTCAAAAGATAGAAGAAGACTGTGATGTCACTTAGCGAACGAGCTCTGCCGACAATCATGGAACACTCCCGATTGATTAAATATCATGTGTCTTATGTCACGTGCTTAATTATATTTAATATATTATACATCATAATAGTTAATTTATTTCAAATATGATTTGTGATACTTTTATTACAATAATATGATGGAAATTGATCTATGGGTAAATAATAGTAATAGCAAAAAATCGAAAATCAAAATTTGTTCATATTATCACGTTTCAAAGAATTCTAATTATTTTGGCATGCCTTGAAAAAACTGGAGGTATGTATGGGTATGTGTGTGTGTGTGTGTTGTATATATGTACGTAAACGTATTGTCAGCACCCTTATATTCAACACTTTGCTGTATGGACTCTACCGTCACTCTATGGAATACCTGAACTACAATCCTTCAGGATTCCGCTCTATATATGAGCTCTATGGGCAATATTTCCGGCTCGAACGGGAGCCTCTAGGATGATGTGAAAGCCGGCACTCTCTTTCTAACCTCAGTGGCATACATTTGAACGCATTAATCATATATTAAATATAATTGTTGTTTGTCTGAAATATATCTTTGTGAAAGTTGATAGTTTTCTTTATAAATACCTCCTTCGCTAAAGCAAAATCTTAACAGTATACAAGTTCGGATACAAATTTTCGTCCACTATTTTAAAAATGCGGATTAACAGATTTTAATTATTTAAAAATCATTCGAATCCTATTGTTGGAAGACGTGCTGATTAGTTTTTGGCAAAGGCTGGTCTAACCGTTTCTAAGATATGGGGCAAAAAGTACAAAAATAGCAATTTAGTTTTTGAGAGAACGTAGCGTCCAATTTGAATGATTCAAAAAACATTTCTGATTCTGAATGAAAAACTGGTTAAAACTTTAGGAAAGCAGGTCCAACTTGTTCACATAATATGCTACATTCAAAAATAGTTGTGTTATATTTTTGATTATAAAAGTCGCTTTCAAAGGTTACGACACGCCTTTTTTTAATAAAGATCAAACTCTTCTAATTAAAATAACATTTATTTGAAACAAAATTGTCATTAAATAATTTATATTCATATACTTGTATGATTGATATTCAATATACGTTATAATTTGATTAATATATTATATTACATTAGATTGTATACATAATAGTAGAAAAAATCTAAAATTATTTCTATTAATATATGTATCTCATAAAAGGTTAAAATTTGTCATAATGTTTTTTTGATTTATTTGAAATCATTAGCCACACAAATTAAAAATAGTCAAGATTCATTAATGCATTTTATGAATCTGTTACTGTTATGTTAATAATTTTTTTTTTTTAAAAATATCTGCAAACCATTTAAATGGGATCGATTCAAAGTACACATCAATAATGAAAAACATAATACACACTTTAATTTACATTCTATTTGTGTTCGACCTATAGCCAAAAATAATAGTATAGGGGCAGCAACGTTTTCAAAACAAGCATTTTAGTCAGGCTGGTTTATTGGTATGCGGTCCTTGGTGCTTCCCTTGGTTAGAGTACGGGCCGTCTGGTAGCTGGAAGTGGTTGCGTTAATTAGTGCGCAGCCAACTTTTACGGCGCAATTTCAAAATTTTGAAAGCATTTTAGTCAGTCCAATTTTTATTTTTTGACTTCGAATAGGTTCACCAGGATCACATTTTTTGTTGCCAGATATTTTGGGCGCTGCTAAATATGTGCCAGACGCCAATTTAATTATTATTTTTTTTTAAAATTCGAATCAGTTTAGTCCGTCTGAAATTTTAGTATTATGTTCGTTAAGGGTAAAAATACATAAAATTAATTTGCCAGACGTTTCTGCGGTTGTTAACCATGTCTTGCAAGCAAAAATGTCTAGCAATATGATACTAGTTTATAGCTGTCAGATAAAGTATGTTTGCATAGATATTATCTTCGACCAATATTTTTCTCCCTCTATCAAAGATTGTGAACTTAAAAGAAGCTAATAGGCCAATATCAATTGGACCTAACCAAATTCGACTTCATAATTTTATAGCAGAATTAAAAAAGCTAACTAGTGCTTCCTTATATGGTATACATTTAAGAAAGCACTAGTTAGCTTTTTCATTAATCACCGGGAAGATATGGTTCCTTCCATTGGCAATAAAATTTTTTACACAAGTTTTGATAAATGCTATTCATATAAAGTTTTGAATAACAAAGCAATTAAGACAATTGAAGAATCATTGTCATGTGAAGAACACGAAGAAGCCGATTCTAGGATTATTTATCACATTAGTCAAATCGATTTTGATGCAAACGTTGTCGTACGCAGTTCGGAATCTGATATTTTGATCATGCTTCTAGGAAATATGAATCATTTAAAGTAGTCTTTGAAAATTTGGATTAATATGGATGTGGGAAATCATCAGCGTTACATAAATGTTAATCAGGTAAACCAAATCCTTGGTGATTCATTATCTAAAGCTTTACCATGTTTTCACGCAATCACCGGATGTGATTACACGCCAGCATTTTTCAGAAAAGACAAAATTAGGCTTTTTAAGTTATTAGAAACTTCTCAAGAATACCAGTTGGCATTTGACAGAATTATAACGGATGATGACATAGAAATTGAAGCAATATTTATAACGCTAGAGAAATTTATTTGCCAAATGTATGGTGCTAAAAAGGATACCGATGTTATTAATGTTAGATTTCGTTTGTTCCCAAATACTTTCAGCTCCAAAAAATCTAATGAGAAGTTTGAGAAAAAATATCGAAACTTTGACTCATCCAGTTTGCCTCCCTGTAAAGCTGAATTGCAACAGCATTTACTAAGAGTTCGCAATATGACCAAGCTTTGGAGAAATGCTCACTTACAGCATTCAATATCTTTATCTCCACTGGCTTCTGGTTGGACCATTAATAAAAATAAATACGATTTTGTCTGGTTTGTAGGAGAACAAATGCCATCTCAAGTTACGGATATTATTATGCAAAGTATGTATAAGATAAAATTTTATGAATAATAAACAAAATATGTTACGAATAAGATATACTAATTATTGTTACAGATCATAATTCATTAGAAAACGACAGTTCTTAAGATGACGACATAAACAATAGTGACAATGAGAGTGACGAAAATTATGTTTACGAAGATGCCTCTTTCTCTTGTGGCACTATTATAAACTAAACTGTTGTAAAACTTCTAAATAAACAAAACATTTTTAAAACTCATATAATGCATTTTTAGCCATATTTTAAAATAACTTCATTTGTGTTATGAAAATTTTATTATTAAAACTGTATAGTAGTTTTTGTTTCATTGACACCAATGTATTTGGTGTGTATTGCGAGAGTTTTTTCATTGCCAGACATGGTTATCAACCACAGAAAGGTCTGGCAAATTAATTTTATATTTTATTACCCATATTAAAATAATATTAAAATTTCAGACAGACTAAAATGATTGAATTTTTTTTAAAGATTAATAAATAAATTGGCGTCTGGCACATATTTAGCAGCGCCCAAAATGTCTGTCAACAAAAAATATGAGTCTGGTGAACCTATTCGAAGTCAAAAAAATGAAAATTGGACTGACTAAAATGCTTTCAAAATTTTGAAATCGCGCCGCAAAACTTGGCTGCGCACTAATTAACGCAACCACTTCCAGCTGCCAGACGGCATATAATATGTTTAGAGCATTTTTGAAACCCCACTATTAATTTTTCTCATAAATATAATGAGGGTTTTATGAAGTGAATTACACATGTTAAAAGTTACAAAAATAAGTTTTCTTAGTGATCAACTTGTTGACTAAGCTGCTGAAAGATGTAAAGAAAATAAAATTTATAAAACATGACTGTAGAAAGATTTGTTTTGACAGAGATGTATATCATCTAATTGGAAAACTATTTCACCCATAAATACTTCTGATCTATTTTTATTTCAGCATATATTTGTTTAGAAAATGCAAATTAATAACTTGGATAAATTTTCTTTACAAAATATCATCACATAAGAAGATTGAATTAATAAATATTTTAGCCGCAAGGAATTGAAACTCAACTACAAAAAAGTAGTCGAGAACCAAAAAAAACTCATAACAAAAACATACAATTTATAAATAATTTTTAGTGTACACATTTATTTCATATGCAATACGATATTCAATAAAATCTAAACAACAAAGTATTGAAAACATAGACAATAGTCGGTAAGAACTATGCAAATATATATTGGTAAAACAATTTTTATACACAAATTAACAAAGGACGGGAAATAAATATTTGCCGTATTAAATTTAATGAAAAGTCTACTCTGCCGATCTGGGTCATATAATAATTAGCACGATTACAAAAATTTAATTCTATCGTTTTTTTTTTTAACTTTCAAAGTTTGTGCAGAATTTTGTGTGAAAACTGATTATCTATAACAAAACTAACACACTCGAGTGCTAATCAAAATCATTTATTCCATATGCAAACGTTATATTAAATAAAATATAGAGTAGTTTATACTGAAAACATATGATATCGGTAAAACGTATATGATAATGCAAAAATGTGTTCAAAAGCAAAATTTTAACAGATATTCGAAAAAGCGAAAAACCTGCTTAAATCAATTATTCTATAAAAATATAAAAAAACGTTTCTGTATTGACAACCAAATTAAAGTCAGCGATATATACATTACATTTGCATGAAAAATAATATACACAATCAAATATTGTAATAATTAAAAAGCATTACGCATAATTTATAAAAAGCACGTTTCGTCAAAAAGCAATTTCATCAAACTATGAAATATTCTATCGAATTTTGATTATATCATATCAAATATATTCCATGTAAATGAATGAAAATGCAAAAAAAATATTTAAAAGTGAGATCAGCATATAAAAAATATAGATAGTTGACTAATTATGTATGGATTGCAATTTTTTGAAACAAATTATTCATTTGACTAAAAATAACATTAGCGCTTTTAGGTATCTCACATAATTAAAAATATGGAATTAAAAAGGGCTCATAAGATATTAATTATTATGATGAAAATAGTATTTCTAGCGTTGATTTTGGATGTATTCCTTTGATCTTATTAGATACATATATCGAGAATAAATCAGGATCTGAAAATATTAAACAACAAAATTTCAAATTTTATTAAGTTGAAAATAATATTTCATAAAAGATAAATAGATGTGAATGAGTTTTGTTAGCACGAACACCTTTGTTAAATGTGATTTTGCACAAAGCATTTATAAATTGATTTTACTAAAGGTAATATTTTACTGCTGATAATTTTACAGTTTAAAAATTTTTCATTAATGTCAATAATCATAAAGTGTTGTAGAAAAAATTTGTAATACTATTTTACTTAACTTCTAATACATTTAGTTATTTTACAAGGGGTCATACATATCAGAGCAATAAAAGTTTAATGCAAATTTAAAGAAAAATCAAAATATTCTGTATACCAATCAGGCCTGATATTAATAAAGAATTTCCATGTTCTATAAAAAATGACTGTTTTGCATTTGCATAATTTTTCAAAAAAGATATGAAAATATATAAAACTGCATTAAAATGGTAGTTGAATAAATCCATAGACGTATTTATTAGCAGTTCATATTATATCAAATTATTTAGCAGTTGTAACAAATATTGTCATTAAAAAAAATGACACGTGCAATTATCCCAGGTTTTTATTATTTAAGTTGAATGCAAAATACACATAATTTAAGTAGTAGGTTGTATAGTTTAGAACACTTTCATATTAAGAATAAATCATTTATAAGATTTAGGTATCGATATCGATACCGATGCAGCTCTGACAGAATTAAAATGTTTAAATAAAATTATGCAATTCAAATTATCTTTAGATAATATAAAGGATAAATGGTAGTGAGACTAATTCATCAGAAACGTCGAATCACATTATAAGTAGTTTCATCACCGCGATTTGTTATATTGATAAATTGAAATATTAAAAATTATGCAATTTTATTTAGGTCAGCAATTACTGCAAAAATCGACTATTAATAATTTGGTCAAAAATGATTCTTCCGGGCAAATTGATAACTGCAGAAGGTTTATAACAAAGCTTCTTTCAAAGTAATTCTTATTAATTTCATTGTTTATTTTATTATAAATATATGCAGCAAATCCCCAAACATTAAAAAAATAATATTTGAAGCTGCTTTTTTAATAATTGTTAAAGAATTTTCATAGAAAAGAAAACTTGTACAGATGGGCGATTTTAATAACAATACCATTAATTTCACATGCGATAAAAATAACTACTTATTTATAATTAATTATTCATTTGCGAATATTTATTTTATATACTATGTTATCGACATATGATATAACAACAGATGTGAATACTTATTTTTTAAATTAAGTGTTCCTTTTTTAAATAATAATTCTCACAACTGTTTGGGAGCGAAGAAAATGTACAAAATTTGACAAAAACTGACGACGTTAGAAATAATACAAATGATCTAATCATTGTCTGTGACTAATAGGTAAAATATTGAATCCGGTGTATACGAAATTAATATTAGTTATCATATGCTAATATAAGCAAATTTTGCATAAATATTGCCAACGAGTAAGGTGTTAAATTCTGATACCATAAATAGTGAAGTTGAAAGTATAAAAACAGACTCAGGCTATGGAATGAAAGGACAAAATTAAAACTATTACTATCAGGGTATTATCAGATATTAGAACATGAGTCGAGGTTGCATTCTACAATGCTATACAAAAAGAACATTTATAAAGCAATCAAAAAATGATACTTAGCTTTTTGTTCTGAAAGCAAAATGTCAATTTTAGAACTTTGTGAAGTCTTTGGTTTTCTTGTATTAATTTTTTTGTAGTATTTTGTCTTGGTTTAGTTACATTTTTCATCATATGTTTAAATCTCACCAATTGTTTAATATGTCACATAAAACAAAACTAATTACTTGTAATTAACTACTAATGTTCAACTTACAGCAAAATTACAAACAAAGTGATCTAAATACAAGGTATTATTAAAAGAAATCGAATAAAAAAATAATTACTTTCGGCTCTTTAAAAGCAATTCAGTTTACATATCATTTTAAAGTAGGGCGATGACTTAATGCAATAATGGAAACTTGTTTGAACAAACAAACTTCATCTCTCTCCCTTTAGACCCTATCTCAAAATCAGTATAGTTTTCCAGGTCACTACTGTAACCTGACACAACTGTATCCAGTCTCCTCTATTGAAAAAAATATCTATTTTAATGGGCGCATAGAGTTTTTATATGACTGCAGTCCTATTGTAACTATCCCCGTAGCTTCGGCAGTATCTGACGTAGACGTGTAACTGATACGCATAACATGTTTGATAATTATCCGAGTTCCCTCACGTAGCAACGCTACGAGGAAGGTAGCTTGTCAACGTTCCATCGAAAACAATTCTAATTATACACGACGCACAAGAATTGCATAAATACGCACATGTCGTTTCCACCAGTTTGAGGAAACTGGCAAATATTATTGATTCCAGCTGGTTGCTTAATACTGCTGCAAAGTTTCTATGGAAATTACAGTTCCCGGGTCTAATATTTTCATAATGTACCTCGTGTACTTGCTATGCAGATATTGCACAATCGCGGGTGCAAGTATGCATGGGGGTGTAGTATATATGGTTGAATAATGCAGTGGGAAAAAGCAGATCAAGAAGTAGATCAAAATTGGAAAAAGCTTAAAATAAATTAATTGATACAATTTTGATTTTAAATCTATATATTTTCATTCACCCTTTGAATTTTTTATAAGTTTTGGTGTTAAATATAGGCTGAAGAAATTATTGTTGTTTTAAAATATACATTACGGTGGAATGATGCAGTGGTAAAAAGCAGAATATAGAAGCAGATCGAAGATTTAAAAGGCATAAAATACATTAATTAATACAATTTTCGATTTTAAGTCTATATAACTACATTTACTTTTTAAATTTTGTAAGTTTTGGTTTTAAATATAGGTTTAAGAAACGATTATTATTGTTCCAAAATATACATATTTTTGAGGTTTTTGTAAAGTTCTAAAATAGTATGAGAATTTTAAAATTCAGTCGGGTAAAGTTATAAATAGTACAGTGAAAAACTAATACGAACATAGTGTAATAACCATCGATATCTCAAAAACAATCAAAGTGAAGAATTTGTTAACAACAATATTTGAAAGTAGAGGCAGAAATATTTATAACAGACATCACCTTGGTTGCCTTGATTATGACATTGCTCCTAGAACATCGGCAATCATTTGAAAATCCAGTATTTTCTTTTGTTGTTAGTAATTTCGGTTGTGACTACTGTTGTTTAGTTTAAAATGACTTTAATATAATTTTCCAGTTTACGTTATTTAACGCTTTCTCAAGATGTAATATTAATTTGAATAATGAACTTTGCCCTAAACAATAAAAAATAGTAGTTACTTAAAAAAACATAAAAAAATTAAATTGATATTTATTACAATCTGCTGATGAATATATCGGACAAAGTACCAGTTCTGGTTTAAGCAGTATAACTAGTTAAAGTCAAATTTTATTTATGCACCACCAATATTACTTATATATACAATATATTATTTTATACGTAAAATTCATTAAATAAAGTGAAATAAAAATATGGTATTAGTTTCTCAAGAACTAATTAAATTGAAATTAGGTCAATAGTAATTTAATTTTTTTTTCAAGTAAGTTTCTTGTCATAATTGTGTTTTAATTACTTATAATCACGATTATTTCAAAGGTGGGTTCAAAAAATTATTATGACCCAAAAAAAAAGATTTAAAAGAGCTGTTAATTTCAAGGGTAAATTTATAATACAACTTTTTTTTACTTATATGTAAACATAAAACTTAAAAAATTAAAGCAGATAGCATGTACCTGTATATTCCTGGTTTTAAAAATCTGAAATCTCCTCCATTTATACTATTTTTGCAATATTCATATTTTTGTTAGGTTTTTGCAGTGTTCTGAAACAATATGAGAAGGTTTGAAAAGTCTAAAATAAAATTGCATGTGATATATTATTTTATACTTAAAACTCATTGAATGAAATGAAAAAATATGGTATGATTTTATATAAGAGCGCAATTAAATTTTTATAAGAGCCCTATTAAAGATATTGGGTCAATAGGAATTTAAATTAAATGATACAATTTTAATTATTTATAATTACGGTCATTTCTTAATTTTTTGTAATAAAGATATTTAATTAATCTTAACGTAAACTTATTCGATTCTGATCAGGTGAGTCCAAAAAAGCTTAATAATTCAAAGATCAGGATGTAAAAGAAATGTAAAATTTTTAGTTTAATTTAGAAAACAAGTCTTTATTAAAACTTATAAAATCAAATCAGATATAATGTATCTACTGTACTGAAAACACAAAGAGTAAGTATGTAAAATAATGAATAAAAGGTCATCAGCAACGAGTAAGTTTTGCAGCATTTTGTATGCCAAAACAAATTATTATACACCTGGTACTTCTACAATCAAATATCACATAATTGAAACTTAATTTTTTTATGAAATTTCATTTTTTACTACTAAGTGTTTATTTAATTCATGTCAAATTTGAGGACATATATAATTCTGGCATGATTTCAATAATGTATTTACCAATTCTCATGATAACAGAAATACAGAATATAATGAAGATTATATGATAATTGAAGAAAACAAATATTTGGAGTAAAATTTTAATCTAAGTTCTTTTTGATATAAAAATAAACATCTCATTGAGTATTTTAATATTGTGTACAAAAAATGTAATGATCGTAAAAATATTGTAAAACAACACATTAATTATATTATTTTCCAATTGAACAATAAAATTATGAAGGTCGTCAAAATATATAAAACATCAAAAAATTTAATAAGTTTAATTAACATATTTTCGAGAATTTGAAAAATACCGACCTTCAAAATGCAGTTTGAACTGTAAACTTATACCACACTATTCAGAAAAAAATATTTATCTTGGCGAAGGAGTATTTAATTCTCAAAATTCAATATACACAAATGTTAAGTTTTCTAATAAATGACACATGTATACTTTCATAGATTCATAAAATATATTTTGAAAAGTTGAAAATTGTAAATATGCAAAACTTGAACTTTTAATAACATTTATTATTCAATTGTTGTTGGGAATTTTTTAAATGATAGAAATTCTACAAAAAATACAAAATTTGAAAAGGCAGTTCGATATTTGTTAACTTGTTTCACTATCAGTAAAATTAATTTACACTAATCAATAAATGCTTTGTTATCATTTTCAATATATTATACACACTGTGTTATTAAGTTTTGGAAGTCAATCATAGTCGTATAAAAATATTAAAAAATCTTGAAAATTTCAAGTATATTACACATGTAAATTCACCGCAGTTGAACTTTTTTTTATATCAATGTGCTTGGTTCTCTTATTTATTTTGAAAAATATTGCTAATATAAAATTTAACAAATTTTGTATAATTTTGAGTTCTTATCTAGGAATTATTAGAAAATTACTTAAATTGTACACGGGCGTGTTTCTGTAAATATTAATTGTTTTTTCAAAAATTAAAATATTAGAAAATAATACTTCACTTTCATTTCTGTTCGAAAGAGAGAAAAAAAAACTTACATCAACAACGCATTTGTTTATTAAAACTATAATATAATAAAGGTAACTATTTGCAATAAATGCTATAATTTGTATAATAAAAATATAACTAAAATATTTTTATTTTTGAAAATTTGAAGTAAAACAATTGCGAAAAAAAATTTTAAGACACAGATACCATTTAAATTTAATTATTTAAAATCAAACAATGATATATAAATTTATAGCAAAATGCGCAAAATATTTTTAAGTAATGAAAATATTATATATACCATCAATCAATCACATATTTGCATATCTTTTTTACATAGAGAATTCTAATTAAAATCATCTTCCTATCATTTTCTATCATCTTACTATCAAACACTATCATCAATAATTTAAGAATAACTATTTGCTTCAAAATTATAATTTATGTTTAATAATTAACTGTTAGATTAGATATCAATTTGTATTATATATTACATAATATATGTAAATGAAAAATATAAAACAATAAAAATAAATAAGTATAATAGAAAAATGTGAAAATTTGAACATACAGGTATAATAAAAGAAAAAATATAAAACGATAGCGTAAGAATGGTTATCTCATTTGTCAAATATTAAGAGAGTGTAAAAGACTTAAAATAGTTTTTGAAAAAATAATATTTGAAAATATAAAACAAATTTAATAAAACGAAAGATAAACCATTATTATTTCTTTGGTCAAATTCAATTATAATAATTTGTTTAAACGAACTACTTCAATTTCCCAAATATTTGTAGAAGCCATAACCATGCAATTATTAGTCGACTAACAGTGCTCGAAAATTTAAACTTTTAAAATTCTCTGCAAAATAAATTCATGAATATTATTAAGAAGGCTAATAATTATTGAACTAAGTTAATGTATCAAATTATCTGTATATAAACGATTAGCATTGAATAAATAAACTAGTGGTGCCTAGCATAGTGCTTTAAGAAGAATTGCTGCAACTGAAATTTTTAAAAGCTCAGAAATGAAAAGTTAGATTTTTTGTGAAATATTGAATATTTAGAAAAATGACCCTTTTCGAAAATACTGATATTTTTAAAAACTTAAAAATAACTGAAAAACATTTTTTTTTGAATTTTGAATTTTTTTCAAATTTTTAATACCCACTCACAACGATTGATTTAAATAAAAAAAAAATGATTTTCGACCGCCAAATAGCATTTATGAAAACTTTTTTTTTTGGATCTCAGTGGTTGAAACATTGAACTTGCCTTTGCAAAAACTTCCTCATTGTGTCAATACAAGTGAATGTTTTTTGAATCATCCAAATCGGATGCACCGATCTCTCATAAACTTAATTTCAATGTTCTGCACACCTTGCTCCGTATCTCCAAAACGGTTGAACCAACTTTTGCCAGATACTAATCAGCTCGTCTCCTTATCAATATCTGAAACGTAATCCTTATAAAGCTCCTTATCAAGCATCTGAAACGTAAGGATATGCAAAAATGTTTATCTTCGATTTTTGTTATGCTCTACTAATTTAACGACATATACTATTGGATTATTCCAATTGAAAAAATTCCCTGCACTCTTTGAAGTTTGTTTCTCTAAAATGTTTTCATATTAAATAAATAATTTAATCTCGTCTTCACAAATTTTATGATAAAAAATTGCTCATAGCTTGATCATACATTAATTATTTTAAAAAAATATTTGAATATAAATTAAATTTCATGTAACCCAAAATTAAGTACGAAAATCTCTAGTACTTTAGTCTTTTGTATGCCATACTACGGAAAGCTCTCGATGTAATGTAACTCACGTAATCGTGCTAGGGAGCATCGTGGTTGCAAAGAGGTCACGAATATTAAATAAAAAATTCAAACAAAATTACAGGTCAGATTATAGTAAAAATATCGATGCTGTGATACGAAAACACACATGCAATAATATCCTAGAGCATAAAAGCACTAAAGCTGCCGGGAGATTTTATAGTAAAGATATAAAATTCTCCTTTATTTATTTATCCTATTTGTGTTTAGTTGCAGCATTTTTCATACATACGAATATGTATATATATATATATATATATATATATATATATATATTATATTTATATAAATTTATATTATATATAAAATTCTTCTGTACGGATATCTGAATTCAAACTCCTCCTACCCCGTAATTTAAATTTTGATAAATCTTTTGTGAATTTGTTAAGGGAAATGTTTAGGATAAATAAAAGATGAATTATAAATATAAAATATTTTGACAGATTAGAAATGTCATCTGCTAGGAATGTCAATTTACTTTAAGTTTAGGTTAAATTATGAGCCTAGGCTATATTAGAATACAATATAATCATAATTGTGGTCTCTCGGGTGACGCCGACGGACATTTACGCACTATGCTATTATATACCTCTCATTACAATTTTTATAAAGCGGATTTTTCTAATCTTTACATGGAAATTTTAAACACCTCATGGAGTTTTCTGTATACCTGTTCCGACGTAAATGATGCGTGCGATCTTTTTTATGACACTATTTATAGTATATTCGATACATTTGTACCTAAAACCAAGAACTCTCCTTCTAATAAATTTAAACCTTGGTTTAATTCCAACATTATTAAAAACTTTCGTATGAAAAAATACTATCACAAAAATATAAATTAACTAATAACACTTTATATTACGAAAATTTTAAATTATACAGGAAATTAACAAAATCACTTATGAAAGACGCTTATAACTTATATATAACAGATGTTGAACGTTCTCTATCGCATAATCCAAAATACTTCTGGTCATTCTTACGCAGTAACAAAATACTTCTGGTCATTCTTACGCCTCTAACATAGTTCCTAATAGAGTATGCTACTTGGACAAATACTATGAATCACCTGATGCTATAGTAGATGCATTTAATTCATACTTTACTAGTGTTAATCAACCCAAGCTAGATATGCCTATTTCATTTGATCATAACAATAGAGTAATGGTTGATATTGAGATAATTGATTCTAGTTGTGTGCAAGTTGCAATGGCAGGTTTGAAAAAATCTAAAACATTTGGATTTGACGGTATTCCATCATTTCTTGTACGTGATTGTTCAACTGTTCTTTGTGATCCACTTGCATTTTTATTTAATCTGTCATTGAGTACAAAGACTTTTCCGAACTGTTGGAAGATCGCGCGTATAGTACCAATTTTTAAACATGGCGACTCATCCAATATTACTAATTATAGACCCATATCTTAATTATCTAATTTTGCTAAAGTTTTTGAAAAAATTGTATTTAATAAACTAATTCCATCGATAAAATATTTAATTTCTAATAATCAGCATGGTTTTATGCCTGCTCGTTCCACAACTACTAATCTAATATGCATTAAACAATTTCTTGCTGAAAATCTTGACATTAACGGACAAGTTAGTTGATGTAATTTACACTGATTTTAGTAAAGCTTTTGATAAAATAGATCACAATATACTTCTTACTAAATTATCTAAAATTGGTTTTAATACTTCACTTACTTATTTCTTTAAAAGCTATCTTCATAATCGTAAACAGTTCGTTTTTCTTAATGGATTTTTGAGTAACTTTGCAACTGTCAGCTCGGGTGTGCCCCAGGGGTCCACCCTTGGTCCTCTTTTATTTAATATTTTTATCAACGATATATCGGAAGTAATTAATTGTCCTCATCTAATGTTTGCAGATGACCTCAAGTTATATCTTAAAATAAACTCAATAGATGACTGCCTAGTAATGCAGTCTCAACTAAATTCATTTCACTCCTGGTGGGTTCAAAATAAACTGGATCTGAATATATCTAAATGCAAAATTATTAGTTTTACAAACAAGCGCGTTCCGACGCATTTTGATTATAAAATTTCTGACACCTGCATAGAAAGGTGTGATAAAATATCTGACTTAGGCATTGTATTTGATTCTAGTTTGACTTTTACAGATCACATATCTAATATATGTAGCAAGGCGCAAAAATCATTAGGAATAATATTAAGAAACTGCAAAAAATTTGAATCTAATCTGTCACTAATTAGCATATACTATGCAATTGTACGTTCAAAGCTGGAGTATGGATCGATCATTTGGTATCCTAACCATAGCAATAATTCAGATGCGATAGAGAAGGTTCAAAGAAAATTTCTAAAATATCTATACTTTACAACGCACAAAATTTATCCTGAACGTGGTTTCGACCATAATATTTTACTTAATACATTCTGCGTATCATCTCTTGCTACACGTCGTTTCACTGATGGTATTTTGTTCCTGTATAAAGTATGTAATAATGCCATAGATTGTCCTCAAATTCTAGACCAACTATCCTTTAACGTTCCTAGACTCTCATCCCGAACTCAAATGTTTTTCAAATATCCTACTCTTAAGACTAATGCTTTATTAAACTCACCTATAGTGCTAATGTCCTCTAATTTCAACTCAATTAATAAAGATATCGATATTCACAATACTTCAGTAAAACAATTAATTACCATCTGTACAAGTTAATCTTGATATTTTGTCACGAAGATGTTATCTCCATCATATATAATTGAGTTTTACCGTTAAGAATTTTTTTAAGAGCTTTTTATTTTGTGTTATGTATTGTTATGTTATGAATTATATTATGTTATGTGTTGTTATATCATATATTAGTATATTTGTATTATTATAATATGTATATTAAAATTGTATTTTTAAGTCCTCCTGGAGCTACTCTGTGGGCTATATGATAAATAAATAAATAAAATAAATAAATAAATAATTATGAGTGTGACAATAGTATTGATGAAAAGCAGCTGAGATGTGCTAGAAATTAAAATATTAAGTGATAATAATATAACTTATAGTATATGTTTAGCAGATAAAATTATATATTTTAATTTGACAGATGTAGAAATAAATAAATGTGCTTAAAATTTTTATTTTAAGGCTACGAAAATGTTGAATTCAAAGCAGGTCCAAAATATGCCATCATTATTATTATCAAAATAATAACCTAACAAAAGTATGTCTCCATATGTAAAAAATTGTGTCAATAACCACAATATCAATTAGTTGGCATATTGATAGTAAATAATATAAATTCATACTTAAACTACTACACCTAGTCACAAGGGCAGATAATGAACATTTGCGGAATCAAATCTTAGTTTTCTCGAAAGGAATCCGAACGATTTATATATTTGTACACAAGTCTGACAAAAAATATTGTATATGAGCTTGGCATTGAAGTAAATTGATATATTGAAAATAAATTAGTTGTAATAAATGTAGTAAAGATTTTTTTTATACAATTTTAATGAACATATTTCGTTGTGTCTGTTTGTAATTTGTTATATGATTTGGTTTTCACTGTATAATTGAAATTAAAGTGTAAATATTAATATACTATACTATTTTAATATACTATTAAAAACAATGAACTAATAAATCGTAGACATTGATACAGGATAACGTCTGTCGGGTCAGATAGTATATATATATATATATATATATATATATATATCTTTGTATACAAAAATGCGATCAGCAGTGTGGGAAATGGCTAAATATCTTTGGCCAGTTTTAGACTCAAAATATTTGTGATAATCTACAAAAGGGGTCGGAAAGAAGAAAAATTATTTCAAACCCACGCAGAAACTTTACATGTTAAATTTGTAAAAGAGCGCGTTATTTAAAGTGGTATAATGGCCCTCTCATAATACAAATATTTACAATGCTCTGTATACATTTTTCGGGAATAATAAAATAAGCTTCTAAAATATATTATATAAAGTGTCAAAGTATAGTTAGAAAATGGCCAATGTACCAGAATATAAGGCCAACAAAAAAAATTAGAAAGATTATGAGGTTTATTTTCGATGTTATCTAGTTATAATAAATCATTCAATTTTGAAATTCTATTGAAATTCAAAATATATAATTCTTTTAAATGTTAATATTAAAATGCAAATTTTGGATTTATATGCTGATTTTATTTGGAATTCCTCGAAAGGGACTCCGGGATATTTTGCCTAAATACTCACTTCGATCCAAAGTAGAAAACAATATGAACTAACACTAATAACACACATAGTAACATAGTAATAACACAAAAAGTAATTTTGGGAATCATGCTCATAAAAATGTCAATGTGTACAAAAATTAGAATTTTTTTTTAAACTAAATATTTTGAAAATTGGTTATAAAATTTGCATATTATCAAGTGCCTTGAAGACAGGGTCAGATAGATATGAAAGTAAAAAATTAAAAAAAAAATAGAGTACGAGGTAAAGAATTAAAAAAAAAATTGTTATTTTATTTGATCGAATTTCATAGTTATATTATAAGGGTCTACGATATATATATATATATATATATATATATATATATATATATATTCATGTCTTGACAAATGTCACAGGTCTCAGAAGACAACAAATGTCACGGAAGAACGTAAAGTTTCAGCAGCACAAGTTTGTATTTTATTAAAAGATAACATAATCAAAAATTCCTGAAACTAAATAGCCCTTCTGAATAGTAAAGTTTCCTCAGCGGTCCAATTTGTAATGAAGTATGTGAAATAGTTAAACATATCTCACATGAATATATACAATAAATAAGTAAATTTTATTGTATAAAAAACATATGTATTCTGGTCTTACATAAGTTTAATTGATAGAAGCTGATTAGCTGATTAGCTGATAAATTGCTATATTGTACATCACATTTATAACTATTGTCTTGCATTTATTTGAAAAGCTTTAAAAAATTATAGTTTTAAATTATGCATTAACATATTCACTGTTATAAAATCAAAAATATAAATATAATCAATTTTCAATTAATTTCTATATATATGAACAATTGAAGAGGATTCACAAGAAATAGAGAACAAATATATAATATTTTTGTTGTTCAATACAAATTTTAATTTGACAATATATTTTTTTTTTCATAGAAAAATTAATATCAAGTTTCCAGCTGGAAGACAAAACAAATTTTTAGTTAAGGAAAGGTTCGATTTAAATATAATATGAATTATTGCAAATTTTAATAAAAACAAATAAACTGTTATCAAAATTAATACAATTTTAATTGATTTTATTCTAACAATAATATAACTCTAAAATTACCATATAATATATATAACAATAGCTATATGTTTAATTCAATGCTATTTATTTCAAAGTTAATTTTGAAGCTTTATTTTTCTAATAATATTCCTATCAATTTTATGATGTAAAATGCAGCTGATGATAATTTTATGATATAGAACACCAAAAAATGTTAATATATATGCTAATTAATTCCACATTTACGCTAATTATTTTTATGCACGACATTAATGATGCATTAATATGAATGTACATGGTATTGTAATTAAAACACAAAACAATACAAATGTTTATACTATAATAAGATTAATTGCATTGTATTTGCATTAATATATTGCTGTTTTAATTTGTGAATTTTAATGAACTATTTATGCATTTCGGTAAATTTGTTTTGATCAAAGAGAATTTCAAAGTTCTAATTTATTTCATTTCAAATGCACGAATTTATTGCTAGTCCTGTTTTCATGAAATTTCTGTAAAGAAGTAAATAAGGCCGTTTTTTATACATTGATTGTACACATTTTTCCAATCAAGTAATGTATAAACAGGAATATTTAAGTATATATATTATACTTATATAAAGTGTAAATAAATTTTATAAAGTGGTATACCACTTTTATAAAAGTGAATATAATATAAATATTATATTTACACTAATATTTTATATTTTTTTCGTGGAACAGTATAATTTTTATGCCAAATCCAATTTTTGTCAATAGATTGTACTCTCATAATTATTTAAGCCTTATATGAAAATATCTAATTAACAATAAAGTACATTTCTTAAAGTTCTACAACATTTAAGCAATTGTACATTTAAGCTGTACAATTGAAGCTGTTAAATTTTAAAATTTAGCAAAATTATGAGTATTACTAAATATAAATCTAATGCCATTTCATATATATATATATATATATATATATATATATATATATATATATATATATATTATTAGCACACATTAAGGAATATATTTATAAAAAGCAATTAAAAATTCGTATACACTTTTTAATTTTTTGTAAATTAATGAAACGTAGATATTTAAAGAAATAAATGGGTAATATTGAAAATGTAATATAAATCTATAGTTATGCCATATGATTGTGACGACTTGGTTTAAAGTTTTAATTTCTACTAATAAACTTTATAATGCCGTATATGGAAGTCACAACCATACCCAGTCTCCCCTAGTATTAAAATATCTTAAATATAAATTTCATACTTAATCAGATAAAACTTGCGATTGATAGAGTAAATGAGAAAGTAAAAATAGCATATAGTTATTAATAATATATCTTATAATATTTAGTAATACTAGGGTATTCCATAATCTTAATTTACTATTCAAATATCCAGCTTAAGTATCCCTACTGGATTCTTGTATGAACAAAATTTATTACACCTACAAAATAAAATATTAAATCTGATTACATTAATCTTAGAAATTCTCCATATTCAATTCTATTAGTCGTCGTGAGTGAATACTAATGCATTCATATATGTTCAGCGCACGTATTCGAAACATAATATATAAAATCCAAGATTTGCGAAGGAGAATCTTTGGGGTTATTTTATTATACGACACATCTTTAATATTTTTCATTTCCTTTCACAGTGGCAAGAACTCGGTAGGCCTTTCGAAGCATAGATTATGATCATTTTTATTGTCACAAGGAAGCTGGGCCACTCATAGTAGATCCCGCACTATGACTTTAATGTCGTACTACTGTATTTGTAGACCCGGGGAAAGGCGTTTATATAAATGCCCTTTTATAATATATTGCGAATGTTTTTTAATAGATTTGCTTACGGATATTGAAAGTTAAATATAAACCACGTACATATATATAATATAGAGAGCACTCTACAATATAAATTATACAATTGTGCATGGTATCGTGCCTTAAGGCAAATTGCTGCATTTTGTCACAGCGCCGTAATTTAAAAATGAGTAAAAGCTTTGAATTTTTTTAAACTTTGTAAAAATAAAATTTTTGAGAGTTGTAAAATTGTTGTTTACTTTTATGAAAATTTGGATTTGTTTTTCAAAGCAATCGCTCTGTGTAGCTATTTGAGAGATAAAATATTAATGCCCGTAAGCACCGTTGTTGCAGTCTAACGGTTAAACATTATAAATCTTGGTTCTGAATTCATATAAATGTAAACAAAACTTATACTTACTATTAACATTATAAAATATTTGATAATTTCATGCACATATGATTAATAATCATTGTTCATCATTTTTTTCTAGAGAACTCCAAAATGTTCAGGAGGCTTTAAATTGTAAACGTATATACAAATTTTCATAATCCATTTATGCGATGGCTATAACTTGTCCTATGGGAAAAGCGATCCATACAATTGTATTTAATTTTGTTTAAAAACAAAAATACAAGTTAAAATATAAATATCATGAATCAATAATAAACTACTATCTTAAAGTTTACAACCAAAAATACATTACAAAATGATCACTGAACTTGTTGACATTTTACGTATATTCTATGTAAATATCAACCAAACTATTTTATTTTAATAATTAACATAGACTAACTACAAAGTCCCTTAATTGGTGATGCTGATTATTATGATTCGAATAATAATCCAAAATTTTGACACCACAACGCAAATCCAAAAAATATCATCATTAAAACCGTGACATATAATTGCAATCAAAAATGATCAGTGACATAAATTTGTAACCAAAACATGTGCCCATAAAATTGCAACTAAAACTGTTGCTTAAATAACTGCACCTAAAATATAAAATCACCGTATTATCAAGGTCACATATATAACTTATAAATTTATATACACCGAAAATCAATAGGAATACATAACAACAATCAGCTTTAACAGAACACTGCCTCACAAATTAAACATTGAATTCAAATAGAAAATTGTACTATTGATTGAAGCTGCTGCAAGAATAAATTTGTATGGCAAATCTCTGAAAAAGCAATAAATTAAGCAAATTTGAAAAACTTAATTATTTTTAATGTTACATGATACTTATATATCAACCTAAGTAATTTATTTACAAGCATACCTCGATAATATTTTTTTATTATCTATTTATTTAGTATTATTTTTTATTTTTTTGCAATAACTTAAAGTGTAAAATTAATGCAATATTTCTGAAATTTACTTGATTTTTAAAAAAAAAATTAAACTAGCTGTAAGTGGAATTCTGTCTTGAGGCAATTATGGCATCGTGCCTTAAGACAAATTGCTGGAACTTCCCGCACCGTAACGAAATGTTCGAGGAATACTGAATGTTTTCAAATAGATTATTATAAATATTGTAACATTGTGTAATATTTATAAGAATTATATAAACCGAATTGCAGAGTTGAAATTATTTGTAAAGTATATTAGAACTATAGTCAGAATTAAAAATAAAATCTGAAATATTTTCGATATACAAAAAAAAAAAAAAAAAAAATTGGAACAAAATTTTTTTTTCCAAAATCAATTATTTTGTTAAGTCAAGCAGAAAGTTCTTTGAATGATTTAAATCGGACGCTTAGTTCTCTCAAAAACTGCCATTTTTTACATATTTAGCTCCGTATCTTCAAAATGGCTGGGCCTGCCTTTGCCAAAAACTAATAAACACTTCTCCCAATCATTACTAATTGAATGTTTTTTAGATCATTCAAATCGGATACTCCGTTCGCTCAAAAATTTGATTTCTATTTTCTGCACTCTTTACTCCGTATCTCCGAAACGGCTGGACCTGCCTTTGCCAAAAACTAATCAGCTCTTTTCTCTATCAATAGGAATCGAATGTTTTTTGAACCATTCAAATCGGTTGATCCGTGCGCCTTGAAACGTGACTGGAAATTTGTATCCATACATACATACACACACGCACACACACACACACACATCCATTTTTTCTGAGGTATGCCAAAACGTTCAGAAACCTTCAAAACGTCGAGAAATGTAAAAATTTTCAATTCCGATTTTCAGCCCATTACAATAACTTACCCTACGGGAAGTTAAAAATGGCAGAAAATATTTAAAAACAGCAACCATTCATAATGAGCATAAATAAAATGGTTTGTTTAAACATTATCTCTCGGTAACAATTTATTCTTACCAATAATCAATAAAAAATTTACAATATTTTATATTATTCAATGCAAAATTATATTTTATGTTTAGTACTGTTCATGAATTATTGTCGTTGAATTGTTTGAATTTCATTTACAAATGTAATACGTATAATATAAAGATTTGCATTCTAAAAGTAGGAATATTTATAAGCAGGAGCACATTCTATAAATTAAAGCAAGATTTTCTAAAGCTACCTACTTTATTAAAAAAAAGTCGTTTACAACGTATTGCAGAAAGCGAAGACAAAGACACTTACTCTTTATTACAAAGAACTGATAATATTTTGGTTGAGCCTTATCACTTGATAATATTCATTAGTCACTCGATAATTATTCATTACAATAATTCATAACTTTTTCACAAAGATTTACACATTTCAAGATTGAGTAATAATTTATGTTTAAGCAATATTTCCAAAATCCAATAAATTTTAAAAAAATATTTTAAAACAAATTTGTCGTGTGTATAGTTTATAAAATTGTTATTTTTTTGAAAATACTAATATGTATAGAGATGTAATATGTAGAACATAAAAAAATTAGATTAAATAATTTTTTCGTACATTCAAATTACAAAATAAAATATTTAAAATATATAAAATGTATTTTAATTTAGTATATATTATACATAACTCAATGACATTTATACACAGCATACTTTATAATCTAATAGTTGAAATAGTTGATAAAATACCTAATAATAATATGAATGATAATTTTGTACAAATATTTATATAGTAAAAGCAAAAGCCGTTTTAATAAAAATGTATGTGTGTGTATGTATGTATGGATGCAATACACGTTTTTAGGCGCACGAATTAACCGATTTGAATGGTTAAAAAACATTCGATTCCTATTGATAGGGAGATCTGCTGATTAGTTCGGAGATACGGAGCAAGGAGTGCAAAAAATAGAATTCGAGTTTTTGAGAGAACAGTGATTCCGATTTGAATTATCCAGAAAACATTCAATTCGTAATGACGGGGAGAACTGGAGATTAGTTTTTGGCAAAGGCAGGTCCAGCTGTTTTGGAGACACCGAGCTAAATGTGCAAAAAATCGCAGTTTTTGAAAAAACTAGGCATTCGATTTAAATTATTCAAAAAACTTTCAGCTTGTGTTGACGAAACGATTGACTTTGAAAAAAAAAATTGAATAAAAACATGCGCACTTCAGACTATGCGCGAAATACGTCAAGTATGTTACAAATTTTGTGCGAAAATGGTGTAATGGTTATAAATGATTAATAACATTATATTGAAGATTTTTGTTCATTTAAATCAACATATAAAGTTTGTTAACGATAATGGATCAAAAACCTAAATTCCTAAACCAGCTGAAACGACTTGTGTCCAAAAAATCAAAATAATATTTATTTAAGTAAATATCAATATCAAAAAACATGAATGTAAGTGAAGACAGCAAAAATCGAAAGAAATCAATAAAAGTGATGTAGATTACCGCCGTTTGAAAAGGTAAAAATTGATAAGTCCTTTAAGAGAATCGGTTGGCATAAAAAAATTTGCAACAATCGAAGAGACATATGATATTATTCATCAATATAAAGGATGGTATTTCTTTCTGCCATGAAATGGGATATGATGACAATAATGCTTTGGAATTAGATTCTATATTAAGCGACAACATAATATTGATAATGCGCGAAGGAAAGCAAGAGACAATTTAAAAAGTCAGGCTAAGAAAATGTGTAATTTTTCTGAAAATAAATTTTCTGTAGTTATTGTCGGAGACAATGATCGAGTTTCGATTCCTGAAGTGGATCGAGGTAGAACTTGTTTTATCATCGTTTTATCTAAGGATAACAACACCAATTTGTATAAATTAGGAACTGAAAGCGGAGTTCTCAAACAATCATATTCAAGGAATGAGTATCTTTTATGCAAACTAAGGTTCCTATTGGTTGATGAGGTTTCTCACGATGTTGAGAAATTCCTAAGGAATATTGTCAACTGGCCAGGGGTAAAAAAATGCACGTGTAAAGGAGGATGCAAAACGAAAAAATGCAGTTGCAGAAGTGCCGGAATACTATGTAATTCTAAATTGCCATAGCAGCAATCCTTGCTTAAATAAATGAGAACATTATTACTTCTATAAAATTTATATGTTTCAATAAATAAAGGAATTATTATACATTGTATTTTGTATCATATAGGGCCTGTAAAACTGGAACGAAATTGAATGAAAATGCCTTATTGTTTTTATTATATTGATAAAAATATTTAGTTATAGTATTAATTAATAGTTGATAGTAAATAGTGAATATTGATAAGTGAATAATCAATAGTGAATAGTGATTGGCGATATGTGAATAATTCGTTAATAGTCAATAGTAAATAGTTGAATAGTGATAAGTGTGGGGTTAATAGTGAATAGCGAATGGCGATATGTAAGTAGTTAATAGTAAATAGTGAATAGAGATGTGTGAATAGTAAATAGTTATAGTGAATAGTTAAATACTGATAAGTGAAGCAATATTAACCCTTTCTACTCAGATGCCGAAAGTGTTAATATGCAATAATATAAACGTAAATATAAATATAAATATATAGATGTATTATTTTACCCATGCGTGAGCCATATTTACCAAAACCTCAAACGGTAAATGTGAGTTGAACTCACATTCGCCAAATGACCTGAAAATTTACCATAACATATATATGTAAAGAAAAATACCTAATTTTCTTTACTTTAAATTTGGAGCGTTTTGATCGTCATAGATACAGCCTTGCGCGCTAGCTCTTATGATATTAGGATAAAAAAATAAGTTTCGGTTGTCTATGAAAAGTTGGTCTGTGGTCTATACAAGAGATAACCGAAAACTCGTCACGGCGTAATTAATTTTGACAAATAATCTCTAAAATAGAAGATATTGTTGTAAATGTATTTAGGAACTGACATTGTGATTAATAACATTAAATGTCGTTTCTTACAGGTATGTAAGGTCTTGTATTTAAAACTTTGTCTTTGTTGGAGTAATGTAAAACTAACAATAAAGTCTTAATTTTCTTTCAGAGAAACTCAATTGTGTTTGATTGACTTTGTCACCCTAAGCACAAATATAATCTTATAAAACGACATTTATTGTCAAAAATGGAAAAGTTGAAATTTACGTTTCAAGTAAAACCAATAACAGACGGAAAATCAAGCTAAATCGTTATACCTCAATTGCAACCGAAGATGATAAAAATTTCCTTATGCCTGAAGATGATCAATCAGTTGCACTTCACTAACATATTCAAATTTTAAAATAGTATGCTACAGTGAAAAATACTTGAAAAAAAAATATCAAACTAAAAATGTGTGGATTAAAGCAACAGATAAATTATTACGAACTTATGTTGATGAGGATGGAAACATGGTTTTCCAGAACCAATTTCTGGAGGAAACTACCAATGAACATTTGGCTAGTTATAATAAAAATAATTCAGATGACACTATAGTAAAAATATTGGAAAAATTAGTTGCAGATCAATAAAACAAAGGAAAACAAGGTGTGAAAAAGTTAGCGAACAGGTTTAAATTGTAAAATTCGATAAAAAAAATTCAGATGCATCTCAATGGATGTTTGTATTTGAAAAAGAGTGTACAAAGTTTGATGTACAAAGAGATGAAGAAAAACATGAAATTCTCAGGTTATTTGTAGAAAAATCATGCACTGATTGGTATTCTTCCATGATGATCAGGCAAAGTCTAGATTCGGAGTGGTCAGTAACCCAAAATTTATCCCAACTGTATCCAACGCACACTTTTGAAAACAAATCATTATTATGACTGATCTAAATTACCTAAAAAAACTAATTGCTTGTAAATAACTAATAATAGTCAACTTACAACAGAATAGCAATGTGATGTATCTGCATATTTATTAACAGTTATTATTAAAAGAATTCGAGCATGAAAACTTACTTTTGAATATGTAAAAGCAATACTCTGTCTACATGTCATGTTCATCTTCCTATCTTTGGACCCTATGTCAAAATCAGTATAGTTCAGTTTTTATGACGACAGTCGCTACCGTACCCAGTTTGCTCTACTGAGCAATCTTTTTCATTGTTTTCTATGAATCTGAACAAAAGTGTAAAATTAATCAAAATTTAATAAAGCACCTGATCATTCAAATAAAATTAATCGAAATCGAAGTTCCTAATATCACTAAGTTTATTTTCTAATATCAATAAATATGTCCCCGAAAACATGAGAAAAATACGCTCAAAATGAACTTTTCGAAACACGTTTGAACTGATTACTGTCGCAAGACCGTGACAATGACGCTCAAATCTGACATGATTTTAATTGTGGCTTTATTCATGTTATACAGTCGCGGAAACTTTTATACAACTAGTCAATTTTAAAATAAGACCTATGTGCCATTTTGTCTTTATTTTTCCTATTACTAATTCGAGTCTGCACTTGTGAAAACATGAAACTAGACGATGCAGCAAAGTGTGAGATAGATATCGATATCCCATTGAACTATTTGCGGCGAAAGGTCTGCTGAACTGGCACGAGTTTACAATCAATCCAAAGAAATAGATAATGAGCTATTGAGCGATGATTGCCGTGAATAAAAACACCTAAATGGTTAATATTTCACGTACGGATGCAACAGAAATTGAAGGAGTATCTTCAGAGGATTCGTAATTTTACTACACTGCTACATATTAAGCACTATAATCACCGTTACAGATATATTATTATATTAGCTTCCCGTAGGGTAGTTATAGTAATGAGTCAAAAATCGAAAATGAAAATTTTTGCATTTCATGACGTTTTGAAGGTTTCTGATCATTTTGGCATACCTCAGAAAAAATGTAAGTGTGTGTTTTGTATGTCCGCAATTTTTGTCCACGTTTTCGGGCGCACGGATCAACCGATTTGAATGGTTCAATAAGCATTCGATTCCTATTGATAGGGAGATGTGCTGATTAGTTTTTGGCAAAAGCAAGTCTAGCCGTCACAGAGATACGGCGCAAAGAGTGCGGAAAATACAAAGGAGTGCAGTTTTTGAGCGAGCGGAGGATCCGATTTAAATGATCTAAAAAACATTCAATTTGTAATGATTGGGAGAACAGGTGACTAGTTTTTGGCAAAGGCAGGTCTAGCCATCTCAAATATACAGAGCTAAATGTGCAAAAAATGGCAGTTTTTGAAAGAACTAAGCGTCCGATTTGAATGATTCAAAGAACGTTCTGCTTGTTTCAACAAAATAATTGCTTTTGGAAAAAAAAATTTTTTCTATTTAATTTTTTCATATCGAAAATAATTCAGAGTTTAATTTTAATTTTGACTAAAGTTCTAATTAACTTTAAACAAATAATTTCAACTTTCCAATTCAGTTTATATAATTCTTAAAAATATTAGACAATGTTACAATATTTATAATAATATATTTGAAAACATTTAATATTTTTCGAACTTTTAGTTACGGTACGGGAAGTTCCAGCAATTTGCGTTAAGGCACAATGCCATACACCACTATTTAACTTCTCATTAAAAGTTTATGTTTTCATAAAACAATCCGACTTGCTAATTTTATGTTTTCTCGACGTTTCAAGCCATTCTGAATCGAATAAGACCAAATTTGGGAAAAGTATGTGTGTGTGTGTGTGTGTGTGTGAACAGATTTTTTGCCGTAAATCGACGTTTTCTCAAAAACGGCTGGATCGATTTCAAAAATTTAAAAGCCATTCGATGTATTTCGATGAGGGCTAGCGTTTCTCAGTCTTGAGCGACGATCGACCGGGCCGTTTCTTTGTAAATCGCAGAAAAGTGAAAAAATTTTCGTCCACGTTTTAGCCCTCCATTCTGAATCGATTTTGAAAATTCAAAAACCGTTAGATAGATATTGATTGGGAATCGTGCTAATTAGTTTTTGGTAAAGATCGGCCGGGCCGTTTTCTGGTAATAAAGTTTTTTAAAAAAAAATTTCGACGATTTTTATAATTTTTTTTTGACGGTAAAAAAAAAGTCTTGTAGATCATACTAAAATATTACGGCTCTACGACAAGTCGCTTAATTTTGAAAAATCGTCAAAGTTTGCAAAAATTAGTATCGTTTCTTTGACATTTGACAAAATTAAACCTTTGATCGACGTTTTCTCAAAAACGCCTGAACCGATTTCAGAAATTTAAAAGCCATTTGATGTATCTCAATGAGGAGTATCGTTTGTCAGTTTTGTGAGACGATCTGCCCAGCCGTTTCTTTGTAATTTGAAAATAAGTGGTAAACTTTTCGTCCACATTTAAGTTCAAACTTAAAAAATCAAAAACTGTTCAAAAGATATTAGTTGGGAATGATACTGATTAGTTTTAGGTGAAAATCTACCGAGCCGTTTTTTTGTAATTAACTGTTGAAAAAAAAATTTAAGCCGATTTTTATGGAACTTTTTTTGGCGATATATGTCATGGTCGTTGCCTTACGACAAGTAGTTTAATTTTAAAAATTAATCAAAGATTAGGAAAATGAGTGGTTAAACTTACAAAAAACATTAAAATTATTCCATAGTGATATACTAGAATGTAAATCTATTAAAAAAACAAAAAATGGTACATGATCAGTTGCTCTGCAGAATAGATGTGATAATATTGTAGGCAACAATAAAATAGATCGAGAATTAAAACGATAACAATTCTAGATTTGTCAAATAAAGTTTATTATAATTTGTAAGAGTATATAATTAGCAAATATAGTATCTTTTAAAATTTTAGGAATAAGTGAGATTCTTACAATTGGATATATAAATATAAATTTTTTAATACTGTAGAGGTAAATATTGAATAAAAAATGGATGTGACCTGCTTTGTTACGGAATAAAATTCTGGATATAGAAAATATAATTGCTGAAATCCATCGGACAACACAGAGGTAATGAGTTGATATTATTTCATTTAAACAAATAAAATCATCACTGGATCAATACCAAATGCGCTGGAAAAAATGTTAGACTGTCTTTTTAAAAATATTTGAAAACGCGATGATAAAATTATTTAATTGGCTAGTTTGATATCAAATTTATGGAAATAAAAATATATATTTAAATCAACTTCTTACACCAATTTATCTTACCAAGATTGCCAAGAGACGCCATTACAACTAAATCGAAGAAGCATATCAATATATTTTTTACAAATTATAAGGATATTGAAGCAGAAGTAAAACCTACTATTGCTATAGCAAGCTAATATATACCACTGTCAATGAAAAAAAAACTACAAAAATGATAGAAAAATGTTGTTTAGATATTGACAATGCTGTCTTAGGAATGCATAATAAAATAAAGTAGAAACAAAGTTATTCTGTACAAAAAATACATTTGATTCATAATATGAAGTCGATGATTTATTGTTCGATCTAAGCGAATTAGCTCGATCTAATATTATCGGAGTTAATTTTGTTAGATTGTGAAACGCAATAACTATTAAAAACATACAATAGAATTTTGGATTAAAAAATGCATATGCTATCTATATCATCGAATCTATATAATTCGTTCATAAAATAATTGAGTGTTTCATAATTGAGTCGAGAAAGACCTTACAAATTTTTTAGGATTAATTTTACTTTTTAATTATTGAAACCATAAATGTTCACTAAAAATTATAATTAAAACTGCAGTGAGCTATAGATATTTTTGAAAATAATTTGAGTCAATGCATCAAAACTGAAAATCAAATAAATAAAAAATCTACACATTTCTAAAATAATATTTTTATTGATCTAAATTTAATTTCACATAAAACATATACATAACATGTGCGATTACGAAAAAAAAACATTGAAATCATCATATAATACATTGATTGACAAAAAATCACCAATATTGATATAATTGCTGATCAGTTGTTCTGCAGAGGATATAAAATAATTCCAAGTAAAAATCGTACAAAGGCTTCTGACGTATTAGACATTAAAAATATAAATTTTACAATACAGTACAGGTGAAAATTCAATAAAATTGTTACGGAACAAAAGAATATACGAAACATAATAGCCAAAATGCATCGGACGATACAGTATTGAGTTGATATTATTGCATTTCAACAAATACAATATCATCACTGGATATAGATTCTAAATGCACCGAAAAAAATGTTCGAGAATGTTATTCTAAAAATATTTTCAGATTCCAAAATTATTTTAATTACGGTTTTACTTTCACATTATGGATTAAGAAGACAAAAATATTTATTTAATAAATGTTCTATATAAATTTACCACACTATATTGCCAAGAGACGCTATTGCAGCTAAGTTTTGCGAATTATGAAGATATTGAAAAAGCAGTTATTATATATATATATATATATATATATATATATATATACATATATAAATAAATATTCCTAAAAATATTTTAGTTTAATTTATAATTAATTTCCTCAAAAGATATGATAATACTATAAAATGCCTTTGTATATGAAACTCTTATATTATAATGGCTTGTAACGTACATATAAAATATAAAATCTTATTGTTAGAAAGACTAGAAGCGGTCTGCTCTTTGTTACCAGGCCTGATATAGCAAAATATAATTGCTGGAATAGCATCGGAAAACAAAGAGGTGTTGTGTTGAGATGATCTCATTTTATTCTAACAAATGCAGCATCACATGTTATAGATTATAAATGCACTGAAAGAAAAGTTTGAGGCTGTCATTCGAAAAATATTTCCACGTACGAGATGACACAATAATTTTAATTGGTGACCCAAAAAATAATTGAAAAATTTAGATATTAACAGTGCTGTTTCAGAAAAAGTTGAAAACTTGTACTATTCAATCATTTTTATTTTGTACAAAAAAATACTTATGATTCACAGTGTTAGTCGATAATTTTTCTTTCGATCTAAGAGAATTAAACTCGATCAAATATTAGCGAAATATGAGATTATGCAACTCAAACTTATAATAATTTCCCGAATTACAAAACGCATTTGCCATTGGATCTCTAAAATTCGTTCATGAGAGAATTGAGTATTTCACAATTAGGTCCGATGAACATTACCAAAGGGTATGGGCGAATTGCCATATAGAATCGGCCCCACCCTGGTATTGGAATAATTTATACGCCATTTTATAGGTCTAAATGATAAAAACCGATATACCAATTTTCAACTTTGTATCTCATCTTATGGCCGAGATATCATTGAAAATATGTGAAAGTGGCCCCTTTTTTCAAACTCACTTTTTGACGTAACCATAAAAGATATCAAAAAAAAATTTACGTGGTTCTATTCATATTGGCTTAGGCCACATAATGTAGAACAATCGATGACAAATAATTAATTATTATTAGCTGAAAAAGATAAAATAATTTTTCAATTGATGTTTTCGGGTAGTGCGTTTAGTTGGACCACCTTCTAATTAGCGTTATTCGAAAGATTATTAGAATTTTAAATAACAAAAAACAAAGAATTTCAGATTACCATTTGTCATATTTCTTTTTGTATTGTAGTAAATTTTTTTTCGATATCTTTTATGGTTACGTCTAAAAAAGAGTTTGAAAAAAAGGGGCCACTTTCACATATTTTCAATGATATCTCGGCCATAAGATGAGATACAAAGTTGAAAATTGGTATATCGGTTTTAATCATTTAGACCTATAAAATGGCGTATAAATTATTTAAATACCAGGGTGGGGCCGATTCTATATGGCATTGCGCCCATACCCATGTCAAAATCACTTATAACTTTAGAATTCATTCTTCATTCAGCGCTCGAAGCGAACACATCGATTATACAATACCTGAGTACAATCAACAAGCATAATAAACAGCATTTATTTAGTCACAGTTTAGTGTAGTGTTTGATCTAGTAAGTGACTTTACTTGTGAATTCAGTGCTTTTTAATTAAATATAGTGCTCCCGTCAGGGAGTACTATAAATTATCACTCCACAATACCAATTGTGGAATCATTTAACATCATTCACGAAGACCAAAATAATTCTACTCAACTAGTTCTGAACCAGATGACTACAAAAAGAAATAACGATGATGCAGTAAACAGATCAACATCGTCGGATCCAACTCCCATTCCATCAACAAGTAATTTGTCTTCAATAGCAACAATGGATCCAGAGTCCACTGCACGCGATGTGATTGATTACACGAATAAAAACCCATGGCAAGAGGTAACTTCCGCTAAAAGACGTCGCCCGAACAACGCAGTAAGTAATGAAAGCGTTCCCATAAAATTAGCCAACAAATTCAGCGCTCTAGAAAACAAAGTTTCTAAACCATCAGACGAGGCAACAGATAATAAACTAGCTGTAAGTGGAATTCTGTCTTAAGGCAATTAGGGCATCGTGCCTTAAGGCAAATTGCTGGAACTTCCCGTACCAAAAATTATTATTTTTTTAAAAACGATTAACATTTTTGAAAAAAATTTACTTCGAAATAATTAGATTTTTGAGAAACTAGGAATATGACAAAAAATTACTTTTTTTTGAAAAAAAAATTTTCATTTGAAAAAAAAAATTTTTTTTTGAAAGAAATTTTTTTTTTGAAAACAAACAATTTTTTTGAAAAGAAAAATGTTTTCTTTATTTTGACATATTTTGGAAATTCTGAACTTTTTTTCAAAGCAATCGTAGTGCTTGAACTGCATAGAGACGAATTGTCACAGCGCAAGTGCCGCGCCGCCGTCTAACGCATAAACATTGGTACGGAACCCATAGAAATGTAAAAAAAAATTATACTTATTGTTAAAATTTCTATACAATATCTGATAATTTGATGTGCATATGTCTAATCATCATTTCTAACCGCCGAATGGCATTTTTTTTTACTTTTTTCATTAGATCTCCGAAACCGCTAGACCTGTCTTCATGAAAATTTGATCAACTCTTCATCTTGCCAATACAAGTAAAATGTTTTTTGAATTATTCAAATCGGACGCTCCGTTCTCTTAAAAACTGAGTTACCGTTTTCGGCACTTTTTGCCCCGTATCTTCGGAACGGCTAGACCTAACTTCGCCAAAAACTAATCAGCACGTCTCCTTATCAGTACAAATCGAATGTTTTTTGAATTATTCAAATCGGTTGATCCGTGTTCCCGAAATCGTCGACGAAAATTTGTATCCGCACATACATACACACACGTACATACATACATACATACATACATACATACATACATACATACATACATACACACACACACACACACACACACACATACATCCATTTTTTCTAAGGTATGCCAAAATGTTCAGAAACCTCTGAAACGTAAAGATATATAAAAATTTTCATTTTCGATTTTTTTGCGATTACTATAACTTACCCTACGGGAAGTTAAAAATCTACTCCTCCGCCTTTATTTGTCTACGGGGTACGAGATTACAATCTTATGATAGCAGATATTAATTCAATTATTAATAAAAACAAATACATCACTAAATACCTACCCAATAAAACTATTAAATTCAACATTTTTGAAATAGAAGACTACCGCAATTTTGTTAAATTTCTGCGTGAAAGAGACGTCGTTTTTCATACCTACCAGATAAAAGCGGAACGCTCATACAGGGTTGTACTCAAATATCTGCACTACGCCACAGATAAAAATGATATCAAAGCCGCAATTGAAAAAGAAGGTCATCCTGTCAGAAATATTACTAATATCATACATCCGAAAACTAAACAATTGCTGAACATGTTTTACATAGACTTAGAACCCAAAGAAAACAATTCGTCAATTTTTAAAATGAATAAAATGTTAAACCAAATAATTCATTTTGAGCCCCCAATAAGATCATCTAATATTCCGCAGTGTGTAAGGTGCCAAATGTACGGCCATACCCAGCGTTATTGCAACCGCAGATTTATATGTGTAAAATGCGGCTCTGATCATGAGTCTAAAAAGTGTACAAAAGCAGCTGAAGCCCCACCCCTTTGTTATCATTGCGGCGATAATCATACCGCAAACTACAAAGGGTGTTCTTACTACCTTCACCTTGTCGGTGCAGATAACGATCAAGCAACAATAGGCAGAAGTAACGGGACTTATTTACACACAAATGCAAACCGGTACAAATCCAACCTTCACAACAATAGAATTTCTCAGTACGCAAATCCTCAGCATATGTCTTATGCTCAGGTAATAAAATCGCAATCAAACCTATTTAACAACAATCAAAATCACATTAACAACAGTAATTCTCCATCGATGTCTGATTTCCTGACTGAATTTAGAAATATGTTTAGCCAGTTAATGGAACAAAACACCATGATTGTCAAAATGTTATCAACATTAATCAACATTAATAAAGCTAAATAATGGCTAATATTTTAAACTTAGGATTATGGAATGCTAACGGCTTGTATCAACACAAAGCCGAAGTAGAATTATTTTTGAGACACAACAATATCGACATCTTTTTAATTAGTGAAACACACTTCACCAAGTATTCAAACTTTTATATACCAAATTTCAAGACATACTTCACTAACCATCCCGATGGCACCGCACATGGTGGGACTGCCATTATTGTAAAATCTAATCTTCTTCATTACGAACTGGATAAATACGAATCTGAAATTTTGCAAGCCACATCAATTTCATTAAAAATGAATTCATTCAACTTATGTGTTTCTGCAGTCTATTGTCCGCCGAGGCACAATATAACCAGTTTACAATTTCAAGATTTTTTCTCTACACTAGGTAGTCATTTCATCGCCGGCGGAGACTACAACAGCAAACACGTCAATTGGGGCTCAAGATTAAATAATCCCAAAGGAAAACAGCTATATGATACAATACATAAACTCAATTATAGTGTTCTTTCTTCAGGTTCCCCCACCTACTGGCCGAGCGATCCTGCCAAAAAACCAGATCTATTGGACTTTTTTGTATCATCGGGTATAAGCTCAATTCACAAGGAAGTACGAGCAAGCTACGACTTATCATCTGACCATAGTCCAGTAATAGCCAGCATAAGCACTTCGGCAAGTATTTTTAAACCCTCCTCTAGGATCTGCAACCATAAAACAAACTGGGACATCTACCGGAAGTTCGTAGAAGACAAAGTTAACCTCAAAGTTAAACTTAAAAATTCCGCTGATATCGAAAACACCATCGATTCCTTTAATACTCTTCTATACGATGCTGCAAAGTTTGCTACTCCTACTCCTGTTACGACAGAAAACTCCTGCCAGACAACAACATATGAAATAAAAAGGCTCATAGCAGAAAAAAGAAAAGCTAGGCGTAGGTGGCAACATAGTCATTTGCCCACAGACAAAAACATTTTCAATAATCTGAGCAACAAGTTGAAAGCAAGGTTAAAGGAACTCAATCAAGTGAGATTTAATAACTATGTATCCAGTTTGAATCGTTTTGACAATTCTATCTGGAAACCCGTCAAAAATAAACTTAAACCTAACTTTCAAAATCCTCCAGTTCGTATGGATACCCAGACCTCTGCATGGGCAAGAAGTGACAAAGACAAAGCAGATATATTTGCGGAATACTTAGCTACAGTTTTTCGGCCTAACAATTTATCAAATTATAATGTCAACATTAGTCCTGCTTTAGACCATAATAGCAGTCACGAAAGCGAGAAACGTTTCTTGTCTCTCAAATTAGTAGTTAGTGAAATAAAGAAAGTTAAAGCAAAAAAATCGCCTGGAATAGACCAAATATCTCCCAGAATGCTCAAAGAATTGCCTGTAAAAGGATTCATTATAATCACCTATATCTTCAACGCTATTGTGAGACTTGACTACTGGCCAAATCAATTCAAGACCTCTTTAATAAAGATGATTCCAAAAACTGGCAAGGATCAACATTTAGTCACATCTTATAGGCCAATCAGCCTTCTTCCTATATTGTCAAAAATTTTAGAAAAACTGTTACTACAAGATATTCTGAAGGAATCCAATATCTTCCCCGATCACCAGTTTGGATTTCGTAAAGAGCACTCAACCATACAGCAGTGTCACAGGATTGCCAGTCATATCTATAACTCATTCGAATCCAAACAATATTGCACCGCCGTCTTTTTGGACGTCAAACAAGCATTCGACAAAGTGTGCCACGACAGACTCGTCACAAAAATTAGACTCTACTTACCAGTAAAGTATCATAATATCTTAACATCATATATTGTCAACAGAAAGTTTATAATCAAGGTTAATTCCTCGTCGTCTGACGTATTTCCTATCAAGTCAGGGGTACCGCAGGGAAGTGTGTTGGGTCCATTCCTATACACCCTGTTTACGCGCGATATTCCTACAACATCTATTACCACAATCGCCACTTTCGCAGACGACATATCAATCTTATCCACTGATGACAACCCTAGTACTGCTTGTTTAAAACTGCAGTATCATCTTAATTTGATTGAAGATTGGACCAAACTGTGGAACATAGGCATCAATGAGTCTAAGTCTAGCCACATTACTTTCACTCTTAACAAACAATCGTGTCCTGCAGTGTTCTTAAATGGCAATCAAATTCCAACAGTCAGCACCATCAAATATCTTGGAATTCACTTTGACGAAAAACTCACCTGGCGACATCACATTTGCACTAAAGTTAAGCAAATGAAAACGCGAGTTAAAGAACTCGGCTGGCTCATTGGACATAGATCCAAATTATCTCTTGAAAACAAGGTCCTTATTTATAATATGATAATTAAACCGTTGTGGACTTATGGTCTTCAGATCTGGGGCTGCTCAAGCAAATCAAATATTGCTCTTATACAACGGATGCAATCAAAAATTACTCGTTTGATCACAGGAGCACCCTGGTACGTAACTAATCAAATGATCCATAACGATCTAAATATACAGTTCGTTAATGATGTCATTAAATCAATCAGTGAAAAACATCACCGGAAGCTCGAAAACCATCCAAACACACTAATGGCGCCACTGTTAGCAACTCCAAACAGCAGAAGATTGAAGAAGAAACGGCCGAGTGATTTGATTTAAGCAGAACATTACTTGATGAAGTGACCTCTATTAAATATTTATAAATCTTTTATTGAGAGAGTGTGTGTGTGAATGTCTGTGCGTATGTATGTACGTATGTTAGTGTATATGATAATTCCATAACATTAGATCTTAAAATACGTAGTTTTCCCAGTAAACGGCCGAAGGACCTGAGCCAACTAGTATACCACTTGCTGAAGTGGTTACTATTATATAATTTTTTTTAATTTTTTTTTTTTTTTGTTAACGTGCGTGTGAGTATGTTTGTGTGCATGTACGTATGCATGTGTGTGTATTTGTTAAATTTATCACAATAGCTTATAGGATACCTTGTATTCTGATTGCTGTAAATAAAGAAATAAAAAAAAAAAAAAAAAAAAAAAAAAAAAACTTTAGAATTATTAAAAAACATTGAATAATTGTCTACTCAATGAAAAATTCAATTGGGATATAGATATTTATTGTAGCGATAGGGCATATAAATATATAATTTTAAAAATAATTTTGGTCAATGCATCAAAATTAAAAATTCAATAAATATAAAATTTACTAATTTTTAAATCAATATTGACAAGTGTATGAGCAATAGCAGTTCCATTTTTTTTCTCTGTTAATATTTTGGTTTCGAATAATGAAATTTTGTATTTGATTTTCCTGAATAAAGTATGAAATCCGAATGATAGTATATGCAAACCCACAGAATAAATATTTTTTAATATTAATTTATTATATTCATATATTTAATGAAGCAATACTAATTTTTCCTATTTTTAACATAATTATAATTATATTAAGTATATTAAAAACATTCATAAGCCTAGCTAAAATTTGTTCTCCATATATACTTATTAGTTGCACTATTGGATATTCTCCATAGCATCGCTTTTTCAAAGCCGAAGTACGTAGACCTCATTAGTTTTATAATGGCTAAACAAACATCGTCGTTGTAAACAGAAAAGATAAGCAGAAATATATGGCAAAACTGCATACTTGCTGAAGTCTATTTGAAGTAACTGCAGGCTTGTTTAGTTGTTTGTCAGTCTGCAATCGATAGAATAAAGAATTCCTGACACAAAAAATATGTTCTTTGAATCTAACTAATGCAACAAAAATTTATATAACATGTAAGTCAATTATATCTGGATCAATTTTAGAATATTATATTCATACGTAGAGAGTAGAGTGATAGTTAGTTTTGTTTTTATCCAAACATACCGATTGGTAAAAAACAAAACAGTAAACTAGTGGTGTATGGTATAGTGTCTTATGGTAAATTAGTGGAGCTTAAAATGACATATTCGAAAAATGAAATTTAGATAAAAAATGTAATGATCTAAAAAAAAAATCTTTTCCCAAAAGCAATCGTTTCGTAAACACAAGCAGAAAGTTTCTTGAATTATTCAAATCGAATGCTTAGTTCTCTCAAAAACTGCCATTTCTTGCATATTTAGCACCGTATTTCTCCAAAACGGCTAGATCTGCCTTTGCCAAAATCTAATCGCCACTTCTCCCAATCATTACGAATTGAATGTTTGCTCGATCATTCAAATCAATGATCTGTTCTCTAGAAACTCGATTTCTATTTTTTGCACTCTTTGTTCCGTATCTCCAAAACAGCAGGATTTGTCTTTGCCAAAAATTAATCAGGGTATCTCCCTATCAATAGCAATAAAATTTTTATTGTATTCTTAAATGATATTTGTTAATTTAAAATTACAGTTAAGTTATTTAGCATCAAAAAATTCATTACATAATGGTACAACAACCCTATAGGTTGCCATATGATAAAATCACGTTGTTTTATAATAAATTTAATATGTCTATAAGAAATATTCTACGAATAAAACATTTGTGAAAAAATATGTGGAGAATAAAATACATGTGACATATTCTACGACTGGGCTTCAGCGTGGGTTAATTGTTAGTGATACGGACTTCAAATTTGAGGTTCTAAGTTCGAAACCCGCCTCGGATATCCCGATGTCACGCAGTAGTCCCATTAATGTAATAGAAATAGAAATGGAATAACAATTGTTATTCACTTATAAATATAAATAGCAATATAGTTGCAAGTAATAATGGTGTTTGGTCTATACGTTAGAAAAATTCAACACATTGCAAACATTTTAATAATAAAGTCATCACACAGAGGTAGGACAACCGTTTGGGTTGCCACATATATTAAAACACGTTGTTTACGAAAGTCAAAAATTAGTAACGACAATATACGAAATGTTTTACGAATAAAACATAGTAAAGTAGTATATATTTATAAATTGTGGATTATATATGGAGGATTAAAATAGGTGACATATTCCACGACGTGGAATAATTGTTAAAGATATGGACAGACTTCTAATCGGAGGTTGTTGGTTTGATACCCGCCTCGGATTACGCGATGTCAAGCAGTAGTCACATTGTTTTTCAATTGGAAATGTAAATAGCAACACGTTTGTCATATGATAATGGCTCCTAGTGGATAAATGAGAAAAATTCAACACTTCAAAAATTTCCAAAATTTCAATAATGAATTCATCACATAGAGGTAGAACCTCTGTTTTGGATTCCATTTGTGAAAAACACGTCATTTAATAAGTCAGAAATTAGTAACATATGTATAATAAATAATCTGAAAATAAAACATAGTAAGTTAGTATTTATAAAATTTGAACATATAAAGGATTAAAAATATACGACTTATTCAAAATTGTTAAAGATATGATCTAGATTCGATACTCTCGGAAAGCCTGATGTCAAGCAGTTAAAAGATATTAGATAAAAAATATGTATTCATTTTAAATAACTTAAAGATGTTATGGCTACGTTTTGCTTCTTTGTTAATATGAGCATTTATTTAATACGTATTAAAATGACCGAAAACGGTTTAAATGCAATAAAATATTATCTATATAAATGTAAGAAACCAAAAACGGTTTTTGATATAATGCAATTTTTTTTTTAAATAAACGATAGCAAACATTTTTTAAATAGCTAAATAAATCTTAATTTTTATTGGTACAGTATTTCATTTTCACATTATAAAAAGATCGCTTATAACAACTTGAAATTTAGATCATATTCAGTTTTCAACATAAACTTCAATATATAAATATGCATGACAATTATCACGTCAATATAAAAAAAAATTAACTTCTACTAATTTTATATGCAAATTTGCACATTTTCATAATATACATAAAATAATTATAAATGAATTGAGTGCCTACATAATTATTTGGCGTATAAACTGCATAATGAGTATCTAATTAACATAAATCTGGATTAACGATGAACGCTTCCTATGATCTAAATATTACCTCGCAGTGCAATTACTATTTTATCATGGTTTTATCTAAATTCTATCACCGAATCAGATCATACCATTGGTCATTCCAGTCAGATAATTTGAATGAAATATTTCACAATGATGATTAGCGTATTACGAACTACGCTATCCATTTAATGGTCAACAAATAGAGCAGTTGATACAATTCATCTATAAAATGAAACAGCTTTTATCAGCATAAATTTTCAAAGAAGTTTTCCAAAATATCTTATTGAGCTCACGCTTCAATATCGTTCTCGTTTCGCTTCAAAAAACGCGCAATTTTCTCGATGGAAAATAGTGATAGTAATATCGTTCTATCTAGCATTAGTATGATATGCCTCAGGCGCGCAGCTCAGTGTCCCAGCCAGATTTTCGTTTTTCATTATTTTCTGCGCTCTAAACGATTTTGCTGCGACAGAAAACACCAAAGATTTTCATATTATTATCGTGTTCTTTGGGCATACTTTATATTTAAAGAACAGTTAAATAACCAAACGAAAATTATTTCCTTTAAATCTTTCCTAAAATTATTTCCTTTAAATCCTTTAAATAGTTAGAGCTGCCAAAAGTATTGCATATGACAATTATCAAGAATAGTGTTCGAATCAGGAAGTAAAACGAGATGGATTCAAGAACACGTTAACCGCTCTTTTTGTGCATAAAAATTATTCAGTTAATTTTAATTAATTCAGTTAATAAAACAAAATATCATTTTATTCAATGAAATTTACTATAAAACCATCATCAGAAATTCGTTTTACTGGTAATTTAAGCTGAAAAAGGCCAGAAAACAACAAAAGTTATAAGATTTTCAGAAAAATTACTAGATTGGACACTTTGTCGATTTGATACAAGGTTTGCGAGTAAATCGGCCCTCCATCGTTATCTCAAAAACAAGCAAAGTTACTTTTTCTTTAAGAACAATGGTTTTGAAATTTTTCTTAATGAACAATGCCTAATCAGGAAATAAACGGAAATGTTTGAAAATCCATTAGCAAAAGTTTTTTGTTGTAAGTTTTTTTGGTTGTGAGTACTATTGTTCAGTTTACGAGACCTTGGTATAATTGCTAAGTATACATTATTCATTTGGTTTATAAAATGTATTGTTAATTTCAAGTTAAATTCAAGAGTTCTTTTTTATATAACCTCTATAAATGCTTACCTGTGGTTGGTATAAAAAGTACAATTTCAGTCTTCACTCTGACAAAGACGTAAACAATAAAAAATATTAAATAAAGAAATTAACTTTACAAAAGATAAGTAAAATGAATAGTCATTCCAACTCTACTGATGATAATTTCCGACAAAATACTAGATTAAGGTCTATATCTTTGTATAAAATATATCATGGAAATTTAAATGTTGCGTTGGTTGAATAATATATCTATTATTTTGTAAAATCCTTTTACATTAAAAAATAAGACATATGACCAGTTAGCCTACTGGCTGTCCAATTTTACCCTACCTATTCTTGAAAAACAGAAAAAAAAATACATTTCTACGATGATGAATTAGCTTGAAATTTTACTGAACATTGTCAAATACTGGTTTGTTTGATGTATTTATTTGTTGTGATATAATTATTATTATTATTATTGTTCAAGGTCAAAATGGAACTTTGTGCCCTGCCATACCTTATATTTTTTTACGATATTTGTTTTGTTAATTTTAAATAAAAATAAGAGAAAATTATGTATTATTATGCTCTGATATGGTATAATTTAATTTTTTTATAAAATTTATAGAAAAAAAAATATTTATAGAAAAAAATGTTATACTATGACTATGACTATGTTTCAATCATGATACAAAATAAAAAGTTAGAAATTTGAAAAGTTAGAAAGCATAAACAACTTTTTTTGTTGACCTGCGTTATTGTTAACGTTGCTCTAAATAAATTACATACCATGTTATATGTTTTTTGCACAAAATTGTATGACTGATATTTTTTATAAAACTTATTTAATTGAAAATATTTATAGGACAAAATTATGTTATATGATACTATAATGACATGTTTCAATCAACGAATAAAATGAAAAAATAGAAATCTGTTTCACAGGTCATTTCAGGAGAAATAACTAGATCGGATATCTGGTAGTCATTTTGATACGTTTTTTGCAGTTTGATCCCCAATTTAAACTTTAGATTCATGGTTCTGTGGTAAAAAATATATTGAAAAATATATGTCGCTCACCCTATAGAGACAACTTTTTTTGTTAAACTGTGTTATTGTTAACGTTACACTAAAGATAATATGAATAAAATATTTAAATATAGGTAAACTTTAATACTGAAATTTTATATGATTGTAAGTACCATGTTGTCAAGAAATGTATCATTTATTATTATGTATATAAACCACGTTTTATAGTAGCATCAATAAAAGTACAGCACTCACATTAACGTTTATAACCAATTAAATTACCCTGATGTTACAGCTTCTTTGTATATTTGAATTTTGTAACACTTGACCCAATAGATATAAAAAGTATAATTAAAATTGAACAGAAAAATCAATGATGATAACACAAATATTCTTTTTAAAAAAACATAATATTGCATATGTAAAGTCTTGAATAAATTGAATATAAAAACTATTTCAGCCCATGGAAGACGTGTTAGGTATCAAATTCGTGCAATGCAAATGTTGGCGTATAAAACAACTCAAAGAAACGTATTAAAAAATATAATAAGCCCAAAATAAAATTCAAAATAATAATATATAAGTAACACATTTTGGTGTCTCAAATTAACACGCCAAAATGTTCAGTATGTACATTTTCTTACTTAACCAATTTTTTTAATATTCGATCTCACAATCAGTGTTAAAAAGCACTACAAATTTAATAATTAAAAGTTAATATTTGAATATACACGAGACAAATGAAAAATATGCCTTATGAAGATTTTATTCATTATTTCACGTTTATCTAACATAAATTAACAACAAAAAACTTAATTATTTAAGAAATAAATTTAATTTTTAAAAATTTTCCAAACTAATAAAGATGGTTTTTATGACGCACATAAAGAATGAAAAAATATATAAAAAGGTTTATCTTAAATGCAAAAATTGACTACTATATAAAAATATTTTCTTCATACGTAAAATTTTACAACATGAATAGAAAAAATACTAAATATGTGAATATGAACAAACTACACTCAATGTGTTTCAATATATATTTTGCTATAAAAATTAGTACTGATAATGAGTTATATTACGGTGTCCAAAACGTTTGAAGTTAAGATCTGTAAAATAAAATTATATATTTCTGTGACTACTAAATTTATAAACAGTTATCTTTATTATAGTAAAGCATAACACCTGGGGCTAGTTAAAACAATACCTTGCGGCTAGTTGTAACAAGCAAAAATTATACAGAGTTCAAGTGAATATGATTGAGAGGAATTAGTAGAGTTTATATGAGACGCTTTTGTTTGTGTTAAATATAGTTTACGTTGATTAAATAAAAGAATTACTTAGAAACCAGTCAATTATCAGATGTATTATTGCCGTTTGTTAGTCATTACTACTTGCTCTGGTAGAAGTTATAACTAGCCCCAACCAAAGAGTAAGTTTCTAGAAAATGATTAATTGTGAAATAGTGAACAATAGTTATGACAGTATTTTAACTAGATTCAGTTGAGAAATAGTAACAGCATCTGGCCATTTTTATATATTATAGAAATATTATCAGTTAATCTCAATTAGCAATTCTCTATTGCTAATATATTAATATATTAATTAAAAAAAACATTCCTGTATCTTCAAGATACATAGCACGATCGCCCGTGTACAAAAATTTGTGCATTTTATCTTTAAACAACTACTATTAGCAAATAATATAGTAAATTAATTGTTAGGCACTTGGTATTAATAATTATTAAAAAGAGAAATTACCTACTATTTTATCAAATACATTTAATACTCTGAGATGTCAAAACGAAAATAAAAAAAATTGTCAAAACGCGTGTCAAGTAAGAAAATCATCAACAGAACATAACGAAACGTCAAAGAATCTTATTAATGACAACCTTTCATGTTCTAATTATCATTTTATTTCACATCCGTCGCTAGCACTGAATATAATTACGTTTACGGCTGGTAATTAATTATAATCCGGCATCTGAAAATTAATTCCAAGCAATAATTCAATGTTGGTGAATAAGATGAAGTGGCGCAAAAAATAATAGCCATGGATCAGCCTTAAGGGATCAAATTCCGAGCGCGGAGATCCCAAGGTGATGTATAATGACAAATCGGTTAGTACAGCTCATGTCCTGCCACTTTATACCTCACACCGATCTACAATAAGAAATGTTAAGGGACGATGAGTCGTCTCCAAGACAATAATAATCTAACCTTCTCCAAGCGAATATCGCATAAAGCTAAGTAGTTAATCTTCAGTCACTTTCTTGAAATATGTCATCTACGTTTTTTACATTGGGCTTAAACGTTATATTTATTGCAGGTGAGGTTTGTTTAATCTTCTTATCATTTTAACGTCTTTTACTAAAACCGTAATATTTTGATCCATATATTTACCAGATTTTCTTAAACGAGTCAAAAAATGAAATGCTTTGTTTTCATTTGATTTTAAGTAATTATAGAATCTAAACCAAATGAACTACATCGCGACACATAACACGTATCAAACAATCGTACTATGTTGAGTAAAGTCCAAATTAGAAAAATGTGTTTTTTTTTTGCTATTTTTCTAAAATTTATCAGCTCTGGTTTTAACCCATAAGCATGCCAAAATGAGACAGCCTGATGACAAACACACCAAATCTCTTATTTTCAATTACAATAATTTTTACATATTATTGAAGTAACATTGATATAATATAACTGTATAATTAATTCAGTCTCTTTAAATATTTATTTTGAAATATCTCAGTATCAGTAAAACACTGTAAATTTCAACCGTAGAAAAGAAATTTAATCCCGCAGTACTAATTCATACAAAAAATAACCAGCTTTGTGTTTGTTTTTTATTCCCTGCAAACAAAATCATAAATAATGTTTATACAGGCAACTTTTCTGGTGTCTGACAACGAATGCGGTATTCAAATAATACATATACTTAATCAGGTGTTTAGAGTTATTATAGAAAATACTTTATTTATATTATGAGTATATCTACTTTTAAAACATGGTTACAATAATTTGTAAATTTGGACTGAATCTATACAGTTTAGAAAATTCTACTGCTTTAAATAATTACAAGAACGTGTATAAAATTATGATGCCCTATAAGGATGAAAGTAAGTATTTATCAGTTCACTGAAAATTGCAAATTACATAAAATAGAGACTTTAAAAATCAATAGTAAATCAATAGCGTATAAAAATATCAAAAAAAGAAAAATGAACAAACAACTAACAATTCTTAACTTTATTTGCTAAAATTTTGAACGAATTCTATGTTCGAATAAATCATGTTTCTTTTGCATAACACACTTAAAAAAATTGATAAAGATGTATAAAAATTAGTAGTTATAATTGAACAACGGAATAAATTAAACATTGTAGAATTTCAACATATATATGTATTATTAATTCAATTATAAATTTTAACTCAGCTAGCTTGAAAAGTTATAATTCGTTAATCACTTTAGGAAAAATTGACATTAAATGCTATTACATAAGTTATTTCTTGCATTGATCATCGATAATATTTAAGTTGGATTAGATAAGATTTTATTTAAGAAAAATACCAACAAGAAAAAGAATTTCTAATTTTAAGCAAAAATTCCTCCACCGCGCTTAGGAACGTAATTATTGCATTTAGGTCATCACTCATCTTACTCGTATACAAAAATTTCATTTGACTTTGAAATATGAATTTATAAAAAGAAATTGGATTTATGGATTGAGATTTAAATCAACGCGAAAATAAAGAGAATTAAATATGTTTTACCGTAATTCCAGTATTATATTTTATTAAAATTTAATATTTTTTGACGAATATAATATATTAAGTTTTGCACGCATTTTCCAGGGTGTTAAAAAGACCATGGACAGCTAAAAAATGAATTTAGAAAGTTCTTAATTACCATGTGTAAATTAATTAAATTGTTGATGTTTACCTCCATACCACTAGGACATAAAAATTGTAAACAAAAACCTCAAAAACAAACTGGTAAATTTTATGCAAATGCGTAAATATACTAGCATACCAGGGCCATAGCGTTGCGACGGCTCTTATTAAAATCCACCTGGTTGAAGTTTGAATCCGTTTGACAATCAACATTTCAAACCTTTTGTTAAATTCATATCAATTTATTCATGAATTTTCCAAAATATTAACAAACGTTATTTTTGGCATTTGTTTAAAATTCATAACCGCTCAAATTTATTTAAATTTGATAAATTCTATTATTCTGTATCTAAAATGTGATTTGTAATATTGCCTATAATATGACTTGGAATAATTAATGTATTTGTTCCTATTTGAATTCGTTAAAAATATTAATTCTTTTGACCATGCCTACATTATTATAATAAACATTCTAAAATATATCTATATTTGAAAATCGGTCCAGCCGTTTTTGAGAAAACGTCGATTTAAGGTAAAAAATCTGTTTACACACATACACAAACACATACTTAGTCTCGATTCAAAATGGCTCGGATTTTTTGATGAAAACTAACTTCTCCTTCGGGAAGTTAGTAAAAACTAGTTGGTATTGGTATTTTGCCTTGAGGCAGGTTACATGAATTTCCCGATATGTGTAAATAATCGATTTAATCAATAAAAATAAATTTATTTATGAGTGTTTAAAAGTATTCCGAGTGGATTCATTACACATAATTGAAAACGAACGAACACTCTATCGTTATACCAAGTAAATCGTCTAATTTTAATTTTAACAAACGTTAAAAAAACTACTCATTTTCTCAAACTTTATTAACATTTTAAAATTGAACTACTTGTCGTAAGGCCGTAATATTTCAGTAAGTTCTATAAGACCAGGGTATATAACGCCAAAAAAAGTTCCATAAAAATAGGATTAATTTTTTTTTCAACAGTTAATTACAAGAAAACGGCTCGATAGATTTCCAACTAAAACTAATCATTATCATTCCCAAATGATATATTTCGATCAGTTTTTCATTTTTGAAAATAGATTCGGTAATATGAGCTTAAATGAGGACAAACATAAACTTTTCCGTTAAAGGGAAGTTAAAAATATAAAAGAGAAAACGAGATATAGTGAGTCGAATAATGACGAAATCGTATCGAATGACAACACTGTTGGTCAAATTAATTACCTTCTAGTCGCGTCTAAAGACTTCAAAATTTTGTAAAGGATGGGTTTGTATAGCGAACATCGGTACACATCGCGTGTTTCGTGTACAAAAGAAATGAATTTCATTTCCTCAGTTTCCATCGGCCATCGAGCTGATCGGAGACACGACCTGTTCCACGTAGCTCGCATGATCCCGTAGCAGGAGCGCTCATCCAGAATTTTAAGTGTATAAGACACGCCCGCTTACCTACTTCGCGTTGACACAGACCGACTTGTAGAATTCTGAAACGCTCGCGAGCTTCTGCTGATCTCATCTTTTGTTCTATAAAAGAATTTTCTAATCGTGTACATATAGTATACAGCTTGTTCATAGTCTAGGGGATCGATCAGTGAAGAATATGTGCAACATACGATTTAAAAAAAAAATAAACTTTAATATCCTACTTTATAAATTATAAATATGTTGTTACTGTGCTAAATACGTCTAAACATTCAACTAGCGTTGTGGCATCCGGTAAGTTGCTGACACTTTTCGGACCTTAACTAAACATTTGAGTAATAAAAATAATCAATAAACAAAAAAAAAAGAGTGCGCGTAAGGTTCACATGCGATTGAAGTAAAACTTATTTGCTACTGTAAAAGATGGCATATAAGTAAAAATAAATAAATCATATAACAATTTTGAATAATGTTTATTACTAATATGGTAACATTCGTGATGCATAAATTATATATTTATAAAAGCATTAAAAATATGTATAATGTTTAAAAACAATAATGTAATTAAAGTCATACTTCAAATACGACATGATCGGTTTGTCATTGTAATTAGCATTTAGGAATGACCTTCATTAGAGAAGTAATTGCTGATTAACAACTTCTATAATATTTGTTCACACAATGGATTAAGTTAAACAACGCCTAAACAAATATTATTTTCGCAACTTCACTCATCATGTAATTGTGTTTAAAGAACTTCATGTAATTAAAATTAACAAACATTTTATGACTGCTTGTTTTTTTTTTTACTTTTTCGCGATATTATCTCATTCTTTGAACAGCTGTAATATCTGTCATGTCTAAAAAATATTTTCCATTTTAATAACTTCAAAGATTTATAGAAACTACGAATAATATAGAAATAATTTCTAATCAATGGTCTTACTAATCATTAATTTTATTAATCAATATTTTCAAGGAACTGGGTAAAATATGCATCTGATTCAGGCATTTTTCATTAAATCAAGATTTGTACTACTTTAAAACGTTTTTTATCTATGCCGATTTCACTGTTGATATCGGTACGCATACAACGTTGGTGTTGGTACGCATACAACGTTGGTGTTGGTACGCATACAACGACAGATCTCTATTCACATACGCAACGACTAATCACAATCGACCCGTATAGGAATGATATCATCGAGAGCGAATGACGAATTGGCACTCGACTCTTATTTTATCTCATCCGCCGTAACGCACTTTCGTTGCATTTGTACGGATTTACACCCTAGTCGCGCCTAAAGAAGTTTTACTTCAGAAATAAACAATGAATAGATATTATAATAACTAGAATTTTTATTATTCGTTCATTGGAAACAATATGTGAAAGCTTATTAAATTACGTTTACCATATATTTTGTTTATATATATATATATATATATATATATATATATATTCATATATGTTATATAAACATATATATTATATATATATATATATATATATATATAAATATATATATATTCATATATGTTATATAAACATATATATTATATATATATATATATATATATATATATATATATATATATATATATATATATATATATATATATATATATATATATATATATATATGAGTAAGTTCTTTAATGGCAATACATCAAATAAAAGTCAAAGATTTAGATTTAGATGGGTTCTTCACCCATACTTCGAAACACTGATTATAAAAAACACGCCAACTATCCTTCGAACGGTCTCTCCAAATAATTTTTAAGCACATGTGACATTATTGCTTCCGTGCAAAATATATTATATTTCACAAATATTTTGCTATGCTCTGTTCAACAAAAACAAAAAAACAAGTTAGTGTATATATGATAGTGCAAAATTATGTGCCATACAGTAGTTACTGATTTTAGACCATATTTATGTAAGTTACCTTTGTTGTAATATTAGACAAAAACCCCAATAATCGCATTCTTTCTTATATATAATAGTGTTATGTAATCATCTGTTTGAAAAAAACTCGATTTTCTTTTTTTTTTTTTTTTTTTTTATTCATTTATTATTTTACAGCAATCAGAACAGTACTTATATTCTATGAGCTGCATTGCTTATATATATATATATATATATATATATATATATATATATATGTAGCGACATGTCAACACACGTCGCATTTTAACTTGACAGATGTTCATTATTTGAAGCTCATCATAGTGTCAGCTCAAAAACAAAAAGTTCAAGTGTCAGATCAGATCTCGTTTTTGTTTGCTCAATGTTCGAAATGCCAAAATTATAATTCTTAACTTTTTTCCTTTTTTTATTATAAATACTGAAATAACATCTACGTTTTTGTAAATGATCAATATAATCACACATAGTGTTATTACTATTGTCATAATAAACAATATTCGTAGTATAAAGAACACGAGTTTCTTTAGTGGTGACCGCGAACGTGAATTAATAGCACGCATATAAAAGGAAAAAAGTTAAGAATTATAATTTTGGCATTTCGAACATTGAGCAAACAAAAACGAGATCTGATCTGACACTTGAACTTTTTGTTTTTGAGCTGACACTATGATGAGCTTCAAATAATGAACATCTGTCAAGTTAAAATGCGACGTGTGTTGACAGGTCGCTACAGATCACTCCGCCCTAAAAATATGGAGGTGTAGTAGTCCTCCATATTAATACCAATATTATCCAAATTGTAGTAATAATAAATTCCATAAAATATTATTTATATTTGGTTTATTTTATGTATGATTAATATCCACGACACTATGTGTTGTCATATTTATCGTTAATAAAATGTGATTGGTATTTTCTTATTTATAATAGAAAAAGAAAGGTTTTGAAAATTATACATTTTGGCAAGTTCGACTAGGGAGAAACAAAAACCAAGTACGATCTGACACTTGAATTTCCTTTTGTTTTTCTCAGTGCTGTCACTATATGGGCCAATCTGTCCAGTAACATGTGATGCGTGTTGACGAGCCGCGATGCGTGTTGACAACCCGCTATATTACTCCGCCCTAATGAAAAAGATTGTTTCGTATCTCTGACTGCCATTCTTGAACTTCCTTGTAAATTTCTTTTGGTTGAGATTGTGTGATAAATTTTATTTGTTTGTGGCCGTGGCCGTTTTGAATGCCGTGTTGGCTTGTTGAGTTTGTTGATTGCTTACGTGGCCCTTCGCTGGTGAGTTAGCGGTTGAGTAGATGTGGCCCTTCGCTGGTGAGTTAGCGGCTGAGTATATTTGACACTTCGCTGGTGAGTTAGCGGTTGAGTGTATGTGGCCCTTCGCTGGTGAGTTAGCGGTTGAATGTATGTGGCCCTTCGCTGGTGAGTTAGCGGTTGATTGTATGTGGCCCTTCGCTGGTGAGTTAGCGGTTGATTATATATGGCGGTTGCCAAATTGGTTTGATGTTCCCTGTCTGTTGCCATGGTGCTTATAATCGACTTATTTACCAGGATAATAAGTGATTTATTGAGCACGTGTTGTTGTTTATCTTGAAGTGCTCTCTCGTGGTCGGAGTCTCAATTGTATGCTTAGAATGCGAGTTATGGCAGTTGTGAGCCATTTATAATCATTATTTATATTTTTAAAAATTCTTTTCTTGATTATTCTTGAGACTTCATTTTATTCTGTTACTTCTAAAAATGACTTGATCTTCTTACCTTCTTGCGAAATGTGTGTTACTTGTTCACTCTCGGGGTCACCAAAATATGGAGGCTTAGTCCATATTAAATACCAAAATTATAGACAATAATAAATTTCATAAAATATTATTAACGATCATACTGATCGTTAATAAAACGTTATTGGTATTTTCTTATTTATAATTGAAAAGAAAGGTTTCAAGAATTATACATTTTGGCAAAAACTAATAGGGAGAAACAAAAACCAAGTACGATCTGACACTTGAATTTCCTTTTGTTTTTCTCAGTGCTGTCACTATATGGGCCAATCTGTCCAGTAACATGTGATGCGTGTTGACGAGCCGCGATGCGTGTTGACAACCCGCTAAAGAAACTCGTGTTCTTTATACTACGAATATTGTTTATTATGACAATAGTAATAACACTATGTGTGATTATATTGATCATTTACAAAAACGTAGATGTTATTTCAGTATTTATAATAAAAAAAGGAAAAAAGTTAAGAATTATAATTTTGGCATTTCGAACATTGAGCAAACAAAAACGAGATCTGATCTGACACTTGAATTTTTTGTTTTTGAGCTGACACTATGATGAGCTTCAAATAATGAACATCTGTCAAGTTAAAATGCGACGTGTGTTGACATGTCGCTACAGATCACTCCGCCCTAATGAAAAAGATTGGTGCTTATAATCGACTCATTTTCCAGGATAATGAGGGATTTATTGAGCACGTGTTGTTGTTTATCTTGAAGTGCTCTCTCGTGGTCGGAGTCTCAATTGTATGCTTAGAATGCGAGTTATGGCAGTTGTGAGCCATTTATAATCATTATTTATATTTTTAAAAATTCTTTTCTTGATTATTCTTGAGACTTCAATTTATTCTGTTACTTCTAAAAATGACTTGATCTTAGTGGTGCTCCGTAATTAATACCAGAATTGTTCCAAATTGTAGACAATAATAAATTCCATAAAATATTATTTATATTTGGTTTATTTTAAGTATGATTAATATCCACGACACTATGTGTTGTCATATTTATCGTTAATAAAATGTGATTGGTATTTTCTTATTTATAATCGAAAAGAAAGGTTTCAAGAATAAATATGGAGGTGTGGTCCATATTAAATACCAAAATGATAGACAATGATAAATTTCATAAAATATTATTTATATTTCGTTTATTTTATATATGATTAATATCCACGACACTATGTGTTGTCATACTAATCATTAATAAAACGTTATTGGTATTTTCTTATTTATAATAGAAAAGAAAGGTTTCAAGAATCATACACTTTAGGCAAATTCGACTAGGGAAAAAAAAACCAAGTACGATCTGACACTTGAATTTCCTTTTGTTTTTCTCAGTGCTGTCACTATATGGGCCAATCTGTCCAGTAACATGTGATGCGTGTTGACGAGCCGCGATGCGTGTTGACAACCCGCTATATTCTGCCATAACTCGCATTCTAAGCATACAATTGAGACTCCGACCACGAGAGAGCACTTCAAGATAAACAACAACACGTGCTCAATAAATCACTTATTATCCGGGTAAATAAGTCGATTATAAGCACCATGGCAACAGACAGGGAACATCAAACCAATTTGGCAACCGCCATATATAATCAACCGCTAACTCACCAGCGAAGGGCCACATACAATCAACCGCTAACTCACCAGCGAAGGGCCACATACATTCAACCGCTAACTCACCAGCGAAGGGCCACATACACTCAACCGCTAACTCACCAGCGAAGTGTCAAATATACTCAGCCGCTAACTCACCAGCGAAGGGCCACATCTACTCAACCGCTAACTCACCAGCGAAGGGCCACGTAAGCAATCAACAAACTCAACAAGCCAACACGGCATTCAAAACGGCCACGGCCACAAACAAATAAAATTTATCACACAATCTCAACCAAAAGAAATTTACAAGGAAGTTCAAGAATGGCAGTCAGAGATACGAAACAATCTTTTTCATTAGGGCGGAGTGATGTAGCGGGTTGCCAACACGCATCGCGGCTTGTCAACACGCATCACATGTTACTGGACAGATTGGCCCATATATTGACAGCATAGAAAAAAAAACAAAAATAAATTCAAGTGTCAGATCGGACACGGCTTTTGTTTCTCCCTTGTCGATTTTACTAAAAATGTATCATTCTTGAAACCTTTCTTTTCGATTATAAATAAGAAAATACCAATCACATTTTATTAACGATAAATATGACAACACATAGTGTCGTGGATATTAATCATACTTAAAATAAACCAAATATAAATAATATTTTATGGAATTTATTATTACTACAATTTGCACAATATTGGTATTAATATGGAGGACTACTACACCTCCATATATATATATATATATATATATATATAAACTAAGAAGAATAAACTAAATAAGAATAAATAAAATAATAACATAAAAATAGTAACTAATAATAATAGTAATATATAATAATAGTAAATAATAAAATAATATAATACTACAAAAAAAATAAATAAATTAACTTAACTAACATATTTCGATGATTACTCTAAAAAATATAGAAATTGTTCCATTAAACAATTTGCTAGATTAGGATATTATCCATTGGTGATTTACGCTTGAGCCTCCTGGAATGTGGCATCTCAAGCAGTTGTGCAACTATTTTATTTGGATGGGCTTCTAGTTTTTGAAAGTGGTGGACACTGAAGTTTCTTATTACTTCCTCGATATATAAAATATTCAGATCGTCATGTATGGTCTTGTTACTGACGAACCACGGGGCATCAACTATCTGTCTGAGTATTTTTGATTGGGCACGCTGCATTAATGCTATATGAGACTTGCTGGCACATCCCCATAATTCAATACCGTAAGTCCATATAGGTTTTATCACTGTTTTATAAATTAATAATTTATTTTCAAGGGATAATTTTGACTTGCGTCCTAATAGCCAATATATTTCTGCAGTTCTAATTTTTATCGCTTTTACTTTTGAGCAAATGTGATCTCTCCAGGTCAGTCTACGATCAAGATGCATACCCAAGTATTTGACACAATTATTACTTGGTATTTTTCGTCCATAAAAGTAAACACTTGGGCATGTTGACTTGTTGAGAGTAAACGAAATATGACTCGATTTACTTTCGTTAATTTTTATTCGCCATTTCCTTGTCCATTCCTCAATATTATTAAGATGGCTTTGCAGATTGCTTGATGCAACAGATGCATTGATGTGTGTTGAAAGTACTGCAATATCATCAGCGAAAGTTGCTGTTATGGTCGATTGTAATGTTGGAAAGTCACTTGTAAATAGAATATACAGTAAAGGGCCCAAAACACTTCCCTGTGGAACACCTGCTTCGATTTGATGAGATGCTGAAGTATTTGAGTTAACGCGGACTCTAAATTTCCTACCATCAAGGTAGGATTCTAGAATATTATAATACCTACTTGGAAGTAGAGAGCCAATCTTGAATAAAAGGCCTTTATGCCACACCTTGTCGAAAGCTTGGCTCACATCTAGAAAAATCGCGGAGCAGAATTTCTTAGCCTCAAAGGTATTATTGATAACGCTTACAATTCTATGGCACTGTTGAACTGTAGAATGTTGGTTCCGAAAGCCGAATTGATGGTGTGGAAAAATATTTGTATTAGCTAAGATGTTTTGGAGTAGCAGTTTTTCAAGCACTTTCGAGACAATAGGCAAAAGGCTGATCGGTCTATATGAAGAAACCATGTTTGGATCTTTCCCACTTTTATGTATCATTTTTACTATGGATGTTTTATAGAAGGTTGGCCAGTAGTTTAATCTTATTATCGAATTGTATATATAAGTTAATAGGATAAATCCCTTCTTTGGCATTTCTTTAAGCATTCTTGAAGTCACCAAGTCAAATCCAGGAGATTTCCTATTCTTCAGTTTAGCAATTTCTTTAACTATCATTTTTAAAGAGAAGAAGTTTATACTGTTTTCAGAGTTCACTAAGGTAAATGAAGTCAAACTGGTGTCCGCTGTATTTGAGAGATCTGGATTAGGTTGAAAAACTGAACTCAGATATTCGGCAAATAGATCAGCTTTTTCTGCGTCACTTCTTGCCCAGTGTAGGTGATTGCGCTCATCCCATCGAATAGGTGGATTTCTAATTTGAGGTTTTTGTTTGTGTTTAATAGGATTCCAGATTGAATTATCAAATCTATTAAGATTTGATACATACTTGTTAAAGTTCTGGTTGGAAATCTCTCTGAGCCTCAATTTAAGCCTGTTGCTTAAATTATTAAAAATATTTCTATCCGAAGGTAAATGACTTGATTGCCATTTGCGTCTTGCTCTCCTTTTATCTGCTAATAAATTTTTAATTTCCAAGGACAGCGATTGCTCCTGCTTGACGGTTGTTTTTGGAGTAGCTATTACAGCTGCTGTATGAAGAATTTCGTTAAACTTGTCAACAGCGTGGTCAATCTCTGCTGGATTTTTTAGACTAATTTTGAGATTTATCTTCTCTTCTATTTTACAACGATATAGCTCCCAGTTAGTTTTTGTTGAATGAAGTCTAACAGGATTACAGACGTTCATAATAGAAGAAGAAATAGTGGCAATAATCGGGGAGTGATCTGATGAAAGATCATAGCTTGGATTAACAAAAAATCCAGTAAATCCGGCTTCTTTCTCATGTCAGTAGGCCAGTAGGTTGGAGTTCCTGTGGAAAGAGTAGAATAGCATTGTTGATCAAGAACTTCATAAAGTGTTCTTCCCTTTGGATTGATCAGTCTTGATCCCCAAAATGTGTGCTTGCTATTAAAGTCTCCGCCGACAATAAATTTACTTCCAAGCGACCCAAAAAAATCAGAGAATTGTGAAGCGCTAATCTTATGCCGGGGAGGACAATATACTGCAGAAATAGTTAATGGAAAAGAAGAAAGTTGAACTTGGATTGTTGTTGCTTGAAGGAATTCTTTGTCATACTTTTGGAGTTCATAATGAGAAATGTTGGACTTGATCAATACGGCTGAGCCACCGTGTGCTGTACCATCTGGATGACATGTATGATAAATATAGTACTGAGGAATAAATAAGTTGGAGTATTTAGTGAAGTGGGTTTCACTTAGTAGTAATATATCAATTTTATTTTCATTAAGGAACACTATCAATTCATTTTTATGCTGTAAAAGTCCATTTGCATTCCATAATCCTAATCTTAGAAATTTGAACATTATTTAGGTTTATTTATAAGCGTGGATAACATGTTTATCATCATTGTGTTTTGCTGCATGAGCTGATTGAACATACTTTTGAACTCATTCAAAAAATGGAAGAGACTTGAATTAATACTTTCTGACATTTCTGATTTACTAGATTTGATTGCTTGAGCATATGACATATGTTCTGAATTAAAAAGATTTTCATTACGATGATTAAAAGTAGAATGCTTTGCATAATTTGGATGATTATTCGAATAATTTTGATTAGTCGCACTATTGCTATTGGTGTTTATTTTAGGTTTACTGTTCAAGAGGTTTTTATAAGTTAGGCAACCCCTATAATTTGCAGTATGGGACTCTTCACAATTAGTGCAAAATGCAGGTAATTCTTTTGATTTTGTACATTTTTTACTCTCATGTTGATCACCACATTTTACACACCTAAATGGCCGGTTGCAGTAAGATTTTGTATGACCATACATTTGGCATCTACTGCACTGTGCTATTTCTGATGATCTCATTGGAGGTTCAAAATGCACAATTTGATTTAGGGTTTTATTTAATTTGAAGATATCGGAGTTATTGCTGCTTGGCTCTAAATCAACATAAAACATGTTGAGTGGTAATTTACTTCTAAAGTGAATAACATTTGTTATATTCCTAACTTTATGCCCAAAAGTTTCAATTGCTGTTTTTAGTTCTGTAATATCGGATGAGTAATGCATATATTTCATGACCACTCTGTATGCTCTTTCGCTGCTAATCTGATAGGTATGAAAAACTGCTTTACGACCTCGGAGATATTTAACGAGGTTTTTATAATCATCAACAGAAGAAACAATAAATTTGATTATATCATTAGGAAATGTTTTAGTGGTAAAATTTTTGATATTTAGAATAGTTTTGATTTCATCAACCATACCTCGGAAATCAACCACACCGTAAATAAAAACTGGCGGTGGCAAATTTTTTTTTGATATTTCTGAAACAGCAATAGGCTCTTTGTTTGTTAACACGTTGAATCTATTTGTTAGTTGAATTGGCTGATCTACTTGTCGGTTTGGACGTTTCCTTTTAGGACTATCAACAACTTGCCAAGGAATGGAATTATAATAAGTTGAGGGCTCGTTGCAGGATTCCATTTGTTCTTCATTCATGTTGTTATTGCATATTGTAGGATTTACGAAATTACTTGCTGGCTGTGACTCATGTAAAAGATGTTCACTTTCGGGACTGCAGTTAAGCACTTTATCAACTTCAACTAACGGAATTGGTGGATTATATGGTTCATTTTGCATAATTATTAATTATGCCTTAATTAACAGTTTTTTAAATTATATATTCAATGAACGAAAATAAATGTACCCTTACGGGTACATTTATTTGATTATTATATAACACTTCACTATTAAATTCAATTTATATTTCACTTTGGATGATAACAATGTTTGTTTACACTAACGTGAGGCACAGTATACCTGGCCGAAGGTTCGAAGCGAACTGAGGTCAACTGATAAGAAATAAATATTGAATATTTATTGATCCGATGCTACCTGTACGGCAGTTGGTTTCGAACTGGAAAACTCGATTTAGTGTAAATTATATGATAATCTAAAACTAGGATCAACATAATAGCATTGTATTTGAAAAAAATTAAGAGAATCCAAATAAGTTAAAATTGGCAAAAACTGATGAAATATTTGACTGTCTTATATTTATTATTAATACCATCGGATGTTAGCTAATTAAATAATATTTAAAATATACTGTTTGGAGCAATTTGAAGTATTGATAAGAATTGGTTCTTCTTCCGGATCAGAAGCAACATTCAAAGATAAACAGTTGATATACAAGTTTATATAGCCATAAATGTAGGCAATTTTAGTAACTAACAATTATAAAACGCTGTTGCATTCAAAATGTCTCAAAAAATATGCTGATAGCCAAAACTAGATCTGCAAAATTCTAGATAACGCGTACAGAAAATTACATAGCAAAATGTGCCTCTGACACCAGTGTCACAAAAATAAACGCAAAGCAACTCCTACTTAACGAAGTTTTTCAAAATTCAAAATATGTATGACATAGTTGCGACAAAATTATAACTCAATATTGCAGAGTCGTATACAAAATAGATGATTTAATTCAATTTTGTAAGAAAAATAATGCAGACACTCAAAATGCATCTGATACGATCAAACATCAGCAAAAGTACTATTTCCTTACTAAAGTTTAATTATTAAATATTTACACAAGCCCCATAATTTAGTCACTCAATACTCACTGTTGAGAAACTTACTCAAGCCTCATTATTGAGAATCAGCTTTCAACATATTCATAGAAGTACCATTATTTGAAAAGTTCTCAGAATAGAGAAGCTGCTTATTTGATAAAGAATTCATCAGTAGCAAATTTCATAATTGCTTGGGATTCTTTAGTAAACACCCACAACAATAAAATATTAATTAACGAAAATTATAAATCAACAAACAGAAACAATAAATCGCTTAGTTACTTTTTATCCACAACTGGCTCGAAGGACCGATTTAAGAATATATTATTGGTAAAAAATTATTATTAAAAATTCACAATTACAATTTCTACATATTTTAAATATATTTTAATTCAATTGGTTTCGCTGAATAGGCGGGTTTTTATAATATTCCATTATGAAAATCAATATAAAAAGACTATACTATTCAGAAGAAACAAAAAATGTGAAAGTGACTATCGAAAAATATGGAAACTAATTAATAAAACATTAGGAGGAGGAAAAAATAAAAATGAATAAAAAGAAAATATTGAAAAAATAGAACATAAGGATAAAAATATATTTCTTACAGAAAAGAAAGACAAAAAAAATAAATCATTGTAACTATAAACCATCAATAAACAGACCTAAAAACAAAATCCAATTTTTTGAACTACCAAATGAGAAAGAAATAAATAAAATTGTTGAAAATCTGAAAAATAACGCTGCACCTGGGGAAGACAAGATAACAGCAAGAATCACTAAAAAAATAATAAATCTAATAGCTCCACTACTTGCTGTTTTAATAAATAGATACATAGTATGTGGTGTATTTCCATCGTGCCTTAAAATGGCTACAATAAAACCAATTTTTAAAACAGGAAACAAAACAGATTCAAATAACTACAAACCCATAACAATAACAAACACATTCTCCAAGATATATGCAAAAGTAATAAAAGAAAGATTACTTAATTTTTCATTAAAAAAATTGACAAAAATCAATATGGTTTCCTCCCTTCATCAAATACACAAGGTGCCCTAATAGATTTGACTAATACCATCAGTCAGCACTTTGAGGAAAATATGCATAGAGTTGCAATTTTTATTGATTTACAAAAAGCTTTTGACACAGTAGATCATGGCATATTACTCAATAAACAAATAAATTTGGGTGTCGAGGGTTTGCTTACAACATTATCAAAGATTTCTTCATGGAAAGAGTGGCAAGGACGAAGGTGGGAAATTTCACAAGTGGAGGATGTAGCATAATCTGTGGAGTTCCACAAGGTTCTGTATTAGGACCTTTATTATATCTAGTATACACAAATAACCTTAAAGACGCAAAATTAAAGGGAAGATACATATTATATGTAGACGATACAACCATAGTATATACGAGTAAGGATAAAAAAAGACTCGCAGATACTATAAACACGGACATGAAAATATACACCGAGTGGCTAACTGAAAATAAACTAACAAATAACACCGATAAAACAAAATACATATATTTTAAACATAGAAAAAATACTGAGAACACTAAACTAAAAATTAAAGTAAATACTAGAGAAATAGAGGAAGTGGAAAGCATAAAATACTTAGGACTGATAATAAATGAAAAACTGTCCTGGACAGAACATATAAACAAAATAAAAAGAAAGATAACATTAACAGGGGCATTTAAAAGGATCCACTCTTTCGGCAAAAAAAAAAAATACTAATTCTCAAATCGCAAATAATACCTATAATTTTATATGGAATAACAACATGGAGCCAAACAATTAAGCTAACCTAAATGACATACAGAGAATAATGAAGAAAGCCATAAAATTAGCATATAATTTACCACATCTAACACCCACCAAACACTTACAGAGAGAAACAAATAATCATTCACCAAATAACATAATTAAAATATAGAAATGCAAACTAATACACAAAATGAAATTTAACCGAATTAAAACAAGTACAACAATAGACATAAATCAAGATATACATGAACACTACACTAGACGACACAACAATTTTCACATTGAACACAATAGAAAGAAGAATTTCAGAGAGAATGTCATATGGAGTGCTAGCAAAATATATAACGAATTGCCAAACGATATTAAGATTACCGATGATGAAGACAAATTTAATAGAAAAAAAAAGAAATACTATAAGGAAATTGAAGACAAAGAAGACTGAAGAGTTATATATAAAGATATTTTAATTATAATAGATATTATATTAAATAGTCATAAATAGTCAAATGAAATGTATATATAAAATATGAAAACTGTTTTTCATAATCTCTTATACCAGACACCGCTGTCTGACTGAGATATGAAAATAATGTATATATGCAAATAAATAAATAAAAATATATCAATAACATTTTATTATACATCCATCAATTTTTTAATATCACTTATTTACCTTCATAAAAAGTGAGTACTTTAAAAAGTGGACAGACTTTTAAAAAGTGGACAGACTTTCTAACAAGCGGACTTTTAATTACTGCCTACCCTACTATATGTAAGCACAAATGCGAGCGCCACAGTTAACCGGTTAAACTTTTTCTTAGGATACCTAAAATCAGCAGAATATTTTGCAGAAAAATGATTATAGTAAATGGTTGCGTCCCAGAATCACAAATTTAAGATCAATCGAAAACAACTTTTTTTTACATGATTTAGTAGTATTTGAATTAGATTTCATATTTAAGCACCAAAACAATTAGACCAAGAGCCCGTGGGCGGATGACAGTATGTATTTTACGACACCTGAGATTTTGTGCATCGATTCCTCTATAACTATCATACATGAGATGGGGACTGACTAAGCCCAAACTGGCGGACACAGCTACTGCGCAGCTGGTAAAGGTACCTTTTTTTCGACCATATCCGAACCATTTTACGACGGTTGCCGTTTCGAAAATTTGAAAATATAATATTATTACTATCGTAAAATAACAATGGCAGACGATTATCGCGCGGTCAACATGGTGGCAGACGATTTTGAAAATGCAGAAAAAAAATTTTTTTGAATGTATTTTATGATGTCTGCCATTTACATATTTTATTCCTTATAGTATCAAAACCTTATATTTATCACGGCAGACGTGTACCTGGCGTACTAACATCAGCAGAGTTAAAAAACTCAGCTACCATCTGGCCTGATAGTATGCATAAATCTCCACGTTTTAAACGGATAAAAGCAATTTTTTCATAATGATAATAGAAATTATTATTTTTTAGTCTATATGTGACATTCAATAATGTTGATGAGCGGAAAAAAACATTTTTTTACGCTAAATTCATAAAGATTAAAGTATACAAACGATAACAACAATTATTGTAATCATTATTCAATTTTTTTATTTATTTTAGTCTAATTTCAAAATGTTGTATAAAAATAAAGTTATACATTATTATATATATATATATATATATATATATATATATATATATATATATATACTTTATTTGTCATCATCTCGGAGCCATATCTCTCTTTTGATGATTCCTCATCATCCGCTGAATCAGATTCTATAAAATAATAAGTCAATTAAAATCAAAATTATTTCAAAATCCAACTAAAGATGTTTGATAAAGACGAGATTCTTCGACTATACTTAAAAAAATTAAAAAATAATAATAATATAAAAGCTGAAAAGTATTAAAAAGATCTTGTATGGGGGTTCTTTGTTAAATTTTCTTCACCAAGTGTAGCAAACGTTTGTTGAAGATCGATTTTTTTTAGAGAATTGTAAGGTCTTTTTTTTCTTTGTTAAAGAAGGCTGGATTGAAATCACAACCAGTAAAAGCGTAACAACAAATTGAACTTTTGGCAAACAACTTCGTAATGTTAATATATCTCTGGTTATTTTCAACCCCATTTAGCATCCAAATATTTGAATCACTATATTTCTTAGTTATCTCATATTACCAAATCATATTACCAATATTATACTGATATTTTGCAGTATCGAGGGTCCTAAAATATTGGAACGATATACTCAGCGATGTTACGCGCGTTTGTGTCAGGTTCTTCATGGGAAGTACAACAAAAATCTTCAACAACACGCGATTGGACATTTTTGATTAGCAACCTTGTACAATTGGCAGTCTCAAAAATTCAAATAAATTAACAAAATTTAAATAAAAAATATCGGTCTTCAACAAGGGTTTGCTACACACGGTTTAGCAAAGAAGAAAATTAAATAGAAAACCACCTAAATTATTTGCCAAATATATAATGCAAAAAGACCTAATGACGTGGTTGTTGGAAGGTACAAACTATTCATTAATAACTATAAAGCTTACAACGTCAATAAAGAATTCAGCAGAAAAATTCTAAATTTTGGTGCAAGTTCAATCCCGTACTTTATCAACAATTATTAAGAGCCACTATAACTATATTAGGAATAATGTCTACAATAAGCAACCAACATTGTAGGGCGCATTAAAGTATGGTCGGAGAATCTCGTCTTTATCAAACATCTTTAGTTGGATTTTGAAATAATTTTTATTTTACAATTGACTTATTATTTTATAGAATCTTATTCAGCGGATGATGAGGAATCATCAAAAGAGAGATGTGGCTCCGAGATGATGACAAATAAAGTATATATATATATATATATATATATATATATAATATATAATAATGTATAACTTTATTTTTATACAACATTTTGAAATTAGACTAAAATAAATAAAAAAATTGAATAATGATTACAATAATTGTTGTTATCGTTTGTATACTTTAATCTTTATGAATTTAGCGTAAAAAAATGTTTTTTTTCCGCTCATCAACATTATTGAATGTCACATATAGACTAAAAAATAATAATTTCTATTATCATTATGAAAAAATTGCTTTTATCCGTTTAAAACGTGGAGATTTATGCATACTATCAGGCCAGATGGTAGCTGAGTTTTTTAACTCTGCTGATGTTAGTACGCCAGGTACACGTCTGCCGTGATAAATATAAGGTTTTGATACTATAAGGAATAAAATATGTAAATGGCAGACATCATAAAATACATTCAAAAAAATTTTTTTTCTGCATTTTCAAAATCGTCTGCCACCATGTTGACCGCGCGATAATCGTCTGCCATTGTTATTTTACGATAGTAATAATATTATATTTTCAAATTTTCGAAACGGCAACCGTCGTAAAATGGTTCGGATATGGTCGAAAAAAAGGTACCTTTACCAGCTGCGCAGTAGCTGTGTCCGCCAGTTTGGGCTTAGTCAGTCCCCATCTCATGTATGATAGTTATAGAGGAATCGATGCACAAAATCTCAGGTGTCGTAAAATACATACTGTCATCCGCCCACGGGCTCTTGGTCTAAATAAATTACAGTCTACATTTGTACTACAAGAGCAGAGAGCCCATCTATATTCTTATAGAGTGCCCCGGTCCACGTAACTGCCGGTTGATTTCATTACAATTTGCCATTCCTGTGCCGCGCTCTCTCTCCTCTTTATCGTCTTTTATATTATATAAAACACCACGAGTGAAAAACGGTGTAATAGCCCAGGGGCTCGAATTGTATTCCATTTCGAGAGCCGGTTCGTTATCTTATTACGTTCGAGCTCCCCTGTAAGAGGATAATACAGTTTGATTTCTTTTCCGCGAGTTTTGTCATGCATGATAAATATTAAAATCAATTTATTGTGAGAATGTAAAGAATTTGACGAACTTATTCCGGAATGATGTTTTCTTCTTGTTGAGGCAAAAGCAACGATCGTGTCGACAAATGTGATTACAGATTAATGATTATTCCTTTCGTAAACAGAGGGAGATTTTGGGTATTAGATAACATAGTATAGGGGTAAGGTAAATAAGCGGTTGGGATATTGATACACTTCGAGGAAAATGTACTTTTATTGATATTTGTTATGCAAATAGCTTATTCGAGTAAAATATATTTGTACACAGTATTTATGTAACTATATAAAAAGCACAAGTATCATAGACTAATCTTTTTATATTTTGGCGGACATTATATTATCACCATATGATAACTTTTTATCTCAATATTATATGGAAAGAGTATATTCGCGCAAAAATAAAAACTATAAAATTCTGAATTGCTGAACTATAAGGGAGACTGGGTACAGTTGAGCCAGTTGAGATAGGATTCAAAGAAAAACATTGTTTCTATTATTGGATATAGTCAGCGCCCTACATTAACATTATTTGTAGATCGAATTTCGAAGTGCCAAAAGTAAGTTTTTTGTTCGATTTCATTTGCTAATTACTGTCGCTAATATACAGATAAATCACTTTGATTGTTTTTTGCTGTAAAATTTGGACATTATTAGTTATTTACCAGTTTTAGGTGAAATGATGTATATGTTTTAACTTGTATTTCTTATCATTTTTGGGTGAAATTTAAACAGATAAAAACATCTAACTTCACTAAGCCAAATATATTTAAGTGAAAGGGAAAGAAAAAGGAACATGATCTTAGCCAAATATTGATTGCAGTTAAGACTAAAACATTGAATCAAAATTTAAATGCAATATGAATATTTCATGGTCCATCTAAACTACTGAAAGTTCATTTTGTTTTAAAGTTCTGTGGCGCGCCATTTATGGAAGTAAGCGGTGAGAAAAATAAAAATGTGGTACTGGTTTTGTTTTTAGTAAGATTTGATTGTCAGTTATGTATTTATTTTTGAATTTTTAAAATTCAATACAAAATAAAAAGTTATATTCAAATAGTTCGTAATTCTACTAATTCAGCAAGTTCAAACTATATGCAGTCTATTGACTGCTTACTTTCCTTGTATTATTTCTGCACTGTCCAACATATAAAAAAAATAAAAACAGCTCATAAATATGAGGTAAATTTCTGACAAAGTTCAATATACGAAGATTTTATGAAACAGGATTTTTGTTAAAAATATGCTCATAAAATTATATTTATCATACATATATTTCAAAAATAAATTACCTTAATTGTAATAGTAATTGTATTTCAAGTAATATTGAGTTGATCATGAAAATTAAACATAACTACCAAAACAAGATTTATGATTGTTTCAAAAGATGATATAAAAAATTTTTGTTTATTATGTTTTACAATATATATTTAGAATTAATTTTTTTTCGTTCAACCTAATTGATTAAATAGTTTACATATTATTCCGCAAAACCTTTTCAGAACTGGGGTGTGGCATCGTGCTTTAAGGCAAATTGCTGGAACTTTCCGTACCGTAGCGAAATGTTCGATGAATATTAAATATTTTCAAATAGATCATTATAAATACCGTAACAACGTTATTAGAATTATATAAATTGAATTACAATGCTAAAATTATTTATTTAAAGTATATAAGTAAGCTTTAGAACTTTAGCCAAAATTAAAAGAAATCGAATGTTTTTTTAACCATTCAAACCGGTTGATCCTTGCGCCCGAAAACGTATGCCAAAATGTTCAGAAACGTTTCGCCTCACTACTATAACTACCCTTCGGGAAGTTAATTAAAAAAAATAGCTGATCCCTATGTCTTCTGGCTAAAATTTTTCACACTGCCAATGGGATAAAAAAACAGACAATTTTTTGAAAAAGGGCAAAAATGAAACATATAACAATTAATTAGGGAATAATGATAGTTGTTTATTTGGTATGTGCGATGAATTGTGGTGCATTTCATTTGATATTCACAATATAGTATCTGAGGTTCAAATTGGTACCCCGTACAACCCTATATATAGTATATAGTATATATATATATATATATATATATATATACATATATATTTCTTTATTTCCACTATTACTTTATGTTTCAATTTTAAAACTAAACTTAGAAAATTTATTACCAGTCACGACATACTATTTTCCCAACTGTCGGAAATTGTCATGCCTTAAGCATTAATGGAATATTTGTTTTAAATGAAAACATCAAACTAGTTTTTAACTATTATGGCAAAAGTATGCTGTCAAAAAAGTGAGTTTTGCTATATCATCAAAATCTCAAACAAATAACGCAAGTTGTCTGTTACGGGCAAAATTATATATTATATAATTTTATATGCATATATAAGATCTGCCAACAGATTTATTTATATACACGAATACATATAGAATTTTTCATATGTTTTTGCTAAAGGTATCAAATAATTACATTATGAGCAATAAAAAATTTATTACTCGTTTATCATACATGTCGGTAGTAATTTCACAATAGGCATTTAATCAAATTAATCCTCTCGTCAGCAGAGATAATCTATCATGAAAAATTCTCGATTATGGTTGTCATTAAATAATGTTTTAATAGCCCGGTTGATTAATATAAATTTAATATCGTCAATAATATTCGTACTGCCTTAGGTAGTGCTCATTTGCACAAAAAACATTTATTCATACCTGAAATAACAATATCGACAAATTATGCAAACACTCAAAACAATATCATACAATAATTGTTAATAATCCTTATCCAAATATTAATCACTGATGCTTTAATAATAATCTATTTTGACATAACTGAATTAGAGAATTTGATAAGCTAGTTTCCAAAACTTTTTAGTATTTTAGACATACGAGTATACCCCTTCAATTTAAAAAGATAACGCTAAGATATTACTAAATTTAAAACATAATAAATAATTTCCATAGATCATAATTAGCAAAAAAACTGAATTTCTATGATAATTCATAGTGAGCGAAATTTGTTGAATGATTTTATTGTAAAATTTTATAATATACTACTCCGTAGTAGGTACATACTACTTAACTAAAAATTTATTAAAACTTACCAAACTTAATAAAACTATTTAAAGCGCATTTAAAATAATTTATAATATACTTTAAAATATAATTTATATTTCACAAAAAATCAGAATTAACCTTATAAAAATCATTAATTATTAGTTTAGTTACCATTACCATATAAAAATAATATTAGTAATATAATAAAGAAACTGATTTAGCTGTTCATGAAATATCGAAAGCAGATACAAATATTTATAGAGACTCGTACATACTTTGTAAGAGTACTATTATAATATAACTATTTTATAGACTTTTAAGCATAATTCTGCGAGTAAAATATACTGATTATTGTAGATTGTTTTTCTGTTAATCATTAGGGCATTTGTCTAAAATCTCATATATTTCACAATAATATTCAAACATATATGACTCTATTATATTCGTTTAAAAAGTATCTTTTTATTTAGAGGGATGGGTGATGTTGTTTTTTACAGTTATGGGTATACTAAATATTACAGTTTAAAAAACTGCAGTTGCGAATATGTATATCTTATACTATAACCATAAATAAAATCACTAAAAAGATAAATTTGGAATATCAATGTTTTAATTGTACTCGAGCGGTATAAAATAAAAAAGAAAAATATATTCATCATCTGCAGATATGACAAAAAAAAACTGTATTACTTTTGGGATTAAAATATATTTGAAATAATTTGAATTTCGAAAATTACAGTGTGTAATGTTCTATATTCAAATTTAATGAACATATCTTCGATATTTGTTTTTTTATATGTTTTCATATGGCTGATTTAGTTTTCAAAGTATAATTAAAAAAGTCAAGTGTAGGAATTAAAACTCATTATCTTATTTAACGCTATTTTATATTTTACATAACTGATATTGATAAATCATTTATATATCTACAAATGTAACTAAATTCTTTTTAAAAATTACAGTGTATCATATTCAATATTCAATTTGAATGATCATATCTTGAAATTTGTTTTCTTTTTATATATGTTATATCATTCCTCGTGGATGATTTGATTTGCACAGCATAATTAAAAATTAATAATGTTGAATGTAAGATGTCGCTTTTACATTGTAATTTATAATGTTTTGATGACGTTTTAGTATCCATAACTAACATAGTAAACTGAATAAAATCTGAATCTAAAATCGATTTATCTCGAATTTTCCATAATTGTCATTTTATTTTCATTGTCATTTTTTAGTTCAAAACTGTCAAAATTTATTGAGATTCATAAAAATGATAAATTTTAAATATTAAATGAGATTTTCAGTATAGCCTATCACCTAAGTTGGATATATACCCGCACGATGAGCCAATAAAATTTAAAATCGGTTCAGTAGTTTAGGCGTCCATCGTGAACTAACATCTTGACACGAACTTTATATATATATATATATTATATATATATTAGAGATGGGTAACTCACTCCCGAGTTATCACTCGTATACAACTCCTCCCTCGGAGTGAATCCGAGTGGAGTTGTTTCACAGGATTTGTCATATCCGACTTCCTTAAACTGGTAATAAATCTGTTAACTCGTACAGTTAGTACACTCGGCATTTAGTGTTTTTGTCGTTTTTGATTTGGGAAGGAAGCGGTCACTTTCTTGTCTCGCAGGCAGTTTTATGACCTTTTTTTAGGTATAAAAGTCGTTTATTCCAGAAAATACAAAAATGTTACTTTAAAGATATAGAACAATGAAATTGTATTCAATTGTGAATAACTCAAATGTATAATTTATTGAATAGTAAGGGGTCATATTTCTAACTACGACAATCTTTGGCCGTAAATGACGGCACTCAGGAATATACATACCGAAAAATATACGAAACAAAATACATTTATTTAATCTTGTTTTTCCATAGCCTGAAATAACACTTTAGAGTACAAAATTTATCAGTGATATTATTAGCATTTAAGCAGTAAAAAATATTCAGTATTATATTATTACTTTTACACAATTATATAATTGTGTAAAAGTAATAATATGCTAATCGAACTACGCAATATAATATTAATTTTCAAATGGAAATAGCAGAAGAAAAATTTTGAAAGCAGAAGTATTATGTTTTGCTTTTATTACAAAGTTTACTACATAATTTTTATATAAATTTAATCCAAAAAATCAATTATTTTCTCATCAAAAGAAATCATTAAATTGAATTTGATTCTCAAGTTTTGCGTTTTTACTTTGGTCAACACTGCTAAAAATACGAGTCACTGAGTCGATCATCTGGTCGACCGAAAAATTTTACAATCTGTCATTTATTCGTGAATTTTTTAGAAAAATTATATTATTGATAATTATTCATAAATTTTTATTTCAAATAATTAATGGGATTTGACAAATCCTTAGATACATGAACAGCGTACTACAGAACACATGTGTTTCGAGTATTTCGGTTTCAAAATTGTCGGAGTCGTGGAGTTGTTTAGCGGATATAACTCCACCATAAAGAGGAGTCAAATTCGAGTCGATCCGGCTTCGGATATAATAAGCCCATCTCTAATATATATATATATATATATATATATATATATATATATATATATATATATATATATATATATATATATATATATACATAAACTTGACTAATGCAATGCAATGCATCTACTAAACTGTCTTACTACAGAACACATGTGTTTCGAGTATTTCGGTTTCAAAATTGTCGGAGTCGTGGAGTTGTTTAGCGGATATAACTCCACCATAAAGCGGAGTCAAATTCGAGTCGATCCGGCTTCGGATATAATAAGCCCATCTCTAATATATATATATATATATATATATATATATATATATATATATTATATATATATATATATATATATATATATATACATAAACTTGACTAATGCAATGCAATGCATCTACTAAACTGTCTTCGTCTTTTCCACAGTACTGGTATCGCACGTACAAGCGGTGGAGGGTCGTAAAGCAGCTCTACCTTGTGACGTCACACCGCGCGGAAAACACGACACCGTACATATGGTGCTGTGGTTCCGAGAAGGAGGTGCCGAACCAATATACAGGTTAGACTTCTAAAACCCTTTAATAAACGCTAGAGCAATGACGCCAAATTAATGGTTCGTGGAATACGCTCGAAATATAAATAACGAAATATACTCCAAGATTATATTAAACTATGAACTGGAATTGATGAGTATCCAAACTAACAGAACTATGCCGGCATAAATTTTACTTTAAGGCAAATTGCATGAACTTAGTATTACTATTTGAACAAAAAGAGGATAGCGTGCGATAATGCCAGATACCATATCTACAACTATCCGACAACAAATTAAATACAACGTGTTTCCGATCATCTTCGAAGAGGTTTGACCACAGGTCAGAAAAAAATAAAACAAGAAGTCAGGACATTTTTATATTTTTATTTACGGAAATTTCAATATAATTTTATTCATTTGCAAATAGTTTATTATAAATTAATACCTTCGAAAGGATTTGGTAGTAGTCTTGAACAGAAAATGTAGTCTACATATAGAAGTTAATTCTTAACAATTAATATGATTACTTAAGCAATAATATTTCTTCACCATAACTGCCTGTTCCATTAATCTATAAATTGAGGCTAATCAAAAAACTGCATATTCAAAATTTACTCGATTAGATATCTCTGGATATAAATTTGGTTTTAATTTTTAAAAATGTTTTAATCAGTTTGTCATCACTGTTCTACTGATTACTATTTCTAAATCTGGAGGAGCTATGGTTATTTGTTTCTTGTTTTCATATTATCAAAGACCATCACTGGCTTCTGGTACTGACAAAAAGTTTAATTCTTCTGAAATGGTTGTGTCAGTAATAACCTTAGTTGTAACATAAAATGAACATGAAGCCGGAAAGAAAATATTTTCCCTATCCGGACAGATATCTAGCTTTGTTATTTGAAAGAAAAATATGTTTACATGAAAGTATATAATCTATATAAATTGAAGACGTGAATTGTCCGATCCAGATATAAAGTTATTGTTAATATTTTAAATAGAGTCCAAATGGCAAATGCTAAATCAAACGAGTTTATGAAAAAATCGTTTAAAAATACTACTTATATTTAGACTAAAAATTATTTACTATTAATACCGTTTGTTAACGATTATACTGAATGTATTTTATCTATATCATTATCTTTATTTAGTACATTAGATTCCATGCATTTAATTTCAAAAACGAATTTGTCGAAATTTTATCTTTAGATATGATGAATGTCATTATATATAACGAATAATAATTATACGTGTCGATATTTGTAAATAATTAAGTAAGTACTGTTATATAATTAATATTGATCAGTAGTGTTTGTATATTAATAATTCATAAAGCAGGTTTTTGTTAGCCAATTATTTTTCAATATTTCTACTTTATACATTTAGTATATTTTCCTTTACGTTGACTATTATAATATATAATCATTAATTTTTATGGGGACTTTTTTCCATGCCTCTATGACAGATGCCTTCGCCTTATAACTGACTATGTACCACGTTTGATATCTACTCTGTAGAGATTAATCGTCATAATTATAGAATATATAAATCTAAAATATTCTTAAATAATCAAAATAACCATTCTGCCGATGTTTCTGCATCAGTGTTAGAAAAAATCTAATAAATATCAAATATGGAGTTGCCTTCTAAAAGGAAATGTAAGAAAAAACATTAAATATAAAAAATATTAAAATGACTGATGCTTTTCCAAGTTTTGATCATCTTGTAATCACATATAACAAAGTTTTAGAATTCTTTGAATTGAAGTGATGGTCTCTAGAATACCTAATTGAGTGATAAACTGATAAAATAAATTTAATCATAAAATTATTTATTATTAATTATGATTTTGGCAATTTTCCAATAACTATCAGTAAATACCCCAATCCAATTATATATCGGCATGTTCAAATTGAATTATGATATAATATTTGATAATTAACTGATGTTTTGTTCCATAAATAATCGCAAACTACTTTTGAAAAATTGCACTAATATAGTGGAATATTATCTATTACTAATTATAAAAATATACAATATGGATAATTCAGTATATGTTAAAAGATATTTTTTATAAAAATATGGAATAATTATTATTGACAATAAATTATGCTTCTGAAAATTGTAGTTCGTTCAGTATACGTCTCCAACTTTTCCATATTCTAGAGAGATCTCTAGATGATTGTTTTGTAAAAAATAGTTGTTTTAACTGGATATTCTAGATTATGTATTTAAATTACTTATTATTTTAATATGTTTGAATGCAATAGTGAATGAATGAGAAATCTTAATTCAAAAAATTTTTTCTGACTTTAAGTTGGCTTTAAGTTAAAAATTAAGAAAAAATCTGTTATAGCATAACAAAAACGGAATCTTATAAGCATATAATTCTGAAATAACTTCATACAAAAAAATATTTTTATGAATGGTGCATAGACTGTTTTTTACATGTATTCCAAAACCTGTAAGTGATAAATAACGATACAAATTCTCCAAATATGTATATATATTCTTTATCAGCCAAAAATTGTCTAATATATTTTGTTTTCTTAGATTTCTAACTTCCCTTAGGAAATGAGGAATGAAAATCTCGAACTGAGGTAATTTTTTCGATCAAAAGTATATATAAATATATTAGGGTGGCCCTTAAAATGGTCATTTTCGAATTTTCTTGCTCCCAGAGGCTCAAATGGTTCCAAATAGATAAAAAAACAATTCTCTGAAAGTTTTAGCTCTTAATATTATCGTTTAGATAAAGCGCAAATCAATCAAAGTTTTGTTTAGAAATAGCATGGAAAATTTTTCAAAAATTTTAAAAATGTTTTTAGATGTAATTTAGCGAACAAATGGATGAATAAAACTCATTTGATTGAATTGCGCTCTATCTAAACGTTAATATTAAGAGCTAAAACTTTCAGAGAATGGTTTTTTATCCATTTGGAACCATTTGAGCCCCTGGGAGCAAGGAATTTCGAAAAGACCATTTTATGGACCACCGTAATATATATATATATAATATATATATATATATATATATATATATATACAATATTTTCACAAAATACTAAATTTAAAAATCACAAATAGATAGTGTGCTGTTCGTGGACTGGTTGAAGATGGAAGATGAAGAGTGGCGAAAAGACTTTTTAAAAAATATTTTTACCAAGATTCTACACATGTGTTTTTAACAGATAGTTAAAAAAGATCCTTCTATAATTCCTCGTTTGAGTAAATTTTGTTTGAGTTGTAGTACAGTCGGGTCAGAAAAGTCCGTATTGTGTTTTAAAGTATAAATATGCTCCGCAATTATAGTTTTAAATTGTTTTGGATTTTTTTAATTGGTTTTATGTTGTTGTGAACGTTTAATTAAGTTCTGGTTTGTTTCTCCAATGTAAATTCAATTACAATCTAGACAATTTATATGATAAACGAGATTTCTAAGTCGTTCGATCGAACGACTTCTTCGTACATAGTCTATGATGGAAATATGTAGATACGATGGAAACACCCCGTTTTATGATCGAAGCGAAATTTTGTGTATTATATATATATATATATATATATATATATATATATATATATATTTGAATAGTCTTGAATTTGATGTTGATATATATGTTTAATTTGAGTTTAATATTCGGGCGTAACATCAATAAAAATAGTATGAGAGTTTTTTTAAAAAGTTTATTTATTTAAAATCCATACGTTTCGGTTAGCATCTTAGCCATCATTCAGTGGTAAATAAATTAACTATAAAAAATTGAAACTAAATAAATTATATGAACGGAAATTTCATGGAAAAACAATAATAATAATAATAGTAATAAAACACTTACAATTTTGTATCCTAATATAGCATATGAAACCATTATTAATCCATGGTATGAGTATGTGCACATTGATGAGATATATATTTTTTAACACAAACATCACAAATGGCAAAACACACTAATAACCATGATAACTTAACAAGTTGTCGAAACTATGTATTTACTCTTCGGAGTTTAGGATAGAAACGTCACATTTTTCTCAAAGCAGTTTTAGCATGTATTGATATTTTTGGAAAATTTAATGGGATTTTGTTATTGTATAAGAAATTTTGACACGCTAATAAGAAACCACGTGTTCGTTTCGTGCAGGGCCGTATTGTCGAAGCGTTTGTTAATGACCCCGTCGTTATGTAATTGTAAAAACAACCCCTCAGCGAATCTTCTTTTAATTGTATTCTCTTCAAAGTGTAAAATTTTAGGGTTAAAAAAATCGATATTAAGATTTAAATTTTTAATAAAATAAAATTTTTAATAAAAATTTAAATCATAATATTAATTTTTTTAACCCTAAAATTTTACATTTTGAAGAGAATACAATTAAAAGAAGATTGTAATCATTACAGCCTCGGGCTCGGTCACATAAACTACGTTCTCTGTGCAAAATTTATTATATATTTCATGAATATTTTGCTATGCTCTGTTCAACAAAATAATATAAAAAAAAACAAGTTAGTGTATATATGATAGTGCAAAATTATGTGCCTTGCGCTAGCTACTGATGTAACACCATATTTATATCCACTGATGATGACATAAAATACTATGTCGAAACGTTTGGAAAAATTAAAGATTAACTTCTAAATCTTTGCCTCTTATTTGATGTATGCCCTTGAAGAACTTACTCATATTTCTCAACATCAAAACTAACTTCTTTAACACACACACACACACACATATATATATATATATATATATATATATATATACTAGCTGACCCGGCAAACGTTGTTTTGCTAAGTAAGGTATAATCTAAACAATTTCTAGAGAATCAAAAATATTAATACTATAAGTGTATAAGGATGTGTTGTTTGAATGCTATATACAAATGAGGTATTATAAAAACAATAAACCCCATTAGTTTGTCTATGTTTTGTCAATTCAATCAAACTGGAAGTTTTATACACTTTCTATAGAAATCATGGTATAATCCAATCCAAGTATTTTTTTGGTATTTCGACTTATTGATTACGTTTTAAGCTTTTCAGATTCTTTTGGATTCTGGTTTTTGTGTATAATTGTAAATACTACTACTGAGCTTATACAAATTTTTCAAAATTCTGCGAGGAGAGATAGAAAATAAATTAGATATATCTGCTTTGACCTGCTTTTTGAAAAGTTTCAAGTAACATACCTTGAATTAAATTAAATTTAATAAAAAGTATATACGTAGAGCAGGGCAAGGCTTAAAGGTCCAATTTGAGTTTGAGCAAATATAAATTTTATTATGAAAATGAAACCAACTTTATCACAACAAATGACACATTTCAAACGAACAATTAGCTGACTACGTTCAGTAAAACTACAGACTTCGTCATTTTAAAAATGTGCTTTTTTTGCTGTCTTTCAAAAATTTGTTATCTAGACCTTTTTACCCTATAGGCGGGGTAACTTGGAACGGCCAGATGGCAAACAGGTTTAATGTCTTATTTTAATATTAAAGGTATTTTACAAAATAATTACATTTTTAACTAATGCTAAAAAGCTACCAACAGAAGAAAATACTTTTACTATGGATTTTCAAAGATGACCGTTTATCTCCCAATATCAAAGTCATAAGAATCAAGGTTATAGCTGGTTATACATCTTTCTCCCTTCACTTTCAAATAATGTTGTTAAACAATGCTTCAGCTTTACTGGATTTTGACACTTTGGTCGTGAAACTTTTAACCCCGTACCTTCATATATTACTAACCATTCTTTGATAAATTCTGGGAAATTATAACTGGGAATAAGTTATTCGACAAAATGTACATGTAAATGTAAGTAATGCTCTTTTTCAGTCTTGGTCGCGGCATTATTATTAAACTTCACTTCACCTTATATATATATATATATATATATATATATATATATATATATATATATATAGTATCATAGATTGAATAAACTACATGGATAGTTTATAAATAATTAATTCTGAATTAGAATGAATAACGGGCTCTAAACTACCTCTCTGCCACCAATTACTGAGCCACAGCAACGCGTGGCCGGGCTAGCTAGTATTTTTTTTATATATATAAATATACTATCAATTAAACTGAAAATCGGGATAAAAAGTATCCTAAGTCCTTCTCCTGGCTCTAAACTACATCCCTGCCAATTTTCATCTAAATCGGTTCAGCCGTTCGTGAGTTATAAGTGTTAGCACATAAAGCGATCCTCTTTTATATATATAGATGTCATTACAGTCTAGTAGTTTGCTCGGTATGGGCGTGTTTCTCGCTTCATAATGTTACATTTCAAAACTTTTAGTCGAATTAGTTTTCAAATCTTTTTAATTATTCATAATTTTTTCCAAAAAAATGTTTCTTTCTAATATGTTATAAGGTTAATTTTTTTTTTAAATAATTTTTTTTTTGAGTGTCTTTGTCCTGTGTTGCTGAATGATGACACGCATCTTGTGTCAAAACGTATAAATAAAAGTTTTTAATACTTTTTACCTTTTTTATTTCGACGAATGGGCTGCTAGTTACTTTGAAATATGTTTCAACGTCGAAAAAACCATCAAGATATATACGAGTATATACGATATATATATATATATACATATATATATATATATATATATATATATATATACTTATTTTTTCGAAAAAATCTTCTAGAATAAGTTCATATTTCCTTCAATTTGAAATAAAAAATAAAATCAATAAGATAAAATTTTCTATTCGAAGAAAATTTGTTTACAGGATCAATGAAAGAAAAGATTTAAATGAATGCGTATTCAATGTCAAGATTTGCATGATATAGAGAGAAATTCTTCAATAAAATGCGGTATTTCGAAGTTTTGAATGGCAAAATAATGTTTTAGTTGGAAAAATTCTTGATAATGTTTTATTTTTCTCCTTACACTCTTTCTTTATTGATATATAGATTCACTTTACAAGCATTATAAAAAATCATATTATTAAAATTTGGATTTAATTTTCACATCAACAAAATCGGCTCAACCTGTTCACTACCGCAAACTTTTCTCTATGTCGTCCTTCAACAGATCAATCGAGAAAGTAGATATTTTAAATTATAATTAAATTTCATGTTGTTGCTCTCAAACAGAAACCAGTGTCTGAAAACAAGTGCTCTATCAAAAATAAAGTGAACATTATGATAATTAACATCTTAATATTGAACATAGTTATGATCTTTTATCTGATCATTATCCAATATTGAGTCTGAAAGGAAACTCTTCAACTTGATTGGTCAAAAATTCGCTTTGCAATGACTATAAAATAATTCTTGACCATTTTCAATACACCACCATATCTGAATGAAGCGTGTATTTTATTATTTTATTATTTTACTAGAAACATATATTTGCCAGTTTTTTACACTTTCACAAAATTTGTAAACACAATTCATTCAGTATTTAGACGTTAGTAAATCTGTACACACTAGAATGTAACCAAAAATTGTCAAAAAAATAATTAGTTTCAATGTTTCAGTTATTAGTAGCTTGGTTTATCATAGTGCAATAGTGTAGTGTATTTTTGTATAATTAATTTCTGTAAGTATTTATATGTAAGTTCTATAACTTTATAATATTTTCCTCCTACATCATATAAAATCTTTTAGTTTTTCCACTGAATGACAGTCTCGGATAAATAAAGAATTTCAAAAACTACTTTAGTTTTTTTTACTTGGTGTTACTGCCCGATTATAAATAACTCATCAAAATATATATCAACACCAAACTCACATATTTCAATATATATATATATATATATATATATATATATATAAATAAATAAATAAATAAATAAATATATAATATATATATATATATATATATATATATATATATATATAAAGCGAGAGGTTTTTCTTCAGATGGTGAAATAATATAATAAAATTGTTTCTTGGGCATCCATCCAGTAATTAGAAAACAGTTTTAATGAAAAATGTTTTTATTTTATAGAGAACATACGTTTCGGGTCTGGATTTGACCCATCTTCAGTGCTACAATTAAATAATTCAGGGTTACAAATTAAAACAATATAAAAAAAAATACATAATTAACAGACAAAAATAAGTAAAACAATGTATATGAAAAGTATATATGAAAAACAACCATAAAATAAACAATGTAAAGAAACTCACCATACAAATAAACTTTGAAAAACAACACAAAAACACAAAATTGCACGAAAAATAAATAAAAGTGAAATAAAAAATTGATGAAACGTCGAGTTATGAAAAATTTTAAAAAAATTGTAAAATTAAAATGAATGATATATTTTATTATAAAAAAGCTTATTCCAAACGAACATGTTGTTAGTTTGGAAGTTGTATTACGAGTGTGTACGAGAGTAAAATGTGTGCGAACGTGTTTGCGGAAAATATTGGAAACTGTATCGTCATTGGTGAGAGAACGGGATAGAGAGAATTTTGGGATTTGATTATGGATGTCTTGCACATGTATAAATTTTTTACTATGTTCCTACTGCGCATGATCGTTGAGAAAATCTTCGTAATATGGAACCACCAAAATTCTCTCTATCCCGTTCTCTCACCAATGACGATACAGTTTCCAGTATTTTCCGCAAACACGTTCGCACACATTTTACTCTCGTACACACTCGTAATACAACTTCCAAACTAACAACATGTTCGTTTGGAATAAGCTTTTTTATAATAAAATATATCATTCATTTTAATTTTACAATTTTTTTAAAATTTTTCATAACTCGACGTTTCATCAATTTTTTATTTCACTTTTATTTATTTTTCGTGCAATTTTGTGTTTTTGTGTTGTTTTTCAAAGTTTATTTGTATGGTGAGTTTCTTTACATTGTTTATTTTATGGTTGTTTTTCATATATACTTTTCATATACATTGTTTTACTTATTTTTGTCTGTTAATTATGTATTTTTTTTTATATTGTTTTAATTTGTAACCCTGAATTATTTAGTTGTAGCACTGAAGATGGGTCAAATCCAGACCCGAAACGTATGTTCTCTATAAATAAAAACATTTTTCATTAAAACTGTTTTTTAATTACTGGATGGATGCCCAAGAAACAATTTTATTATATTATTTCACCATCTGAAGAAAAACCTCTCGCTTTATATAATCCAAGGGCTGAAAAATTGGACAATTTCAACATAAAATATTCAAGATTTTTTTGTTCATTCTCAAGACACTGTTTTTCAAATATTCTACAAGTTTTAAGACTCTTACGAAACCTACATATCAAGACTTCCTTGTTAGGACACTCATAACCAATACTACACTGAAGTTACAAATCCAAGATTTTGATCATTTTCAAGAACTTTTACAAGTGTTTTTTAATTTTAACAACATGAATTTTCAAAATAACCATAATTTCAATACTATATATGTGAATAGTGCTCTCCATACAAATAAGGTAAGACATAATAATCGTTCCTCTTATCAATATCCAACTTACACACAGAATTATAATAATTTCAATAATTCGTCAATTTACCGTTACAACAATTATTTTCATAATAGTTTTACACAATGCATTCCTTACTCTTTTCCATCTTTTTTCGAGTACATTTTCCATTGCTATGGACCTACCAAACTCATTTTATTTAAAACTATTTCAAACCTTTTCTCAAAACTGGTTATCGTCACCAACAAAAGAACTTTTTTACTTCGTTGTCGTAAAGAAAAACTCCTACCAAAATCCTTTGATTTCAAATTAACAAACTTTGATCATCTAAATTCCAATTATTTTAAAAATAAAAAGCTTTCTTTCTCCTTTATGTTGCTGAATCTAGAAATCAAACATTGCATTACCTCTATTGATAACATAAATAAATCTCTAAATTACAACATCCAATCCTTATTTTCCACTATTAATAATCACATTGACATTAACAATTTTTTAGATTTCGAAAACTCTAGATTCAATAATTCTTTTAATATGTCAGAAAAATCCTTCATTGAAAAATTCAATACCCTTTATTCGAAAAAGTCTAACGAATCCAAATTAAATATAAACCCTGATATCATCAATAAATGGGTTAAAAACATTTCAGATTTAGACATCCCATCCAATGTTTTGAATATTTTAGCATTAGGTCCCAAATTTTCCATTCCACAACAGAAAAAATCGTTTAATTTTGTCAAAACACTTAGCTCTTTAGAATATAGTTTACGTAATTTATAAGATATCAATGAAAAAAACCGCATTAAATCTATTTTTTGCAACCAACTTAATTCATTTTTCAAGTTTGACATTTCTAACTTTCATCAACATAAAGAATTACTCAAAGATATCCACCTTTGCAAATCCTTTATCAAACAACACCCAGAAATTGTTGTTACCAGGGCAGATAAGGGTAACATGACGGTTATCATGAACAAAGATGACTATATTTCCAAATCCATGTCCCTCCTAGCTGATATAAACACTTACGAGCCTATAAATTCAGATCCCACCGACCTTATAAATCGGAATACTTTGAAATTCATTGATTCACTCATAGAAAACAAACAAATTCCCAAACCTCTCTCTCTACAATTAAAAACTTACAATCCCATTTCCCCAAAACTTTATTGTCTTCCCAAAATCCACAAAGATGGCTTTCCCCTTCGACCAATAGTTGCTGACTTAAATTCCCCTCTTTGCAAATTATCCAAATTTATTAGTTCAATTTTGTCCAATATCACTCATAATTCTCCCCATTTTGTCAAAAATTCTTTTGAACTCATTCCCGAACTTAACTCCCTCAATGTACCATCTGATTTTTCCTTTATAAGTTTAGATGTTGTTTCCCTCTTCACTAACATTTCACCTGACCTTATCCTCTCTGCCATAGACCATAAATGGGCTGATATCAGCAAACACACAGATTTCAATTTTTCTTGGTTCCTGAAATGTATTAAATTCATTATTCCAATACTTATTTTTCGTTCAACGACTCCTTTTTAAACAAAAATTTGGCACCCCAATGGGTTCCAGTTTGAGTGCCCCTCTTGCTGAACTTTGTATGCAGTTCCTAGAGAACTCTACTCTTAATACCTTGTCATATGTACCTCTTTTTTACAAACGTTACGTTGACGACATTTTAACTTGCATTCCTACTTATAACATAACCAATTTCCTAAATTCTTTTAATAATTTTGACTCACACCTTAGTTTTACCTTAGAGACTCAATTTAACAACTCCATTAATTTTTTAGATATTACTCTTTTCATAAATAACAACTCTATCACTACATGTTGGTATCAAAAATCCACTTGGTCTGGACGCTATTTAACTACCATTCCTATCACCCCAAATCTACCAAGATTGCATCCATCATCAACTTACTAGATCATGCCATCCTTCTTTCTCATCCATCACATTGGGAAAAAAATATTAATTTGATATATTCTACCCTTCAAAATAATTCCTATCCACTACAACTTTTACGCTCAGTAATAAATAATAGATTACCCTTTCTTCGTAATAAATTCCGTACAGCTTCCTTATTTACCTCCCAATCACAACAAAATAGTATCATTTCACAAAACCTTGTGAAGCCTCCTGAAAATTCACTATCTCTCAATTCCTTCATCTCATTACCGTACATTGACTGCCTTTTCCACTCATGGAAAAAACTTTTTTCATCCGTTGGTCTGAAGCTAGTGTGTTCGACTGGACACACTCTCTCAGACTTATACACTAATTTAAAAACTCCTACCCCTATTTCCCGCACTTCAAACATCGTATATGTCATTGATTGTAATGATTGTTCAAGCTGTTATGTTGGAGAAACTTCACAATTTCTCTCAAAAAGAATGCGCCAACACGAACTTAATAGTTTGAACAGAAAACAAAATAAAACCATGATCACCGAGCATGTCTCCAAATTTAAACATTCTTTTAATTTCACCAATCCAAGAGTTATTCATCGTGAATCTAACATTTTACGCAGGAAGTTTGCTGAGAGTATTTTCATACAAATATTACCTTCTATTAACAAACGATTTGATTCGGCTTCTCTTTGCAATATTTACCGCGATGCTTCAAATAATTTTTTCAATATGCGCAATACATCCTAACATTTCTTTTATGTATTCTACATATTCTTTTGTGTATGCATATTGTGTACGTGTATGTGTATACATATATTACATTTATTGTTTTGCGTTTATATATACATATATATGTTATGTTATAATTTTTTATGTAACTTTTATCGTTCCATAACTATTATCGTTTTTCTGTTAATATCTATACTTTTTCTTAATAATTTTCTCTTCATTCACATATTTTTGGGATTTGATTATGGATGTCTTGCACATGTATAAATTTTTTACTATGTTCCTACTGCGCATGATCGTTGAGAAAATCTTCGTAATATGGAACCACCAAAATTCTCTCTATCCCGTTCTCTCACCAATGACGATACAGTTTCCAGTATTTTCCGCAAACACGTTCGCACACATTTTACTCTCGTACACACTCGTAATACAACTTCCAAACTAACAACATGTTCGTTTGGAATAAGCTTTTTTATAATAAAATATATCATTCATTTTAATTTTACAATTTTTTTAAAATTTTTCATAACTCGACGTTTCATCAATTTTTTATTTCACTTTTATTTATTTTTCGTGCAATTTTGTGTTTTTGTGTTGTTTTTCAAAGTTTATTTGTATGGTGAGTTTCTTTACATTGTTTATTTTATGGTTGTTTTTCATATATACTTTTCATATACATTGTTTTACTTATTTTTGTCTGTTAATTATGTATTTTTTTTTATATTGTTTTAATTTGTAACCCTGAATTATTTAATTGTAGCACTGAAGATGGGTCAAATCCAGACCCGAAACGTATGTTCTCTATAAATAAAAACATTTTTCATTAAAACTGTTTTTTAATTACTGGATGGATGCCCAAGAAACAATTTTATATATATATATATATATATATATATATATATATATATATATATATATATATATATATGATGAAAGTTTTGTCGACGTTGATTTACACAAATTTAGTGTTAAATCAATTTTTACATCATAATTAATGTTTCCTATTTTTCCTGGATTGATATGTATAATTTCCTCCTTTTATATATTTATATTATCATCACTTTTGTATTTATGTTAAATGTTTTTTTAGATTACTGAATGATGACACACATCAAGTGTCGAAACGTATAATGGAATAAATAATTTTGTTATTTAATCTTTTTTTAATTCGACGGTTGGGCTGCAAAACAAATTACAAATATATATATATATATATATATATATATATATATATACGCAAAAGTTTATTAAAATGGCACGCAATTTGCAATACGGGTCTCTACGGTTTATGAACCGCAACCATTAATGACATTATCATATTCGCTAACCGAACCAAAGACAAACTGACCGCAATTGTTAAAACATTCATCATTTGCATATTACCCATAACAATACGAGCATCAGACTTGTTTACAATTGTGTTTCAACTACCCAGTAACACGAACTGTGTTATAAACTTTTGTCGTCTGTAGAATAAGTTTATGTTTACAATGTTTTTCAGGTAACACGAAATACTTGGTCATTGGCATGCCTCTGCATTATATCAAGGTATGCGCGAGCAAACTCGCGAAGTTTCGTTTTCAAAGAGAGGCGAAAGTTCTGAAATAGCAGAAATTATTTTGCGCATTCCAGATAATCTGCCGCCGCTGTGAATTAGATCTCAATTATGAAATCCACGAGAACCTAATTTTATAATTGAGATTAAATTCAATCGAAAGCGAAGAAGCTTTTGAGTTATTGAATATAAATATATATTCGAAAGACTGCGATTGCAAATTGAGTGAAGTTAATTAATGACAATTTGATTTAACAATTAGAACAATTTAATAAGTTGAAACTGAATGAAAAGCTCAATCGAAAAAAACTTGTACATTTTCTGTAAATAGAGATGATAGAGTTTTGATAGAAATTTTAATATGTTTAATAATTTGAATAATAGATATGTAACTGAAAACAACACAAATTTGATATTGCAAACTACCACGTATATAGAGTGAAGCAGGGATTAAAGTTCTGCGGGAAAAAAGGTCTTCCACCAATATCTAAAAAACAATAAAATTGGAAATTGTTTAACAACATTATTTGAAAGTAGAAGAAAAAAATGGGTAACCTAAATCCAAACAACGTCTCTAAAAAGAGATATAAACGGCCATGTTTGAAAATTTATTTCAATCTATTACTAATTATTTTGTAAAATTCCTTTCAAAATAAAAATGAGACATTGAATTTGTTTGGCTTGTGGTAAACACATTTTGCTCCGCCTATGAACTAAAAAGAAACAAATGACAAATTTTAGAAAAATAGAAAAAAAACACATTTCTATAATGAGAAATCAACTTAGAATTTTACCAAACATGGTATGATGGGCGTTTGTATGATGCGTATTATGTATTGTAATGTGGCACATTTGGCTTTGACACAATTGTTACTCGAAGTCAAAATGGTCTTTTGTGCCCCAAGGTTTATCACTTTTTAAAAACACGTTTAAAAAATGCAATTCGAAAACCAGTATTTTTGAAAAAGATGCTGGTTTAAATGTATGAATAACACATAAAATAATTGAAAATGACAAAGGTAGCAAATGTACCGGATTGACGAAAACGCTGCTCAAGTCAGTAGCCGTCTTTTGTTTCATATTTAAACTCTTATAAATAAAACCTTATGCGTAAAGAACGAATAATAAATTATTATCAAAGTTATTTAATCCTGGTCTAATATTATTTTTTCGTTTTGCTAAATTGCGTTAAAAAAATAATTAAAATTAGTATAGTCAAAACTGCTTTTAATCGCGGTAAATTTTCTATTATTTTTTTTTTGTTTAAATTACTTGAACAGATGATGTATTTAAAGAAACTCGAAACTAGTTAAAACCGTTTTTTATAATATATATATATATATATATATATATATATATATATATATATATATTAAGGCCTCGGATATAATAAGCATATCTATCTATATATATATATATATATATATATATATATATATATATATATATATTAACTACTAAATCATATATATATATAAATATATATATATATATATATATATACATATATATATATATATATATATATATTTGAAAACCGGTTTTGTAAATCTCGATTTTTTTATAAACCCTACATATTATAAATGTAATAGCTGAAAGTAAGCGATTTTAGAATCTAAATATTTTAGTTCTATTATTACTATCCTTAATTGGTTGCTTTGTTTTGCGTTCTCTGTTAACTAAAACTATATAAAACATCGTTTTTTGTTGTGATCATATTGGTATGTGATGACACATATATAGCTTTAATACATATAAAAAAATTAATATTGAAATAACAAACTTCATATTAAGATGTCACTTATCCAGCTTATATTACATTAAAAAAATATTAAAACATGTAAAGAAACTTACATACCGTATGTGGATAAATCCTGTGATTAAAAAAGTGACTCACCTGAAACAAAACAAAACAAATTATTTAAACTATAAATAAATTAAAAATAAAAAAATCAATAAGTTTTGAAAAAAATATTATCAAAATGCAGGACGTATGCGGATATAGATGAAAAAATATACATGTTTAATTATTCCTGGTGATGTATTTCCCACATAATAATTATAATGTTTTATTTATACAGGGCACCAATGATGGCACGTTTCCAGCTTTTCAATTTTATTTTCTACTCTTGATTGAATAAATATATCTTTATATTCAAATTATTACATGAAGCAATATTTGTATAGTATGTAACTATTTATTAGAGTATGCATAGACGAGTGTAAAAATATTATTAATGAATTTATTAATAAATCACATGTTAAAGATTTTGAGTTTTCATAAAAAATATGAAACGATTTAATTAGAAGTTAATTTCAAAAATTTAGGCCGCGTGGCATGGTTTTATTCAGGCAACTAATCGTAAATAGAAATGAAGGAGATAATAAGAATTTTTATACGCTGTAGAATAGCTTTAAAACATGAATTGATAATATAATAAAATATTTTGATCATTGAGAATATTATAAAATATATTGTACCAATAGTAACATGCGATGTACAACTAAGTAAACTAGTAAACAATTATTCTTCATTGCAATAAATTCATTACAATGCACTAATTTATTGTTTAGATGATAGTTTAATTCCATATATTCAATTAAATGTACATATATACGGATAATTAGTTTTTTAATTCAATTCTGCATATATAGTAATTTGCAAGTGACCTGAATTTTAGAAAAATAGTTTAGTTTTCATATCTGACACATAATGAATTTTACAATTAACAACAGAGTAAATTATAAAAATTATTCTGATTACATTGGTGATATCAATTTCGTTAGCAAGCCTTATTTTATTTTACCGTTTGCAACAACTTTCAGTATCTATTTTATATAATCATGCTGCATTTGCAGAAAAATTTTAACTCAGAAAATCATTTTTAAGATTTTTAAAGTACTGTCGAGGAAAATGATATTTTCCATTACATTTAGAACTAATCTTAGGCAAAAGCTCTGGCATCTGAAGAAGCTTTTGAAATGAACGATTTAATTGCATTTTACGAGGATAGCTTGTACATAATATGCAAGCTAAATTAAAATAGTTTATTAAACTTAAACACTTGAATAGTTGTTTGTTAGTTATTGATCAACATGTACTCACATTAACGTAAACAGTGTGAAATTAAACATAAATGTTAACAAAGTTTTGCAACTTATTGGAAATTAATTAAAGTCGGTCTGACGAACAAACATTATGAAGGATTTATATAAATGTATATACATTTTGTGTGATGAGGTTTTCAACAGCAGGAAAATAGTATAAAATATATATATATATATATATATATATATATATATATATAGTAAAAGTTATATATATATATATATATATATATATATTTATACAAATTCTGTGACCTGGAGTTTGAAGAAAAGTAATATTGCCTATATAATTCAAGAGTTAATTAGTTTTTTTACACAGTAATGATTTACGTTATTTTTATTACTTGTTGAATCTAGTAAAACACGCTTTTGTATATCCCAATAGAGCATCCTAACATTTAAAATTTTAATGGATTTGTAAAATGCTTCCTATACAACCAAATTTTGTGGTGCATATTCTTAATTAAACATATTAAATTTCGTGAAACATACCAAAAATTTTTTTAAAAAAAACTTAATTTACAAGAAAACGTTGGCCAACTTTAAGTTTTGACCCATTACATCAGAAAAGTTATATTTGACACATATTTTGATTTTTGATAATTTTTCAATGTTCGATAAATTTTTAAAATTAAATCACTTGTCATAGGACCGTGAAATTTTACTATATTCTATATGACCATGATCTCTATCATCACAAGAAATTTCAACAAAATTGTACTTTTTTTAACATTTAATTATAAATGTTTAACTTTTAACATTTAATTGAAATGAACTTCTCATTAGGAAAGGTAATTTTAAATACATTGAAACAAATAGATAAAATCCGATACTTGGTAAATTATAGTCAGACATTATGGTGCAACTTGATTGATCAATAGGTATTAACAAAAACTGCAGTTTTAAATCATGGATTTAAATCATGTAACTTCAAATTTACATGAATATTTATTTTCACATCTGGATTTATGATAACATGTTCTGATATTAAAAATAACGTATAGCATATCCTAGCTTGTATTTACTCCTTCATATTTTATTCTATTTGAAATCTTTTACATTCCAATATAGAAAATACGACGCGTTTGAGAATTAATGCAAATAAACCGCAACTAGAACGCTAATATTTATCTACGAAATTTTCCATGCAAGAGTTAAATTCCCATACAATAGCGAATACGAACATTTTATCGATTGTACTATTTAATATTGCATTGTTATACATCATTTCTACTAATGAAGCACTTATTATAATGGAATCAATCTTTGCAAGAAAAACATCCTGCACTGTAACTCACCCCCATCATGAAATTGAAGAGAGTTCAAGAGTTTCAATGTATATTTAATTGAGAGTTCATTATACTGTTTCGAGTCCAAGGAGCGCTTTTATTTATTTTCTTGTTGTTTGAACTTTTAACATTGTTTTTCTCTCATTCGTATCGTTATCGGTAATTTAGTTAGCGAACAGTTCGATGCTCGTTAAAAATTGATATGGCCCCATCCTCTATCCCTTCAATAACAGCCATAACTGAAACAGGATCATAAAATATAAATTGAATGATGTTACATTTATTAATAGTGAGATATTATTTAATCATGTACAATATCACATAACTTCTGATTCAAGCTTATCACTATCAGTAAATAATAAATATATAGATAATAATGATAATAATAATAATGATCGTTACAATCAAACAGACGATGATATACTTCACATTAATAAGCCCTGCTGTACACTGCTACTAAGTAGCATGCGATAACAAAGAGAAACTTGCAGATACTACAGACTATACAGAACAAGGCAATGAGAATAGTACTAAATAAATTGGGAGACATATATATATATATATATATATATATATATATATATATATATATATATATGTGTATATGTATATATATATATATATATATGTATATGTATATATATATATATATATATATATATATATTTTGTATGATTCTGAATTTGATGTTGACATATGTATTAACAAAGTATAATAATCGGGCATAACATTAATAAAAAACATGAATTTCTTTCAAAAATTTATTTTAAATCCATACGCTTCGGCTATAATCCTAGCCTTCATTCAGTGGAAACTAAAAATAAAATTAAAAACTAAAATAATTGAATTGGAGTGAAAAGAAAAAAATAAATGTTATGTCCGATTATTAGACTTTGTTAATATATATATATATATATATATATATATATATATATGTGTGTGTGTGTGTGTTTACGATAACTTAGAACTATGTGACAATATCCCATAGTATGACGTTGGGAACAAAATATAAGATAATCTAACTAAATTTACTCATGTTAATAATTGAACTTTTTTTTGAATTTGTATATTAAAAAATAAAATGAAATTTGTAGTTATATAAAAATACAATCGTAATTAACATTATAATTGAAAGTGTTTTTATAACAAGTATCCTTCAAAGAAATCATACAAAAAAAACATTTCATAATTATTAATTAAAGTTTGATACAATTTGTGTCAAAATGAAATCATTAAAATCACTCAAAATGAATTCATTCATCTGCGTGTCATTAATGGTGGTTAACAAGATTTGAAAATATTTGCAATCAAATGTCAGAAGTACCGACCTTAAATGTCGACGAAAATTTAACACTTTTTTCCAACAGTTAATTACAAGAAAACGGCTCGGTAGATTTTCACCTAAAATTAATCAGTATTATTCCCAACTAATATCTTTCGAACAGTTTTTGATTTTTTAAAATCGGTTTGGTAGGATGAGCTTAAATGTCGACGAAAATTTAACACTTTTTTTCAACAGTTAATTACAAGAAAACGGCTCGGTAGATTTTCACCTAAAATTAATCAGTATCATTCCCAACTAATATCTTTCGAACAGTTTTTGATATTTTAAAATCGGTTCGGTAGGATGAGCTTAAATGTCGACGAAAATTTAACACTTTTTTTCAACAGTTAATTACAAGAAAACGGCTTGGTAGATTTTCACCTAAAATTAATCAGTATTATTCCCAACTAATATCTTTCGAACAGTTTTTGATTTTCTAAAATCGGTACGGTAGGATGAGCTTAAATGTCGACGAAAATTTAACACTTTTTTTCAACAGTTAATTACAAGAAAACGGCTCGGTGGATTTTCACCTAAAATTAATCAGTATCATTCCCAACTAATATCTTTCGAACAGTTTTTGATTTTTTAAAATCGGTTCGGTAGGATGAGCTTAAATGTGGACAAAAAGTTTAACACTTTTTTTCCGAATTACAAAGAAACGGCTTGTCAGATCGTTGCACAAAACTGACAAACAATAGTTCTCGGCTAGATACATCGAATGGCTTTTAAATTTTTGAAATCGACCCAGCTGTTTTCGAGAAAACGTCGATTTACGGCAAAAAATCTGTTCACATACACACACACACACACACATACTTTTTCCAAATTTGGTCTCATTAGATTCAGAATGGCTTGAAACGTCGAGAAAACATAAAATTAGCGAATCGGATTTTTTGATGAAAACATAAACTTCTCCTTCGGGAAGTTAATAAATATAAATTTTATTGCTGTCATCAGATACGATACCAGCAATAAAATAAGGTCAGTATTATACTTGTCTTGTGTTAATAATATCTGTAATGTGGTCGAACATTACTAATTTTATTACTACAATAAATTTTTCTGGAGCATTACTGAAGTACTCAAGTAATACTGTAAAACTTTCAAACCCATTTTTTGTGCTTGTTAACGTATATATTTCATCATCAACTTTTTATTTATCTAGCCGTACTTTTAACGTACTAACTTTAATAATATAATTCAGATAGATGGGTTGTTATCCACATTGTGGCATCTTATTCAATGGCATTAGTAATTTGAGGCATGTTTTGAGAAATATTTAGAAATAATTTTAGTAATATTAGTGTTTTGTCACATAATTAACACTTTCGCTACGTCAGTGGGCCCTTTATGTACGGGCTAGCAAAGCGCCCTGTAGCCCTACGGAATAGTACTACAACATATTTTACATTTTTAAATTAATACCTATTTATTATTATTTATTATACGCGTTGCTGCAGCTGTTTCTTTAATCCACTCGATTAAAATATGAATTCGTTTAACATTTTTTTTTAAATTTAATATATTTTTTAAAAAATAATAATTTTAATATTTAAATAAATGAGCACATAAATATGAGCAAATTGGTATATAATAAATATTAATCAATTATACTTTATGTTTTAATAATTAAGTAAATAAATTTTGTTACTTAATAAATTTTATTAATTAAGAAAAAAAAATTAACAAATATTCAAAAATTCAGAAGGAATGTTTACAATTTCATTGCCATCAACAACTGTATCTATTGACTTAAAAGTCATTATATCGCCTGAAATTAACTGTTGTATTTGAAAATTGATTTTGTCTACGTCCATATTCCTTGAGGCTAATATAGCCCTTTCACTCAGCCAATTGTGATCCATATAATTTATTTGTATATTGTTATGAATACTATTAATTAAATCTTTTTCTTGATAAATTGTGTAGAAATTTTCTTTACGTTTTTTTAATTCAGTATTTGTTTCCTGTTTTATTTTCCCATTTCCTATATCAATTAATTCTTCCGCAAACATTTGTGCTAATGGATCTTGCTCCAATAGCACCCGCATGTTTGTGGTCAATTTAAGTTTTTCAAAACTTTGCCACAAAAATGATTGTTTCAAGCATGCATTAATCTCATCCGCGTAAATGGATCTAGGTATGACTGGTAAAGTCTGTTCGAAATCACCTGACAAAAGTAAGAAAGCACCCCCGAAAATTTTATCGTTGCCATTCAGATCTTGCATAGTTTTATGTAATGCTTCCAAAGAGTATTTATGTGCCATTGTGCATTCATCCCAAATTATAATTGAACATTTTTGCAATACTGTTGCAATTTTTTTTTATATTACATATCGCATTCTGTTTACTATGTATGTCTGATGGTAGCTTGAAAATGGAATGTGCTGTTCATCCTCCATCTAGCAAAGTAGTTGCAATACCAGACGATGATGCTACTGCCAACGCTATTTTCTTTTGCGATCTTACTTTCGTAAGAATTAACTAGTGGGGCGCATGGCATCGTGCCTTAAGGCAAATTGCTGGTACTTCTCGTACTAAATTTTTTTTTTTTTTTTAAGGATTAACATTTTTGAAAAAAAAATTACTCTAAAAAAAATAGATTTTTGAAAACAATAAATTTTTGACAAAAATTTATTTTTTTTGAAAAAAAAAACAGACTTTTTAAAGAAAGATTTATCTTGAAATATTTTGAAAATTCTGAACTTTTTTTCAAAGCAATCGTACTGCTTTAACTGCATGGAGACGAAATATCGAAGCGCGTAAGCGGCGCGTCGCCGTCTAACGGATAAATATTGGCACGGAACCCATAGGAATGTAAACAAAATTTATACTTATTGTTAAAATCTCTATAAAATATCTGATAATTTTATGTGCATATGTCTAATAATCATTTTTGACCGCCAAATGGCTTTTTTACTTTTTCTTTTACTAGATCTCCGAAAACGCTAGACCTGCCCTCATGAAAATCAGTTCTTCATCTTGTTAATACAAGTAAAATGTTTTTTGTATTATTCCAATCGTCCGTTTTTGGCACTTATTGCCCCATATCTTCGGAACGGCTAGACCTGCCTTCGCCAAAAGCTAATCAACACGTCTCCTTATCAATACAAATCGAATGTTTTTTGAATTATTCAAATCGCTTCATCCGTGTTCCCGAAATCGTCGACGAAAATTTTTATCCGCACACATACACATACATCCATTTTTTTTAAGGTATGCCAAAATGTTCAGGAGGTTTTGAAACGTAAAGATATATAAAAAATTTTTTTTCGATTTTTTTGCGATTACTATAACCTACCCTACGGGAAGTTAATTATATAACAAACGTCTTGCCTGTTCCTCCTGGTGCGTCCAAGAAAAAGAAACGCCCTTGTTCTCCTTCAACGGTCAGCATAACCCGATCATAAATAATTTTCTGTTCTTCTGTGAGTAATTGCTCACTATTTTCTATAATTTTTGCTAAATTTTCACAATCATAATTTTGTTCTCTCTTTAAATCTATATTGAGAAATTTTGATAGTGAGCGATTAGGTGATTGCAATCCATAATGATCAAATTTTAAGTTCGAAATCTTACACAAATCTTCTAGGAACACTAATGCTTCATTATAAATTTCCGATGTATATTCTACGTTCTGGCTTTGATATGTTCTCCTAAACGTTTGTAAAACGTCTTCTGATATATAATTTTATATTTTTTCCACAAATTTTGCGCGTGCTATGGATAACAGGTTGTTGAAATGATTGCAAATAATTGTCGAATGTTATTTGGCGCCGATGTCAAGGAAGCATCAGCAAGACTCAAGTCCCATTGTTTATCGTCTTCCAATAACAGCAACTCTAGACATGCCCCATGTATTTAATAATTTTACAATTCGCAAATATTGGAAAGATTTAGGCCCTCGAACGTTCACCAGCAGCAATCTTAAATAAAAACATTCCCTTGCCTTGGGATGCACAGTGTAAAGTCTCCTCAATGTTCTTGCTCTGAATATACCTATGATTTCTTGATGTGGTTTTCCTTGTTTTTCTTTTCTCCCACTTCTTGCTTATTTTGTTCCATGTAAAATAAAGCGCGATATCAGTATATAACAATGTTTTTGCGAATTGACCGTATATATCATTTTTGTTGCACAGTTTAAAAAATTCTATTAACGTTGTTCTCGGTGGCTCAATTAATTGCTCTTTGTATAACATTTTCTTCAGTAAAGTACACACGTTGTCCGTTGTAAAGATGAACTGCCAGATGCTGGACAGCAGGGTCCCTGTCGTGAATTGATAAACTGAAAATATGCCAAATTGCCTCCTTGCTACTAATGTATCTACCCATTTGATATTGTATAATTTCGTCATTTTTATTGATGTTTTGTAGTTCTAATATAGAAAAATCATTCACTGTATTTACATATTTACATATGTACTTTATCGATTTGACCGATCTACAAAGATCTACATTGATATGAGCCTAATAAGTTTTTGAAAGTAACGGTGAGTATCTCACAATCCAAAGATTATCAACTTTTATTATATTATTTGAATTATGCAGTCTAGGTATGGGTAAGTCACTCCGGAGTTATCACTCTGATACAGCTCCTCCCTCGGAGTGAATTCGAGTGAAGTTTTTTCACAGGATTTGTCATATCCGACTTCCTTAAACTACTACTAAATCTGTTAACATGTGCAGATATGAGCTTGAGATTTTATACTAACACAAAGATTTATGATTAATATTAAATTAAATATGTCGCTTTTTCATTGTGATTTATAATGTTTTGACGAAGTTTTGGTATCCGAACTAATTTGGTAAGCAAATCAAATAAATATAAATTATAAGTCTGTTTATCTAATAATTTTCATAAATATTGATAAATCTCATTTCACATTTCTTTGAAGTCCACATTTATTTAAATTTTCAAACATTGATTTTTAATTAGATTTAAAACTATAAACAGTGATTTTTAATATAGCATTTTATGTAATTTGGATATCTTTCAATATCCACATCTATATGTTTTATGAATTATATTTTTTGAACTGTCAATTTTTTTTTTCAAAAATCATACAGCTTTTTATCTCATATTTTCCATTATCTTTGACATTTGAATACTGAATGATAAGACCCTTTGCAAAACAGACAAATATTTTTATAACTGATTGATGTATCGTAAGATTTTATTCATTCTGCATTTTTATATCTTTAAATTTGTTGAAGTTTTCGTTGCTTGTTACAGTTGGATTTATGGCTTCTAATATCGTGTTGATTTAGAGTTCGGTGGAATGTGTCTGTTCGGGGAATGTGTCTAGTTCCGAACGATTCATTAGCCTTTTACCACTCTTGGTGAGTTTTCTTATCTATTTTTAAAATTATGAGATAATTAAATAGCGCGTCCTATTGGTCTACTAATTGTTGCTACGTTTTTAAACATCTTAAGTGTTTATTAAAAGTATCTATTAGATTACGAAGGTCTTTACCTAATGGCAGGATGATCAAATATTTTTTTAAGATGATTATTTACGATTCTTTTCCTATTTTCAAAATTCGATTTAAGTAAGTTTCAAGCAATTATTTAATTATCGGTCGTTGCCTATAATGATTCTATAAAGTTTCCTGCCTCTCCTTCCAGGCATGATATTAAATAATAAAATTTTTAGCCATTACCAATGTTGTAAGAATCAAGAAAATGAATCGTAAAATTGTAGCCAATTTAAGTGAGAGCCGTCAAATTGAGGTAAATTAATCAGAGGAAATTTTATAATATAAGAACTATTTGATGAATATGTATTATTAAAATAATTTTTCGAAACAATATCCGATACAAACAAACTATTATTATATAATATATTATTTGGTGATGTTTGACTAGGTTATAATATTGTTGATCGTCAGTTGTTATATTTAAAAAAAATCATCTAATTCGATATTCAAAACTTATTAATTTTATCTTTGTCCTCTAGTAGCGTTATTATATTGATAACCGTGTTTTCGAACGTTTCAAATATAGGCTTCACATTTTTGACATGGCGGCTTTCTATAATATTTGAATCAGAAGTAGGTACTTCTGACATTTGATTGCAAATATTTTCAAATCTTGTTAACCACCATTAATGACACGCAGATGAATGAATTCATTTTGAGTGATTTTAATGATTTCATTTTGACACAAATTGTATCAAACTTTAATTAATAATTATGAAATGTTTTTTTTTGTATGATTTCTTTGAAGGATACTTGTTATAAAAACACTTTCAATTATAATGTTAATTACGATTGTATTTTTATATAACTACAAATTTCATTTTATTTTTTAATATACAAATTCAAAAAAAAGTTCAATTATTAACATGAGTAAATTTAGTTAGATTATCTTATATTTTGTTCCCAACGTCATACTATGGGATATTGTCACATAGTTCTAAGTTATCGTAAACACACACACACACACATATATATATATATATATATATATATATATATTAACAAAGTCTAATAATCGGACATAACATTTATTTTTTTCTTTTCACTCCAATTCAATTATTTTAGTTTTTAATTTTATTTTTAGTTTCCACTGAATGAAGGCTAGGATTATAGCCGAAGCGTATGGATTTAAAATAAATTTTTGAAAGAAATTCATGTTTTTTATTAATGTTATGCCCGATTATTATACTTTGTTAATACATATGTCAACATCAAATTCAGAATCATACAAAATATATATATATATATATATATATGTATATGTATATATATATATATATATATATATGTATATGTATATATATATATATATATATATATATATATTTTGTATGATTCTGAATTTGATGTTGACATATGTATTAACAAAGTATAATAATCGGGCATAACATTAATAAAAAACATGAATTTTTTTCAAAAATTTATTTTAAATCCATACGCTTCGGCTATAATCCTAGCCTTCATTCAGTGGAAACTAAAAATAAAATTAAAAACTAAAATAATTGAATTGGAGTGAAAAGAAAAAAATAAATGTTATGTCCGATTATTAGACTTTGTTAATATATATATATATATATATATATATATATATATATGTGTGTGTGTGTGTGTTTACGATAACTTAGAACTATGTGACAATATCCCATAGTATGACGTTGGGAACAAAATATAAGATAATCTAACTAAATTTACTCATGTTAATAATTGAACTTTTTTTTGAATTTGTATATTAAAAAATAAAATGAAATTTGTAGTTATATAAAAATACAATCGTAATTAACATTATAATTGAAAGTGTTTTTATAACAAGTATCCTTCAAAGAAATCATACAAAAAAAAACATTTCATAATTATTAATTAAAGTTTGATACAATTTGTGTCAAAATGAAATCATTAAAATCACTCAAAATGAATTCATTCATCTGCGTGTCATTAATGGTGGTTAACAAGATTTGAAAATATTTGCAATCAAATGTCAGAAGTACCTACTTCTGATTCAAATATTATAGAAAGCCGCCATGTCAAAAATGTGAAGCCTATATTTGAAACGTTCGAAAACACGGTTATCAATATAATAACGCTACTAGAGGACAAAGATAAAATTAATAAGTTTTGAATATCGAATTAGATGATTTTTTTTAAATATAACAACTGACGATCAACAATATTATAACCTAGTCAAACATCACCAAATAATATATTATATAATAATAGTTTGTTTGTATCGGATATTGTTTCGAAAAATTATTTTAATAATACATATTCATCAAATAGTTCTTATATTATAAAATTTCCTCTGATTAATTTACCTCAATTTGACGGCTCTCACTTAAATTGGCTACAATTTTACGATTCATTTTCTTGATTCTTACAACATTGGTAATGGCTAAAAATTTTATTATTTAATATCATGCCTGGAAGGAGAGGCAGGAAACTTTATAGAATCATTATAGGCAACGACCGATAATTAAATAATTGCTTGAAACTTACTTAAATCGAATTTTGAAAATAGGAAAAGAATCGTAAATAATCATCTTAAAAAAATATTTGATCATCCTGCCATTAGGTAAAGACCTTCGTAATCTAATAGATACTTTTAATAAACACTTAAGATGTTTAAAAACGTAGCAACAATTAGTAGACCAATAGGACGCGCTATTTAATTATCTCATAATTTTAAAAATAGATAAGAAAACTCACCAAGAGTGGTAAAAGGCTAATGAATCGTTCGGAACTAGACACATTCCCCGAACAGACACATTCCACCGAACTCTAAATCAACACGATATTAGAAGCCATAAATCCAACTGTAACAAGCAACGAAAACTTCAACAAATTTAAAGATATAAAAATGCAGAATGAATAAAATCTTACGATACATCAATCAGTTATAAAAATATTTGTCTGTTTTGCAAAGGGTCTTATCATTCAGTATTCAAATGTCAAAGATAATGGAAAATATGAGATAAAAAGCTGTATGATTTTTGAAAAAAAAAATTGACAGTTCAAAAAATATAATTCATAAAACATATAGATGTGGATATTGAAAGATATCCAAATTACATAAAATGCTATATTAAAAATCACTGTTTATAGTTTTAAATCTAATTAAAAATCAATGTTTGAAAATTTAAATAAATGTGGACTTCAAAGAAATGTGAAATGAGATTTATCAATATTTATGAAAATTATTAGATAAACAGACTTATAATTTATATTTATTTGATTTGCTTACCAAATTAGTTCGGATACCAAAACTTCGTCAAAACATTATAAATCACAATGAAAAAGCGACATATTTAATTTAATATTAATCATAAATCTTTGTGTTAGTATAAAATCTCAAGCTCATATCTGCACATGTTAACAGATTTAGTAGTAGTTTAAGGAAGTCGGATATGACAAATCCTGTGAAAAAACTTCACTCGAATTCACTCCGAGGGAGGAGCTGTATCAGAGTGATAACTCCGGAGTGACTTACCCATACCTAGACTGCATAATTCAAATAATATAATAAAAGTTGATAATCTTTGGATTGTGAGATACTCACCGTTACTTTCAAAAACTTATTAGGCTCATATCAATGTAGATCTTTGTAGATCGGTCAAATCGATAAAGTACATATGTAAATATGTAAATACAGTGAATGATTTTTCTATATTAGAACTACAAAACATCAATAAAAATGACGAAATTATACAATATCAAATGGGTAGATACATTAGTAGCAAGGAGGCAATTTGGCATATTTTCAGTTTATCAATTCACGACAGGGACCCTGCTGTCCAGCATCTGGCAGTTCATCTTTACAACGGACAACGTGTGTACTTTACTGAAGAAAATGTTATACAAAGAGCAATTAATTGAGCCACCGAGAACAACGTTAATAGAATTTTTTAAACTGTGCAACAAAAATGATATATACGGTCAATTCGCAAAAACATTGTTATATACTGATATCGCGCTTTATTTTACATGGAACAAAATAAGCAAGAAGTGGGAGAAAAGAAAACAAGGAAAACCACATCAAGAAATCATAGGTATATTCAGAGCAAGAACATTGAGGAGACTTTACACTGTGCATCCCAAGGCAAGGGAATGTTTTTATTTAAGATTGCTGCTGGTGAACGTTCGAGGGCCTAAATCTTTCCAATATTTGCGAATTGTAAAATTATTAAATACATGGGGCATGTCTAGAGTTGCTGTTATTGGAAGACGATAAACAATGGGACTTGAGTCTTGCTGATGCTTCCTTGACATCGGCGCCAAATAACATTCGACAATTATTTGCAATCATTTCAACAACCTGTTATCCATAGCACGCGCAAAATTTGTGGAAAAAATATAAAAATTATATATCAGAAGACGTTTTACAAACGTTTAGGAGAACATATCAAAGCCAGAACGTAGAATATACATCGGAAATTTATAATGAAGCATTAGTGTTCCTAGAAGATTTGTGTAAGATTTCGAACTTAAAATTTGATCATTATGGATTGCAATCACCTAATCGCTCACTATCAAAATTTCTCAATATAGATTTAAAGAGAGAACAAAATTATGATTGTGAAAATTTAGCAAAAATTATAGAAAATAGTGAGCAATTACTCACAGAAGAACAGAAAATTATTTATGATCGGGTTATGCTGACCGTTGAAGGAGAACAAGGGCGTTTCTTTTTCTTGGACGCACCAGGAGGAACAGGCAAGACGTTTGTTATATAATTAACTTCCCGTAGGGTAGGTTATAGTAATCGCAAAAAAATCGAAAATAAAATTTTTTATATATCTTTACGTTTCAAAACCTCCTGAACATTTTGGCATACCTTAAAAAAAATGGATGTATGTGTATGTGTGCGGATAAAAATTTTCGTCGACGATTTCGGGAACACGGATGAAGCGATTTGAATAATTCAAAAAACATTCGATTTGTATTGATAAGGAGACGTGTTGATTAGCTTTTGGCGAAGGCAGGTCTAGCCGTTCCGAAGATATGGGGCAATAAGTGCCAAAAACGGACGATTGGAATAATACAAAAAACATTTTACTTGTATTAACAAGATGAAGAACTGATTTTCATGAGGGCAGGTCTAGCGTTTTCGGAGATCTAGTAAAAGAAAAAGTAAAAAAGCCATTTGGCGGTCAAAAATGATTATTAGACATATGCACATAAAATTATCAGATATTTTATAGAGATTTTAACAATAAGTATAAATTTTGTTTACATTCCTATGGGTTCCGTGCCAATATTTATCCGTTAGACGGCGACGCGCCGCTTACGCGCTTCGATATTTCGTCTCCATGCAGTTAAAGCAGTACGATTGCTTTGAAAAAAAGTTCAGAATTTTCAAAATATTTCAAGATAAATCTTTCTTTAAAAAGTCTGTTTTTTTTTTCAAAAAAAGTAAATTTTTGTCAAAAATTTATTGTTTTCAAAAATCTATTTTTTTTAGAGTAATTTTTTTTTCAAAAATGTTAATCCTTAAAAAAAAAAAAAAAAATTAGTACGAGAAGTACCAGCAATTTGCCTTAAGGCACGATGCCATGCGCCCCACTAGTTAATTCTTACGAAAGTAAGATCGCAAAAGAAAATAGCGTTGGCAGTAGCATCATCGTCTGGTATTGCAACTACTTTGCTAGATGGAGGATGAACAGCACATTCCATTTTCAAGCTACCATCAGACATACATAGTAAACAGAATGCGATATGTAATATAAAAAAAAATTGCAACAGTATTGCAAAAATGTTCAATTATAATTTGGGATGAATGCACAATGGCACATAAATACTCTTTGGAAGCATTACATAAAACTATGCAAGATCTGAATGGCAACGATAAAATTTTCGGGGGTGCTTTCTTACTTTTGTCAGGTGATTTCGAACAGACTTTACCAGTCATACCTAGATCCATTTACGCGGATGAGATTAATGCATGCTTGAAACAATCATTTTTGTGGCAAAGTTTTGAAAAACTTAAATTGACCACAAACATGCGGGTGCTATTGGAGCAAGATCCATTAGCACAAATGTTTGCGGAAGAATTAATTGATATAGGAAATGGGAAAATAAAACAGGAAACAAATACTGAATTAAAAAAACGTAAAGAAAATTTCTACACAATTTATCAAGAAAAAGATTTAATTAATAGTATTCATAACAATATACAAATAAATTATATGGATCACAATTGGCTGAGTGAAAGGGCTATATTAGCCTCAAGGAATATGGACGTAGACAAAATCAATTTTCAAATACAACAGTTAATTTCAGGCGATATAATGACTTTTAAGTCAATAGATACAGTTGTTGATGGCAATGAAATTGTAAACATTCCTTCTGAATTTTTGAATATTTGTTAATTTTTTTTTCTTAATTAATAAAATTTATTAAGTAACAAAATTTATTTACTTAATTATTAAAACATAAAGTATAATTGATTAATATTTATTATATACCAATTTGCTCATATTTATGTGCTCATTTATTTAAATATTAAAATTATTATTTTTTAAAAAATATATTGAATTTAAAAAAAAATGTTAAACGAATTCATATTTTAATCGAGTGGATTAAAGAAACAGCTGCAGCAACGCGTATAATAAATAATAATAAATAGGTATTAATTTAAAAATGTAAAATATGTTGTAGTACTATTCCGTAGGGCTACAGGGCGCTTTGCTAGCCCGTACATAAGGGGCCCACTGACGTAGCGAAAGTGTTAATTATGTGACAAAACACTAATATTACTAAAATTATTTCTAAATATTTCTCAAAACATGCCTCAAATTACTAATGCCATTGAATAAGATGCCACAATGTGGATAACAACCCATCTATCTGAATTATATTATTAAAGTTAGTACGTTAAATGTACGGCTAGATAAATAAAAAGTTGATGATGAAATATATACGTTAACAAGCACAAAAAATGGGTTTGAAAGTTTTACAGTATTACTTGAGTACTTCAGTAATGCTCCAGAAAAATTTATTGTAGTAATAAAATTAGTAATGTTCGACCACATTACAGATATTATTAACACAAGACAAGTATAATACTGACCTTATTTTATTGCTGGTATCGTATCTGATGACAGCAATAAAATTTATATTTATTAACTTCCCGAAGGAGAAGTTTATGTTTTCATCAAAAAATCCGATTCGCTAATTTTATGTTTTCTCGACGTTTCAAGCCATTCTGAATCTAATGAGACCAAATTTGGAAAAAGTATGTGTGTGTGTGTGTGTGTATGTGAACAGATTTTTTGCCGTAAATCGACGTTTTCTCGAAAACAGCTGGGTCGATTTCAAAAATTTAAAAGCCATTCGATGTATCTAGCCGAGAACTATTGTTTGTCAGTTTTGTGCAACGATCTGACAAGCCGTTTCTTTGTAATTCGGAAAAAAAGTGTTAAACTTTTTGTCCACATTTAAGCTCATCCTACCGAACCGATTTTAAAAAATCAAAAACTGTTCGAAAGATATTAGTTGGGAATGATACTGATTAATTTTAGGTGAAAATCCACCGAGCCGTTTTCTTGTAATTAACTGTTGAAAAAAAGTGTTAAATTTTCGTCGACATTTAAGCTCATCCTACCGTACCGATTTTAGAAAATCAAAAACTGTTCGAAAGATATTAGTTGGGAATAATACTGATTAATTTTAGGTGAAAATCTACCAAGCCGTTTTCTTGTAATTAACTGTTGAAAAAAAGTGTTAAATTTTCGTCGACATTTAAGCTCATCCTACCGAACCGATTTTAAAATATCAAAAACTGTTCGAAAGATATTAGTTGGGAATGATACTGATTAATTTTAGGTGAAAATCTACCGAGCCGTTTTCTTGTAATTAACTGTTGAAAAAAAGTGTTAAATTTTCGTCGACATTTAAGCTCATCCTACCAAACCGATTTTAAAAAATCAAAAACTGTTCGAAAAATATTAGTTGGGAATGATACTGATTAATTTTAGGTGAAAATCTACCGAGCCGTTTTCTTGTAATTAACTGTTGGAAAAAAGTGTTAAATTTTCGTCGACATTTAAGGTCATCCTGCCAAACCGATTTTAAAAAATCAAAAACAGTTCGAAAGATATTAGTTGGGAATAATACTGATTAATTTTAGGTGAAAATCTACCGAGCCGTTTTCTTGTAATTAACTGTTGAAAAAAAGTGTTAAATTTTCGTCGACATTTAAGCTCATCCTACCGAACCGATTTTAAAATATCAAAAACTGTTCGAAAGATATTAGTTGGGAATGGTACTGATTAATTTTAGGTGAAAATCTACCGAGCCGTTTTCTTGTAATTAACTGTTGAAAAAAAAATTTAAGCCGATTTTCATGGAACTTTTTTTGGCGATATACATCATGGTCTTATAGAACTTACTGTAATATTACGGCCTTACGACAAGTAGTTTAATTTTACAAATTCGTCAAAGTTTGCTAAAATTATTATCGTTTTTTTTAAAGTAGGATTGATGAAGTATATTATTTACACATTTTTTTGATTAAGTCGATTATTTACACATATCGGGAAGTTCATGTAACTTGCCTCAAGGCTAAATACCAAACCGACTAGTTTATATTTACATTTATAATGATAATGACAGTGATACTGTGCAATTACCAATAAGATTTTCTTCCTATAAAAACACACATTCTGATGAGTGTAATAAAAAACGCAATAAAAACAACTTTGTTAAAACAGTCAAAATGACTGCGACCGTCTTTCTAGTGTTAAATAGTTACTGTAATAATTTTTAAATTTATATAGTTTACAAATAATTATCAGCAATTTACTATAAAAGGTCTATATAACCATAAAAGTATATTTTATACGATCTGTTGTATAAAGATTATTATTGCAGCAAATACTAATATTTTATGTAGCTTTTTCAGTTATTAATCTTGTTAATTGTACTATTTCCTATTCGAAATAATTTTAAACAATATTTACTAATATTCAGAAGCAATTAGTTTATGAAAATCAATAAAAAAATTAGAAAGGATGTAAGCAGGTGAAGCATCCTACAACAAAATCTCATTTATCTAAAAACATCTCATTATAATGAATTTATTCTTGAAAACACCTATTTTGAACATATTCATTTTATGAAGGCCTAAATAAAAATAGCTTGCATCAATCATTATAGAGATGAATATTTAGAATCTTTGTCTATTTTTTATTAAATTTTAGCAATAATGAAATATGCAAACAAATTCCAAACGCACCGGAGGAAATCATTAAAAAGGCAGCATGAGATTCTAATCGAAATTACTAACTAAAAATAGGTCAACAATAATTCATTATACAAAATACTCGTACTAATCTAAACATTAAGGCAAATAATTGAAAGAAATAGAAAATATAAATAGTGTAATTATAAATTAATGAATCGACTATATAACATAAACAACATATATAAAAAGGTAGGAACATTGACAAATCCTTAAAAAGAATACAAAAATATATAAACATAATTCCCATAGTAATGTACAGGATAAATAATGTGGAGCAAATTTAATTAATGAAGCAATAAAAATAAGTTAAATTCTTCCATGACTCACACCTAGTAAGAATCTACGAATAATGTACCTTGGAATGAAATTGAAATTGAAAAATGCAAAATAATACATTAAATATATGAAACATATTACTACAATAATCTATGCGAAATATTAGATATATAAACATTAAAAGAGACAGTATAAAAATGTTCTACATAAAATGATAGAATGTGTTATATGAAAGGCTAAATAGATGAATTTGATAATAGTTGTACAACAAACTGCAAATAAGTCAGAATGAACAAATCGTGTAAGAAATGCGATTTAACCATTAGCCAGAAGAATGTTTTGCGCAGAAGTGGCACTGTTGTATAAGCCAGTAAATCCAAGTATTTGTTACACTTTTTTTTCAGATTTTTCAAACATTATTGATGAAAATATGTTTAAAAATGAAAAGTTACACCATTCTAAAAACTAAAACTTACAATAACAAATTATAGTGCTCAATAATTAAGCTCACTGTGATTAATTTTAAGCTAAGTTTGTATACACTTGGATGTCGTCTATAGAAAATATATAATAATAATAAAAAAACTAAAAAGTAAAAAAAGTTTGTATCTAAAAAAATATGTGCAAAGATAGATTTTAGCATTTATAAACATTAAAATTAATATTTGTGCTCGCTCATGGATATCGATTCCGCTTCGGCGAGTCTGATGTCAAGCAGAGGTGACATTGGTTTTTATTTGGAAATATAGATGATACCAATATGTTTTTAGGTAAAAATAGCTCTTATCCGGCATTGTTGCATCAATAATATATTTGTTATATTGCAGAAATTATAATAATAAAATTTATCACATCATTGTGATCTATCATCTCATAATGATACAACTGTTTAGATTGCCATCTGTAAAACTGACGTAGCATTAAGTCGAAGTTGCTCAACATCTTTAGAAGAATTATATAAATTGAATTACAAAGTTTAAAATATTTATCTCGAGTACACAAGTGAGCTTTGCAATTTTATTCGGATTTGAAATCCGAATCATTTTTTATATTAAAAAAATTGAAATTAATTTTTTTTTGAGATTTTGAAATAAAAAAATGCCTTACGCAAGAACTAATCCTTTCTTCACACTGCCAACACAAGCTAAATATTTTTTAACATTTCATTTTCGATTTTTAGACGATTACTATAACTTATCCTACAAAAAGTTAAAAAAATTTTTTATGGAGATGTAATATTTAGTTATGGAAAGCAAAAGCCTGTGGAAGTTGTATTTTGGATTTATTATAGAATATCTTATGTATTAGAATCACCTTGCCACAGATATTTGGATTTGGAATACGATTTCGCTATTATGTAGTGCGCTTTAAAATACATCTATTTCCTAATAAACTATTCGAAGCGGATAAACTCATCACCAGATTTTCCCGTACTCGAAACTCAAACCAGGTATCCGCAACAAATATTTTACGAATGTACCGGCGGCTCCACCGCTCAAAGTTCGCGGGCGTGTTCAAAACTCATCACCGTACAAACGCGCGGCCTACATGTCTGCCGTGAGTTTATCAAAGAACTCCATACACATAAACATGTACTGGTGCCTCTGCCTGCTCACTACAAGGGTGGCGTGTAAGGAATCGTGCGATGAAGCTGTTAATAATGATGCCACTGGTACACATTGCAATCGTGTTGAAGGGGTATGCAGTAAAGGTGTGCAAGGACGTTTGATCTACTCAAAACAAGTTAGATTTTACAGTTTGTTCCATGTCGAGCTAAGAAGAGTAAAATTTGCGAAGTAGAATAATAGTAATTTCAGAAAAAGTTTCGCGAATATGGGAGACTGAGTACGGAAATCGGGTCCAAAAGGACAAAGATAAAGTTTGTTTGAAAAAGTCTATAATAATTGCTTTGCGTCGGCACCCTATATTACCATGATCTGTGGATCGAATTTCTTTTAAAAAGCCAAAAGTAAGTTTTCTTGTTCGATTTCTTTTAATTAATTGTATAAAAATTGATCACTTTGTTTATCATTTCGCCATGAGCTGAACATCAATAGATAATTACCAGCAATTAGTTTTGTTTTATGCGATACGTATATCTTTTCCTATTTGAGTGAAATTTGAACAAATAAAGAAAAAACTAACTTAACTAAGACAAAATACGAAATAGATTTCAAATTCAAAAACTGTTCGAAAAATATTGTTTGGAAATCGTGCTGTTTGGTTTTTGGTAAAGATTGGCCGGGCCGTTTTCTTGTAATAAAGTGTTAAAAAAAATTTTTTTGACGATTTTTATGATTTTTTTGACGGTAACATTACGGACCTACGACAAGTCGTTTTATTTTAAATATTCTTCAAAGTTTGCAAAAATTGGTTTCGTTTTTTGGCATTTGTCAAAATTAGCTCTTTCATCGCTTGAACAGATTTCAGAACTTGAAAAGCCATTTGATGTATCTCAATGAGGATTATCGTTTGTCAACGATCTGCCGAGCCGTTTCTTTGTAATTTGAAAAAAAGTGTTAAACTTTTCGTCCACATATAAGCTCATACCACCAAATCGATTTTAAAAAATCAAAAACTGTTTTAAAGATATTAGTTTCAGGTGAAAAAATACCGAGCCGTTTTCTGATAATTAACTGTTGTAACTGGTATAACTAATTTTAACTGTTGAAAAAAAAAATTAAGCCAATTTTTATGGATCTTTTTTTAGCGATATATATATATATATATATATATATATATATATATATATATATCATGGTCTTATAGAACTTAGTTTAATTTTAAAAATTCATCAATGTTTGAAAAAATGTTCAGTTTTTTTGACGTTTGTTAAAGTTAAAATTAGACGATTTACTTAGTATAACGATAGATTGTTCGTTTTCAATTAGATTTAATAAATCCACTCGAAATACTTTTAATCAATCATAAATTAATTTATATTTTATTGATTAAGTCGTATATTTACGCATATCGGGAAGTTTATGTTACTTGCCTCAAGGCAAAATACCAATAACAACTAGTTATAGTAAACATTTGTATTTTAATAAAAATTCTAAAAAATTACGCACCTTTAAGGAAAAATAGAACAGATTTCTTAGGATATAAAAAATAGAAATTATACGAAAATGCTCCTGTTTTACAAAAAAACGTTATTAGAATGGATCATTTGGTAGATTCTTTTTTTTCGCGTTATGAAACTTGGAACTATCATTTACTTCACTTTCATTAATAAATTATATTATACTTCAACAATTATATTAGTTAGCCAAGTCAGCACGATGTTTCATTCAAATTTGTAAATTATTCAAAATTAGTTTATCAAGTTATTCGGTATAAACAGACAATAACAATATTTGAAAAGATATGCTTCTAATTGTAGGCGTAAAAATGATAGAAATTTAATATCACTTACAGTAGCAATATTATTAAATATAGTATTTCAAATATTTGCTATTGGATACAGTACACCGAATTATATTAGATATTTTATAGATATTTTAATAATGAGAACAAATTTTGTTCACAATTCTATGTGTTCCGTTTCCGTATCAATGTTTATCCGATAGGCTGCGACGCGACGTGGCGCTCACGCGCTTCGGTATTTAGTTTTTACTCAGCTAACGTATTGCGATTACTTTGAAAAAAAGTTCAAAATTTCCAAACTATTTGAAATTATAAAAAATTCTAATTTTTAAATAATGACATTTTTTTCAAAAATTTTAAAATTGTCAAACATCTATTTCTTTCGAAGTTCTAAAAAAAAACTTTTTTTAAAAAAAGATAATTTTTGATACGGGAAGTTTCACCGAATTTGCCTTAAGGCACGATGTCATGCACCACTAGTTTTTACATATACTTAATGAAAAAATGGTCAATGATTTGTTTTCACAACCTCAGGAAATATAATAAATTATGTAAATAATAAATAAATAATTTCACGAAATATCTTTTGTATTATTTCCACAATACCGTACCATCCCGACTCGGTTTAGATAAGTCATCGTGGCCGCACAAAACTCTATATCTCATGAATGTGTAGATTTTATTAGCAGTTTGTTCGGAAAAGTTTCGCATCCGGAATAGAATATAAGATTTATTATTCGATGTGCCATATCCTCGGCGGGTAAACTTGTGGACCTCTGGCTATAAGGAAATATCTCCGAAGAAATTTTGTGTGATTGATAGATAGATAGGATAGTCAAACACCGATTAGCCTGATTTGGCTCTTGAATAGATTTAGTTTTTGAAAGCTCGTCATAGTGAATTCGTCCATTTGGACATCAAAAAAAGAAAAATCAATCAATGTATAACGTAATATTAGTGAAAACTTGCACATAAGTCTTAACCAACAGCTTATATAACATATAAGAGTTCTGATTGCTGTTCAAACAATTACAAAAAAAAATACTGAACGATGTTGCCAGATGTGGCCTAAACATTGAACTGAAATTGCACAATGCAGTGTTCCATCTTGAAAAGACAAAGATGACATCGTTTTTTAAATTAAACATATATTATGTACAAGATAAATAGTACATGTATTACACATAACAACACCATATTTTTTTAAATATTTAAAAAAAAAATAAATAAGTTTATATTTTATAAATTTGTATTCGAAGCTATACTATAGCGTCGAACCCAGAGAATCAATTCCCACCAATCTGTGCCCCTGGGTACAACAAGAATCTGAACGCATCTCTAAATTTTTATTCTGTGCCCAGTCGAGCTTTGTTCGTCTTTGCTGAAAGTTGACAAAATTCTATTGTGGTTATTGTTCAAAATAGTGCGAAAACTGAATCTGAAAGCCTGCAGATATTTGCAAGCACACACGTATCTAATGCGTGTGAAAAGAAAGTTATTAGAAGAACACGAGTTTTTTATTGCAAGAATTTCCACTTTCGCCCTGGCTGATATGCATTGGCTTCACAATGATGTGAAAACGGCTCTGTGACTAATATAGTAAAAAAGTATTATAATATGATATTTTATCGCGAAATTGTAAATCAAAAAAAATTGTTCGTTCTAAAGGGTTAGAGTTATTTGTGTTCGTTAAATGAAAATATGTTTATGATTATGAAATTGAGAAAATATGTTTTACTTTACATTTTTATCTTACAGATTTATCATGCATGTCGTTTACTTGAATTTTTATGATATTTATCAGATATGTGTTGATGTTTTTCAAAAGTTTACTTGATAAATCAATTCTAAATTGTCATTGAACTACTGTAGAAGCTTTTAAATCAGATTTTATGCAAATAAAGATAATCACGGTTTTTCGGCTTAGCACTTAAAAGTTTTTTTTTAAAAAAAGAAAAAATAAATTTAAATTCCAAAAAAAATTCCAATAGTTCAATCAAAATTTAATTACAATGGTATTTCGAAAATTTGTAAGCAATTATTAAATTTTCACATAAAAACTGCAAACATTTCATATATTATAGAAAACTGAGAGCGTATTAAAAATAGTAATTATATCAAAATAGGAAACATTAAAATAGGTGTTCTATAGAATTTTTTTTAAATAGAATATGATTAGTTTTATTAATTTTTAAAAATTTCGAATTGTTTATTAATTTCAACAGAAAAAATATGATTATTAACTAAAAATATCTAGTTCATAAATATTTAAAAAAAATATCATATAATAAAAATATTCGAATCATATAAATACGTCTTGCTAAGAAAAAGTTTTACGATAATGTGATACAAAATGCTAATTGAAAATATCTAAAATATAATCACAAACTCGAAAGAACAACAAATAGGTTGCTCATCTGAAAGAAAGTATATAGAATCACCAAAAAATATTTACCACTTATAATGATTAGATCAAAATTAAAAAGAAAATTAAAATAATAATGACAGAGATTGGAGTAAAACTAGAAATTTCAAGTACCAATGCAACTCACATTTATATTACTCAAAACACACCAGTTTTATCGAACAACTGCGTGGTTTCGAGGGATTAATTCAAGATTATGGTAGCGAAGACTGAGTACGGCGGTTATGTTTCTGATTCTTTTCAGCAATAACTTTGTTAATTCACCAGCAGGCTGCGAGGAACAAAAATGGTTATATAATCATTTGTCTATGTGGAAATTCTGAAATACTGTCCCTGAATACGATGGATTTCTTATAAAATCTAGTCATCTAAGAAGTCATACACGGGGTATAGACAAGATAAAGTGATCTATATGTACATAAGTTGTTATTGAAAGAAATCGTACAAAAAACTCACTTTGACTTCTTAAACCCAATGCGATCTACAGGTCAAGTTAATATAGGTGGATGGCTCAATGCAAGAATGGAAACTTGTTCGATCAAACATACTCCATAATTCTCTTTTTGGTCTCTATCTCTAATCAGTATAGTTTAGCTGTCATGACGACTATCACTACCGTATACCCAGTCTTGCCTACTTCTAACAATTAAAAATCAATATAAAAGCTCTACTATTTTAACGAAACAAATAAATGTAATTTATTTTTAAATTTTGAAATATATTCAACCATCATTGTATCATACTATGTTTATTTATTCCAACTGATATTAATCTTAATGTGCACTCTGTTTGCAATTTAGCATCATTATATGAAACGCGCACAAAAGAAAAATTGCATCGTACCTAATCTATCTATAATGGAGGGTAAATCAGCGTTTGTCGACGGTGATTATTATTTAAAATGAATATTAACAGTATGATGTATTATGACGACAAAAAACTGTAAAATTAAAAAAATACTGTATTGTCATTTCATTGCAAAATAACACAAACATTGCAGTCAAAAATGGAATTAATAACTATTTAAATGTTACTGTTTTATTGATATTGATATAACTAATTGTAAGTTTAATAAATAAGACGGCAGAACCAAGAGCTCTGAAAAAGAAGAAATAAACGAAACTATATTGCACCTAATAGTGATAAAGAAATACAAGTATAAAAACTATTTAGGTAATAATTTAAATTTAATTTTAAATAAATTCAATACAAATAGAACTAACGACAAATGAATGAAAAAAGCAAGAAAAAATATTGATTACACACCAAAAGAACTTTATAAATATCATAGCGCGCAACAAAACATTTTTTACTGATGGTACTTACACATAATATTCTGAAACCAAAACGAAACATTGAGAAAAAAAAATTCTGACAAGACTAAAATTATGTTAGGTTGTCAAAACTCAGTTAATGCGTTTTTTGTTAGAAAATCAAAATAAATGTCATCTTTCAAGCAGCATCACCTGTGGTGTTGTGCTAATATTTTTTTTACCGAACCGCTAAAATCAAAGAACCGGTTAGAAACCGGTTCTCTTATTGATTTTGGTTTGGTTCTAGTTCCAGTTAAGCAGAATAAAAAAAAGTTTCGTTCTCCAGGGTACTGTTAAAAATTTTAATTTAGTTAAAAAAAACAAGCCGGTTCGTTCCGGTTTGGATTCGACACAAATCCTTGTTTATATAATTAGACATATAGAATTTAATTTAATTAGAATTGAAAAAAAAAATACGCCAGTCAAATCTTCTTCTCAGAAATCTGTAGTTCTGGAACGCGTTCCTATCTAAAAAGGAATGAAATTTCGCAAACCAATTTTGACACAGCCATTTTTTTAAAACTTTGTCACCATAAATAGTTCAGATCTTTTGTGAGATTAAGCGGCCTAAGCGATTAACACTTAGAAATAAAAAAAATCTCAGAAATTAAAAAAAAATCGGCTTAATTTTCCATCGTTTAATGAACGCCAAACGAAAACTACGCAATGGGCTAAACAACTCTTTCTTACTAAAGGACTTATGAGCTGCTTACTATCCATTACAAAATATTTCACATTTGCTCTACTTCAGCAAATCTAAAAATTTAATTGAAACCAACTAAGCTAAATAAAATCGTAATTAAGCTATTCACACGACGCTTATTTTCTTGAGTGGATAGCATGCCTATTTTTGTCGCAGATGTCAGCAATAATAATTTTTCAAGTCGCTTGCTCCACATGATGCAAGAAATCTTGCTAGATTTTTGAGCGAGATTTTTTTTACCTTGGTAGATTATCAATTATCCCCGAAAGTGATCAAGATGCCCAGGAATACTATATACAAGTCGTTAATGGGAAACGAGCTAGAGTGCACGCATATTTAACAATTTTATTAAATTGCTACAAACAACAAAGCTGTCAGAAAAAGCGAGTGTAGAGTAGATCGTGACTTCTGGGAAGTGACCATAAAAATTGCGCAAGTTTGCATACTTGGCAATGAGCACGTTAGCCAGCTGACCAGAAAAACAACGTTGTGTGAACAGGGCTTTCTTTACTTAGTTTCCAAACTAATATTTTGAAAAAAATAACAAAACACGATTTTTTAAATAAAATTATAATAATATATCATAGATATTATATTAGGTTGTCAAAAATCTCCCTTCCGCTTTTTTGCTCTTGGTTTATAATACAAAAAGGCGGAAAGGAGATATTTGACAAACTAATATATACATAATTCAATGTAACATATTGTAGTTATTTCAACTAAATAAAAAAATCATAAATATCAAAACTTCTTTTGTAGAATTTAAAAAAATCAATGATAATAACATTTTACTCCTTTTCTCCGATATAAGCAGAAACCAAATGTTATTTATCTCCAATATCATGCCATATTCATCCAATTGCGTTCATAATTAAAAAATAATTCATATAACTGAGTACATTATTATAAAAAAAAAACATGACGCTCTGTTCAAATCATTATTGTAACACAAATTCAAATAATAGCGAAATACTTCAACATCTTGCTAGGGAATGAAAAACAACATGCAGTTCTATGGGTTCAAATAATAAATGGCGCCTGCCCAACACTTATGGCAAATGTTAAACATAATTGTCCGCAGACATGCACGACAGAAAGGCAACCTTGTTCCATTATCGCATGTTAAAAATCATTTCTTGAACAATACAGCAAATAAAGTACAGGCTTAGGATAAAGAAAAAATGAGCTTGAAGTCCGAGAAAATATCATATATATATATATATATATATATATATATATATATATATATATATACCTTTTCATTATTTTATACAAACTACAGCGCTTGCAAATCTAATGAAACGGAATGAAGAGAATCGTGCGCATATATTGTTTTTTAAAACCTCATTTCTTACTGACAATAACAAAATTAAACGATATAAATTATTTGGGTAAGATACAAGAAAATTATTTTAACAATTTGTTTCCATTAATATTACGAACTAACACAAAAACTTTGATAACTGGATGATCTACTACTGCTGAATGAATCAAGAACTATAGTAATTAAGTAGGAATAACACAAACCGAATAAAAAAATATGCCAAAAATTGTGACAAGCGACTCTGATAGAAATATCAAATTTTATTATATGCAATTTAAAAAAAAAACTTTTTAGCAGTAGTAAACCCAAGTGGGTGTACAAAGTCAAAAAAAAAAACAATAAAAAACGTACAATTTTTCGACTTGCAAAACATTTCTAGGTGACAGTACTTGATCTAACAATATAAATAAAATTTGTGATTAAATGAAAATATATATAATACTACCCTGGCCAAGTATCTTAAGAGACAAACATAGGGTAGACAATGTACTTTAGTTTCATTATATTTTGAGGAGTTGGAATTTGTCAGTTATCCTTCTCGTCTAATTATATTCTCAAAAATGTTAGCTTATTCACTTCCCGTCTAATTATATTCTCAAAAATGTTAGCTTATTAAATTTTTAAAATTATACTACTTGTCGTATATTTAAGGCCATGATATATATCGCCAAAAAAAATCCATAAAAATCGGCTTAATTTTTTTTTTCAACAGTTATTTACAAGAAAACGGCCAGGTAGTTTTTCACCTAAAACTAATCAGTATTATTCCCAACTAATATCTTTTGAACAGTTTCCGATTTTTTAAAATCGATTCGGTAGTTTGAGCTTAAATGTGGACGAAAAGTTTAACACTTTTTTTTTAAATTACAAAGAAACGGTTTGGCAGATCGTCTCACATAACTGACAAACGATAGTCCTCATTGAGATACATCAAATGGCTTTTAAATTTCTGAAGGTTCAGGCATTTCTGAAAAAACGTCGATCAAAGGTCTAATTATGACAAATGCCAAAAGAACGATACTAATTTTTGCAAACTTTGATGAATTTTTAAAGCTAAACGAGTTGTCATAGGGCTGTAATATTTTAGTATGATCTACAAGACTATGGTATCTACCGTCAACAAAATAATAAAAATCGTCGATTTTTTTTAATAAACTTTATTACAAGAAAACGGCCCGGCCGATCTTTATCAATAACTAATCAGCACGGTTCCCAACCAATATCTTTCGAACAGTTTTTGAATATTCAAAATCGATTCAGAATTGCGGGCTAAAATGTAGACGAAAAAGTTTTCACTTTTCTGCGATTCACTAAGAAACGGCTCGGCCGATCGTCACACAAAACTCAAAAACGCTAGTCCTCATCGAAATACATCTAATGGCTTCTAAATTTTTGAAATCGGGCCAACCGATTTTGAGAAAACGTCGATTTACGGCAAAAAATCTGTTCACACACACACACATACTTTTTTCAAATTTGGTCTTATTCGATTCAGAATGGCTTGAAACGTCGAGAAAACATAAAATTAGCGAATCTGATTTTTTGATGAAAACATAAACTTCTCCTTCGGGAAGTTAATAATCCAGAAAACTTTCTTTCAACTAAATTTAATTTCGAAAAAAACATGAGCGTGTATAATGTAAAAATATAATTTTAGAAGAATGTGCTTCTGATTGCTTCTCGCATTTTTTCTTTAATATTTCTGAAGCACATGCAAATAAATACTAATAGAAAACTAGCATGTTATTAAGTAATTTCTTGAATGGATTGTGCGAATTAAAAAATCAAAATAAAATTAGTAGTTAATACAAAATTAGCATAGAAATTGAGTATATAGACTGCTTTTTAAAACAAAAAGCAAAGTATAACGATCTGTAATCTTATTTCACACTCAACATGTACTATAGCTAATTAAACATATTAATTTCTCAAACAAAGATTTCAGAGACTTTGACTCTTTTAGGACGTTCGAAATATTACAATTGGAGTCATTTAGCAAAACAATAGTCTCCATGAAACTTTCGTCTAAATACAGTAATATCATGTTTGTTAATTTTTATAACAAATTGTATGAAATTCAATATTTATTTATATTGATGACAAAATTCGAGGTGTTAACAGCATGCTTTTATTAGTGACCCTTCATGAATCGAAAACGCTGAAAGAAATTTTTAAAAATAAAACTAAAATAATACTAAATCGGCTAAAACAGGACTCAATGGGTTGCCCGTTGGACAACCTCTGTTCATTGTATAATATTTTTTATTAAAAGTGAAATATGTTGCCATATTTACATTATTATAATATCCATCCCGCCTCTCTATCTCGATACTTAAGATTTCTTTAAAATATTTCACATGTTTAGTACAGTGTCAAGCTTTGCAGTAGTTGGTGTTTTTTGTATATCAAAAATTAAACGCAATTTAAATAAAATATTAAAGAATGTGTAGTAAATAAGTAACTATTTTTGAAATTACACTGAAGATAAGGCATACTATGGTCTCAAAGCGTGTGTAATTAAACCAAATAAAGAGTGTGTTAAAAATCTGATTGTTGTATTGTTTATATTTAACATTTAATATATATATATATATATATATATATATATATATACACATAAATAATCAAATAACATTAACTCTTAGTAGACAAACCCCGTAAATATATTATACATAATTCATTTTCATCGCAATCGATTTTTATTCCATGAAAAAAATCTCTGGGAAAGTCTGCTTAAGATAAACAAAAAATAAATATATCAAGATTGCGTAGGCCTGACGAGCGTAATAACCTTTATGGGTATAAATATGAGGTCAAAACTCGTGCACGAGCTTTATCTAAAACATTCAAGTGATTTTCCGAAACGCGGCAACCCTCGTTACGGATCGTGAATCAAGATCTGATCTCTATGTTCACCTACGAGGGTGAATTATAACCCCATCATAACTCATGAGGTAGTTCTGCGACGTCACAAGCTTCTAGGCGCGAGCCAGATCAGTCATGGCAGACTGCGTCGTGGCAGGGAAGATGGCGCAAATTCGCCAAAATTACTACACACTATTACGCAATATTACTATATTAGAGATTTACCGGAGCAAAGCTCAGGTAATGTTTGCACAAGCAATGTGCCAAGTTTCGCTCGAACACGTATGGATGTTGATCGAGCTATGAGGCGCACATACTGCAGATTATACGTATAAGTCTATATTTGCCGGCATAAAGACATGACTAAGTATACAAATGTTTGCAGCACGTTACACTTCATTACGAAATGAAAAAGAAACTAATTATATTTGCAGAAGTTGCACTTAACATACAAACAAAGATTAACTTCAAACAGAAGTCCACGAGTATTTTGTTTTGTTTAAAACCAAAATATAAATTCAAAAATATAATTATCAAACTAGTATACAACCTTGATATTCTCAAAAAAAAAAAAAAAAAAACTTAAAAATATCACCTATTTTTATTATTTTAAATGCACAACATGTGGCGGACGTAGCTCAGAGGTAGCATGTCCGACTCACATGCCGGAGATCGATGGTTCGACTCCTGGCGCTTCCAAATAATTGTTAATTTGTAGAATACGAGAAAAAAATAGAAGTAAATAGGAAAAAAGAAGTTTAGAAGATGAGAAGAACATATTGAGAAACAAGAAGAAGAATGAAAATTGGATGGAAGATTAGGATATAAGAAGAGATAGTATATATATGATGAATGTATAAGAAATATATATGTAAGAATTGTATAGAATATGATGAAGAATAAAATGATTAATGTATGTGGCTAAAAATGCTGTAAAGCGGAGGCCAATAAAAAAAAAAAAAATGCACAACATTTATATATCATCAAGAGTATTTTATTGAAAACATAGGATGAAACAGAGTTCTAACTGATGATATAACACAAACTGAAAACTAGTGGGGCGCATGACATCGTGCCTTAAGACACATTGCTAAAACTTCCCGTACCAAAAATTATTTGTTTTTAAAAAGATTAACATTTTTGAAAAAAAATTACATTGAAAAAATTAGATTCTTGAGAAACTATAAATTTTTGATAAAAATTTATTTTAAAAAAAAAAAAAACTTTTTGAAGAAAAATTTATTTTGAAATATTTTGGAAATTCTGAACTTTTTTTCAAAACAATCGTACTGCTTTAACTGCATAGAAGCAAAATATCGAAGCGCGTAAGCGCCGCGTCGCCGTCTAACGGATAAACATTGGTACGGGACCCATAGAAATGTAAACAAGATCTCCGAAACCGCTGAAACTGCCTTCATGAAAATTTGATCAGTTCTTTATCTTGATAATACAAGTAAAATGTTTTTTGAATTATTCAAATCGGACGCTCCGTTCTCTTTACCGTTAGTTACCGTTTTTGGCACTTTTTGCCCCATATCTTGGGAACGGCAAGACCTGCCTTTGCCAAAAACCAATCAGCACGTCTCCTTATCAATACGAATCAAATGTTTTCTAAATTATTCAAATCGCTTCATCCGTGTTCCCAAAATCGTCGACGTAAATTTGTATACGCACACACATATACATACACGCACACACACACATACATCCATTTTTTCTAAGGTATGCCAAAATATTCAGAAACCTCTAAAACATAAAGATATATAAAAATTTTCATGTTAAATTTTTTTGCGATTACTATAACTTGCCCTACGGGAAGTTAATAATTTCAAGATTTCAAGCAAAAATATCAATTCATACCGAACAGAAAAGTGCATTGCAGATTTTAAATTAAGGTTTCAATTCAGCTTAACTAATTATATTTGTAGAAGAAGGACAATACAAACAAAAAATAACTTCAAACAGCAATCTTCAAAAATAATATTTTGTTTTGTTTAGAAATAAAATATGAATTTAAAAATATACATAGAGTTAGCGAGTTAAAAATATAAATATAATAGCACAGTTCTGTAACTGGTGACTCTGACTGAAAAATAGATTTGCAACATTTAAATCGAAAATATCAAGTCATACCGTGTAGAACAGTAAATTTCAAGATTTCAAATTAAGATCTTAAAAATATATTTTGTAGAAGAAAGACAATACAAGAAACAAGAAATAACTCCCAACAGCAATCCACAAAAATAATATTTTGTTTTGTTTAGCAAGAAAATGTACATTCTAAAACATAAATATCGAATTATATATATATATATATATATATATATATATATATATATATATATGTATATAATCGTAATTTTTAAACGCTAAAAATAATTCGTAGTGATCACTGAAGAAGAGTAAAATTGTAAGAGTAAAATTAAAATTTTTACAAACTTAATTTACCTTTTTCATTTCAAAAAAAAATTTTCTTGGGTTATATACAACTTGTGAACAACGAGCGAACAAATACAAATAAGTAATTTTTGATAATTTATATTAAATAAGGGAGACTGGGTACGGTTGTGCCAGGTTACGTTAGTGATAGTTAGTCATAACAGTTGAACTATACAGCTTTGGAGATAGGGTCGAAAAGAACAAGCTGAAGTATGATTGTTCATACAAGTTCCCATTATTGCATTGAATCAGCGCCCTACATTAACATGATCATATAGCATATAGACCGTATCGCTTTTAGAACCAAAAGCAATATTTCTTTTAATATTAACTGTTACTTCTATTTAGATAAATCTTTTTCTTTGTCATTTTGCTGTAAGTTGAACATTAGTAGTTAATTACTAGCAATTAGTATCGTTTGTAGTGACATGTATTTGTTATTCTTTTTCGATTATACTTATTAAAAAGGTAAAAAAACTCACTTAACTAAGAAAAAATATGAAAGCAAAAAGTAATGGAAAACTCAATACAAGAAAACAAATAAATTTTTGTTTAATAAATTATGTTTTTTATATATTCTTCTATATTCATAAGTTTTATTGAAATCATTATGTTTTGTATTGTGTTACATATTTCTAACTATGAAAATCATTTCAAACCAGTTTGATGCTTGTTGTTTATTACCTTATTTTTATGCCTGTCACAACCGTCCCTCGGGTGAGAACGGCTGTGACACTCAACTTTACTTATATAATTTTATTTTATGGATGTTTTATTGCATTTAAAAACAATACTGATATATTTATTTTACAGTTACTGCATAGACAATTGTTTACCATTTAAATTACTTTTCACCCAGCTAACTGGTAAATTAAAAAAAATATTGCTGACAAAAAAATACAACCGTATCTAGTCTCCCCTATTTTGTCTATTATTTATTAACTCAATTGTTGTCATTAAAAACAACAACCTCAAAAAAAAAATTATTCGAGCTAGACATAGCCACAAAAAGGTTGGAGAAACATCAAATACATCACATTGTGATTATTCCGTGTACGAATTGAGATTGATCATCTTGAATCTTCAGGTGTGTCGTTTGTATTATTTCCGACAAAATAGATAGGAGACTAGGTTTTCTGATAGCAAATAACGATATGTCAATCTAGGCCAAGTTGCTTTACTTGCAACTTGTGAACAAACTGTGAGGACTGACTCTAATTAGTGAAATATATGTACGTCAACAGCGTATACAAATACTCACGCGACCCACAACAGAGTTCGTATTGAAACGAACTTATTATGTAATTAAAGCGCAATTTGCCCTAGAACATGTTAAGTAATTTTAAGTAATATGCGCGTGAACCGTTGAGAGCTTATTATGATCGCAAAACATACCCTATGCAAAGCACAAAGCTTTGTATTGTACATTCGGATCGTAACATAGAAAAATGGAAATGTTAATATCATGTTAATTCTACTGGAATGTTCTTGCTATATTGGAATTATGTGAGAAATTTCAATATATTACACATTTTATTAATTAATTATCATATTGCATTCATAGGGCGGCGAGGGCGCACAGGTCCAATTTGACTTTGAGCAATTACATTGTAAAAAACAACTAATTATATTACAAAAAATAAAACATCAAACAAACAAATATCTGACTATGTGCAGTAAAACTCCCAGCATTGTAAAAATTTGCCATTTGTTTCTTTTTACCCCATAGGCGGAGTAAAATTGAACGGCCAGGAGGCAAACAGGTCTTTTTCTTATTTTTAATTTTAAAGCATTTTTGCGGAATAATGGCTACACTATTCAATCAAATTTTTGTCAATCAAAACTTTATTCAAGACTATGCAATCAATGCAAAATACAAATTTCATGGATAGATTTTTTACAATGATAGAACTGTGTATAAGCTTGACCAGGTAATTCGGTAAAAATAATAAGAAGCAGAGTTGGAATTTATATCTTGTAAAATTGCTTTTTTGTATTAATTTAGTTCTTTGTTTGCTATTTTTTATTATTTACATCTTTGCTGTGGTAAAGTTTCAATTGGTACTTTTTACCCCACCTACGGTGCAAACTTCTATAGCAAAAGTATATACTTCTATAGGTCATATAAAAAACGTTTAATCTCACTCAAAATTAACAAAACATTTTATAAAACAATTAAATATTAAAAATTATATCAAGGTCTCGTACTTAAACTAAGCAACAGTACTGAAAACCTAGAAAAACAATATTTTAGTTCTCATAAAAAATTCCGATTTTCTAATTTTATGTTTTTTCGACATTTCAAGTTATTCTGAATCGAATGAGATCAAATTTGAAAAAAATATGTGTGTATATGAACAGATTTTTGACCTTTTGTCGACGTTTTCTCAAAATCGAGGCCAATTTCATAAATTTAAGAGCCGTTCGATATACCTCAAACCGTTTCTTTGTAAATAGCAGAAAAATAAAAAGCAAAATATTTTTCGTCCACGTTGTAGCCCGCAATTCTGAATTGACTTTAAAAATTAAAAACTGCTTTAAAGATATTTGGGTGTCGTGCTGATTAATTTTCGACAAAGATCGGCCGAGCCGTTTCTTCGTAATAAATTTTTTTCAATGAAACTTTATTTTGATAGATATCATGATACAGAATAGCATATTAATATTTTACGACTCTATGGAAAGTAGTTTCATTTTAAAAATTCATCAAAATTTGAAGATATATTATAGTCAAAATCTGCGTCAGAAGTTGATTTTGTGATGTGTCAAATTCATTAAATGTTTAGATTTAATTAAAATCGATAACTTTATTTTTGAAATAAACAGTTTAATTTCGGTTGAATAATTCAATTATATATTTTGCCAAGATCAAGCAACTTGTCTTAAGGCAAAATGTAACTTTCTACTAGTTTAATTTTTTTATCATATTTCTATATCAACTCCAATTCAATATATATATATAATTTATATTTGCATATCTCAATATGAAACCCGTTAATTCCATGGAAATAATTTATAATTTATCCTATCATTGCTATTATATGGTTGTCATAGGACATGGTACAAAAAAGTGTGGTTTCTTATTAGTAAGATACTAATTGTAAGTCTCCTATAGCACGGTTTCTATAGAACGCGGTACGCACTCATCGCGTTACTCTTAGACTCTAATTATTTGCTCACAGTTTAAGAAAAAAAAACATTATAATAGAATACAATGAACCTATACAAACTAAAGCATTTATACATACAACTGACAAAACTACAATAATAATATTCTTTTAGATTTTCCTTGATTCAAATATTTTAATGCTCCGAAGAAATTTCACAAATTACATAAGAGATTTCTTCAAAAACGTGAATAATTTCAATTCATCACATACATGGATCAACACATGCACAAGAAATAAATTACATAAAATGCAGATTGCTGTAATTTGTTTAATTTTGTTAGTTTAAGATATCAACACCTAAGCTTAAACAAAATGCATATTTACAAAAGTATTTTAAAAATGGTCGCTGCTAAGGCTTACCTTGGTTTGCAACTCGCTGACCTGCAATCGGTAGACCACTCATTAAATTTAAATAAAATCACTAAACCACTTAACACAAAGTTATTCTAAATACCAAACAAAGATGAACGTTGTTGTAGAAACAAAACTAAAACACGTTATAATGTAGTAATAATAACCTCGCACATCAATACGAAATTCACAACCGACTGGCATAAAACATGGCTGACAGAGAAAAAACAGAATGTATGGCAGATACATATCTATACGACTTAAATAACTGGTCTATGAATATCGATACGTCTATCTAATTTGTTTAAACTGTTGACACAATGGCATTGGCTTTTACAAAATACTGAATTCAGCGGCTTTGATCTAGAAGATAAGGGCGGAAAAATCAAACAAAAAATTTAACGTTAATATATGGAACATATTTCAGTATTATAAAAGTAAAGAAAACTCAATATTTTTTATTTTAGAATGCAAAATATCACCAAAATTATTCCACCAAATGCAAATAAGTGCGAATAATATAAAAATATGTAATGTAAATAAAAAAAAAATGTATATCAATTATTGAAGTTGGATACTGTTTCTAAATAATATGTAAGGTCAGATAGCGAGATTTTATCTGGCCCATTTATGATAAAATACTAATGTAATGCTTAATTCGAAATCAATGGTGGCAATAATGAGAAGTATAAAATCTCCATTTTTATATGAAAGTACTAGAAAAAACATACCGCACATAACTTAATCATCTGTCTTAATGTGCCACGAAAGTGAAGTACCACATCCAAAAGTTATCTAAATTATTCCTAAAAGTAGCACGTTGCCTTAAGGCAAGTTGCATGAATTTTCCGATACGAGCAAATAATCGACTTTATCAATAATAATTAGAATTAGCTAATATACGTAAAATATTGAACTATTTATATAAAAAATAAAGATTTTGCTTTCATTAAAAACGATTTACAATTGATGTCATTAAAACATGCTTATAAAATCTAATTATAAGTAACTGTAAAAATTAAGTTTGTTTGTGTAACACATTCCATTTTGTGCTTTAAAAATGTATTATTTGTGCTCTAAAAATCTATTTTTTATGTATAACGAATATTTATGTTTTAACGAATTTTTATAATTCAACGGCTTATCACATGCCTTTAATATTTTAGTATGTTATATCAGGTTACAAAATGACTATGAATTTAATTTAAAAAAAAAATCAATCTAACAGTATTCATCCATTTGCGATTCAAGTCCGTTTCCAAATTCCGTACTGTATAAAATATTCATTTATTGAAAAATATAAATTCAGTTAGTGATCAAATTAATATTTTTGCAAACTGCTTTTCGAGTATCGATCAGGATTTAGGAAATAAAAATGATACTTCTTATTTTTCTTTATAAAACGCATAGTAGTTATTATAGTAATATGAAAAATTGCGATATAAATGTACAAAAAATACTAATATTTTCATAAACTTCGAAACATGAGGTTTGTTCTTCATTTTAATACACAAAAGATTGATTATTGATTCACGAAAGTCCTGTACATCGACATTTTCTCTATAAAAATAAATTAATAATTTTTGAGAAACTATCAGTTAAGTAATAAAATAAGTTAGAAATAATAAAATAAATAAATTTCCTAAGTTATGAAAATGTATTCGATCGGTTGAAAAAAAAAGTAATAGCAGAAATTGTCATTAGTTATAGTGACAAATTAGTAATGTTATTAGTTCTAAAACATGTTTAAAGAAATTGACATATAAATACACATTTATATTCAATGGTTATATCCATTCATGATTCAATAATTGTTCTGGGCTCTTTGCCATAATTTTCAATTTCATTATTTCAAAGATCACATTATTTTTGTATAAATTGAATATATGAATTTTGTGAATAATATATAAATAAGTATAAATTGCGTGTGAACAAATACTAATATTGACATAAAAAAATAATCGAATAATTAAATTCAAATTAATTACCGATAGTTGGAATTTTACTTAGCATGAATTATCAGCTAGTTATCAAATAAAACCAATTTGAAATAATAAAATTATATGCATAATATAGACATTTAATATTAATAATTATGTTAACTTATCGAAAATTTCTATATCAAAACTAAGAAAAGTTAAATCGAACATGCAGAAGTATTCGTGTATTAGTATTAAAAGATGTCACATTTGCATAGAAAGATTTAAATATTTTATATATGAATAAAGTATATGAATCATATACTAATAAAAATAAATATTTATTCAAAGATTGATATACAATTGCAAATTTATATTTAATAGTTACTTCTAATGGTTCAATAATTTTTCTGGGTATATTGTCATGATATTCAATTTCATCATTTCAAAGATCAAAAATTAATAAAGTTTATTAAACGTTCAAGAGAATCGCTAAGAGTAACGCTTGACAAAAAAAAATCTGTTTCACATTATTATTTTTTTTAATTGTTTCTCAATGATATAGGTATAAATTGCGTATAAACGTATACTAAAATTGCACACGAAAAAGTAAGTACGAAAATCTTAAGAAATATAGTGCAAAAATTAAATTGTCTGAACTGCAAAGGTTTTTACATAGGCCAAACTAGCCAAAATCAACACAAAATAATTCCTCAACACAGAAATAATTAAAAAAATAAGAATCATAATAAAATAATGCTCGCAGAACATATAAACAATCTTCAGCATAACATTGATTTCCTAAACCCGAGTATATTACATTTTGAAACCAATATATTTTTAAGAAGATTTTTTAAAGGTTGTCTAATATCGTTAAACAATAAAGCAATCAACAAGCGATTTGACAGGTATTCGCTTTGTAATGATTACAAGATATTCCTCGGCCAATTTTCAAACAACATATAATAACTGAATGAACCGTATCGCCCATTTTAAAAAATGTTCGTATATATAATTTATTCAGCGGTAAGCGATTGCTCTTAGCAATTTAGTATAATTTTAGTAACATCTATGTACACAAATTTAGTTTTTTCACTCAAGTTCATAATTAGTTTTAAATCTTTGACTTACTGATAGCTTGGTGTTACAACTGTGTAGTGTAGCGTTAAATTGTTTTTGTTTGAAAGTATCTATCTTTAAGTCCAATATGTTTGCACCCATTTTCTTTTCTGAATTGATTATAAAAAAACTGAATGACGGTCTCGGTGAAGACTGAAACGAATGGAATAATGAAGCTGATTTTCTAATTGCTTTAGTTTTTTTTTATTTGGTGCTATTGCCCGATTCAACACACTCGTTTTAATATATATCAACACCATATTTACATACTCCATATATATATATATATATATATATATATATATATATATATATATATATATATATATATATATATATATATATATATATAACTAATACGAATAATATGCCGAAAAATTCCGGACGAGAAGCGAGAAAGATGAAATCGAATAAGCCACTCACTAACTGAATAACTAAGTACTCATGTTATTAGTATTATAAAACATAAAATTTGTATAGCGATATCATAAAGTATATTTATATAATATATACGCATTTAAGTACTATACATTTTATATTCAAATGAGATTAGATTAATCTTTTTAAAAATGCCTTTTTTCGGCAATGTACAATGACAATGAACGAAGCGATCCATGCGGGAGGCTTTTTCGCGTATTATTTCAGTCAATTACCCTTGCAACTGTATTCCGACTTTTATTACATATGAGTCCCGAAAACCATATGAGTTTAATATATGTAATAAATTGAGAAACAATTCTTATAATTTGTGGTAAATTGAGTTCAATTAAAACGGGATTTTTAAAAGTATTATTAACTTGCCGTAGGATAATTTGTGGTAATCGCAAAAAATCGATAATGAAAGTTTTTATATACTTTTACGCTTCAAAGTCTTCAGAACATTTAGGCATTTATTAGAAAAAAATGATGTATGTATGTGTACGGATACAATTTTTTGTCGACGATTTCGAGAAAACGGATCAATCGATTTGACATGCCCCAATAGTATATTTAAAGTTGTGTACCATTAACGCAAGCAATGAATCATTTTTATCTATTTACTGGCCTTACGAAAATTAGCTAGGAAAGATTTCGACAAAAAGAAAATTTTAATAACAAAGTTTACTTTCATAATTTATTAAATACAGTTTATTTAATATATTAAAATTATCTTTAGAGTGGTCGGACTAATATAATCAAAATTATTGTTTAGTAGTATACATAATTATTGTTTGTTTTTTCTTCAAATTGTTTTTATGCACTAAAGATGAGTCAATTCAGGACGCAAAACGTTTGACAATAAAAACATTTTACTTCAATAAAATAGTTTCATAGTTAATGGATGGACGCCCAAGAACAACTCTATTTTAATATTTTACCATCTGAAAAAACCTCTCAATTATATATATATATATATATATATATATATATATATCTATATATATATATGTATATACATATATATATATATATATATATATATATATATACAGAAATGAAAAAAAACTTAAACGTAATTGAAGAAACAACATGACCGATTCTTGGGTTCATATTCATTACATAGTTTCCATTTTTTGAAATTTATTTGCTTTCACTTGGTAGGTAACTTGTTTATATATTAATATTGGCGCAGTAATAAAATATAATTTAAATCCAACAATCTGCAAAATTGTTTCAATTATTACATATTTACAAATTAACATATATTTATTACTATAAAAATCTGGAATATAAAAAAAATATACAATGGAGTTGCAAAATTAACAAAGCCAATATGTAAATAATTTAAAATATTAAAAGATATTCCCATGTATAAATATATATATATATATATATATATATATATATATATTATTAAACTTCGTTGATTATAAAACTTTACAAAATGTCATGATCATTTGTTTCTCTAAAATTCACTCTTAGCTCACTTGACTCCCACACAGTCAATATACAATGAAATTGAACTATTCTTTTTTTATAATTTTTATAATAATTTTATACTTCAGTAAATTTAATATTAATTTCTATATTTAATTTATTATTATATAAAATGTAAAAGAAACTGAAGCAATTACTGAAAGAAACTGAACATTTAGAGTAATTTATCAAGGTATTTCATCTATTGATAAAGAATAGCAGTCAATTTATTTTCATGATATTTGAAGTAGTATTTCCATTCAATTTAGATTAAAATAATACAAAAATTAAAATTAAATTTTTGAGTTAGTTATTAAAAGAAACAATTGAAATCTAAATATTAGTCTACCATGATTTTAGAACAGATACTTCGTAATATTCTTCGTAAGATTATACGAAGACTGACAGAAAAAAAAAAAGAGTGCGCGTAAGGATCACACGCGATTGAAGTAAAACTTTTAATATTGTATGAGTAGGCAATTAAGATAAAAATAAAAAAACATCATATTTGAATTTTAAAAATCATCTTTTAATAATCATATAACATCAATAATAATAAGATCTCCTGAGCATCGGCACAGCTGTCCTACTGATATTAAGAGTTTGAATATGATGTGAAGCTTTCTTCCTAATTTTGTTACCTATCTTACCGGGAAATTCAAACCATAAACGTAGAAGTTCATCATTATCGCCACGTTCTATGTACACTAATTTTCCCACACAACCATTAGCTAAGCCATCACTTACATCAATATTAGTTGTTATTATGTAAAATTTATTCAGAACTAAAATTATTTCATACGGCAAACCCCCGGTATCAATAACCGATTTTTTTGAAACTGCTGACGAATGTATGATTGTTGATCTGTCGCATGGCAACCTACATAAATATCCGTGGCAGTAGATATTATTTTGTCTTCAACGAGATTCAATATAAATTTATTATATTCCATGGCACATTTATTCTCTAAGAAAAGTCTTATTCCATGAGGACATAACATAAAAAACGTGATTCAATTAATGCAAGTTCATATAGGGTTTAGCGCTCGACTTACGCATGACATGACGCGATATGAGTGGATACTCGCGACATCAGCGCTTACGGCGTCGTAGTGTTCAACTACACGTTGGCATTTTCGTTGCATTTGTACGGATTTACACCCGTGTCGCGCCTAAAAATTTTTACACCCATATCGCGCCTAAAGAAGTTTTACTTCAATAATGCTGCATTATAATAATTTAAACTAGTAATAAAATTACTTTTTAATCAAACGCTTGCAAGTTTTGTAAACTTGCTTCCCCATTCACGAACAATGTTCTAACCATAAAATGTGTTGTAATGGTTTTTGTTTCATATAACTAGATACTATGATTATTCGACTCACTTCTGAACCAGCGTTATGATAACAAAATTTGCTCGAAATCATAAATTAAAACTGCGGTCCCATAAAAACGTTTACGCCCGACAATATTTGGTGATGAGATGTGCAGTTATTATTCTAAGCCGGAATTGGTAAATTTCTGAAACGCGTACGCACATAACTTGATATGATGCACGCAATAAACTCTAATAAAAGCTGTTTTTTACTTAGACGGAGTAATATTATAATGCAGAGCAACCGGAAAAGGTTGGAAAAATATTCAGTTTAGCATTCCACTTTTACATTCTATATCAACGGAAGCGTAATGAATTTAACCGGAATATTTGTTCATCCGTTTCCCCACTCGAATCTTACACGCTCCAAAAGAAAACCCTCGGAAAAATGCGTAATAAAAACATGATGTCGTTTTTTCCTCGTAATATGATGACAATGAGATTATGAAAATATTCAGGAACATGTTAAATTTCATATATGCAAGTACTTTATAAACTGCTCGTATGAAACGTGGGTCATGAAAGTGTTTCATGGAGTTCCGCAATACAATTACTAATTAGGAAATCTGAAAGTGCACAATAAGTATTTATAATAAAATTACTTGAAAAATCAAATGTATTAATATTAGCTCATATTCGACCAATATGTTAATAATAAATATATTGATAAAAACCTGATATCTTCTCGTAATATAATAGCAATAAGATTATTGAAATATTTAGAGCAAGTTAATTTTTAAACATAAAACTATTTCATACATTACTCGTATAAAACGCAGGCCACCGAAGTGTTATATAATTTAAAATTTGAAATATGAATATCTAAAATAGCATTATGTGTTATATCTTTCAGCTAGTTGTTACCACATAATTCTATTTTAGATATTCAAATTTTAAATTTTAAATTATTATATACTGATGATGAGATAAACCCAGAAACAATTGTAAAATTAATATTATTTAATAAATTAGTGCAAAAAAAAGTACAGCGTGTTCATATTTCTAAATTGATATTTAACCACTCAGAATACATTTGTTATATATATATATATATATATATATATATATATATATATATATATTGATTGTTTCTTTTCCGAACAGTAAATCTAATAATAAAAAACAATTTGTTTTTTGAAGATGTTTATTAACGTCGTTTCAGAACTAAATACGTTCCATAATCAGGTTTATTCTGTCAAAGACAATGTTTTTTAAAACTATTGATTAATATTAATTAATGATGGTTATTACAGATTAAGAAACATTCTAAAGAAATGGAGTATGTACCAGTGTAAAAAGTAATAAAAATTAACTAAAAAAGGTTTTATATAGAATTGAGAAGCAAAAATTATTTACCTGTAATAATTTATATATCCATATCACTAAGATTTTTTGTTAAAAACACTCGATTTTTTCCAAGGAGATTTGTAAATGTTGTGGCGGACGTAGCTCAGAGGTAGCATGTCGTTGGTTCGACTCATGGCGCTTCCAAATAATTGTTAATTTGTAGAATACAAGAAAAAAATAGAAGTAAATAGTAAAAAAGAAGTTTAAGAAATGAGAAGAACATATTGAGAAACAAGAAGAAGAAAGAAAAATGAAAATTGAATCGAAGATTAGGATATAAGAAGAGATAGTTATATATATGATGATGTATAAGAAATATATATGTAAGATTTGTATAGAATATGATGAAGAATAAAATGAATAATGTCGTATGTGGCTAAATGCTGTAAAACGGAGGCAAGGCAAAAAATTAAAAAAAAAAAAATTGTTAATGTTTTGACTTCACAAGACTTTGTAACACACTGTTATGGAGTTCTGTCGGCCAGATGTAAGAAAAATAGTACGGACTTAACAAAAATAATTATTTATGGCTCTTGTATTGGTAATTTACGAAAAATGGTAATGAATTGCTTTAGCAAATGTTTTTTTTTTTATTTATGATTTATTGGATTTATAAACTAGTACATTAGCCATATACTAAATTACATAATATCTACACTATCTCTTAAAGTCTAGTCTTACGTATATATCATTGTTCTATGTGTATTTCATTTATAGTTTTATATTATTAGATTTGATGTAAGATGTAAGTATAAAGAGCTTCATATAATCTGTATCTGTCAGCACTGTTATAATATTGAGCAATATTATTATGATATATACATGCACATACATATGCACACCTACTTACACCATACATGCATATATTCATACATACATATGCATATATCCATATATTTATTTACATGCATTATATACACGAACATATACGCAAGTACATGTATATATTGTATATACAAAAACATACATTTTAAGCACATATATAGATGTGCATATATTACTACATATATACAATAAATATATATATACATATAAAGATAAGAAATATATATACTATATATATATATATATATACAAAATTATTAAAGGATTAATCGTTTTTAATTAGGTTTTAAAAAATTTAGTTATGAATCATGAATGATATTATGATCTGATCTTTTATTTACACAATTTGACGAATTCAAAAAGATTAAACTGCTTTCAAAAAAAAAGCACAATCCTTCTATATTAAAATATTGGATTCAAAGGTAAAAATATGTGAATTTTCAATGGAATGTGGACGAGAAGCTTTGGAAACTTCGGCTTTTATGATGAATGCGCTTAATTCAAGTTGTCTCATTCTTTTATGAATGTATGTGATGTTTGGTCACATGGTCAATGGTCAATGATGTTTTGGTTAGTATGAATTTAGGAGGGGTAGTGGATTTAATTCTTAAAAAATTAAATTAATTTTTAAAAATTAAATCCACATCGCCGAAAATAATAATATAATATATTTTCGGTCGTGCATCATTACTTTTCGGGACTCTGTATTTATTAAATTTATTCCGTTCAAAA
>NW_020539726.1:6505848-6533385 GCF_003426905.1 Ctenocephalides felis | reverse complement strand
GTCTATAGAAAATATATAATAATAAAAAAAAAAAAAAGTAAAAAATTTTGTATCTAAAAAAATATGTGCATGATAGTTTAGCATTTATAAACATTAAAATTAATATTTGTGCTCGCTCATGGATATCGATTCCGCTTCGGCGAGTCTGATGTCAAGCAGAGGTGACATTGGTTTTTATTTGGAAATATAGATGATACCAATATGTTTTTAGGTAAAAATAGCTCTTATCCGGCATTGTTGCATCAATAATATATTTGTTATATTGCAGAAATTATAATAATAAAATTTATCACATCATTGTGATCTATCATCTCATAATGATACAACTGTTTAGATTGCCATCTGTAAAACTGACGTAGCATTAAGTCGAAGTTGCTCAACATCTTTAGAAGAATTATATAAATTGAATTACAAAGTTTAAAATATTTATCTCGAGTACACAAGTGAGCTTTGCAATTTTATTCGGATTTGAAATCCGAATCATTTTTTATATTAAAAAATTGAAATTAATTTTTTTTGAGATTTTGAAATAAAAAAATGCCTTACGCAAGAACTAATCCTTTCTTCACACTGCCAACACAAGCTAAATATTTTTTAACATTTCATTTTCGATTTTTAGACGATTACTATAACTTATCCTACAAAAAGTTAAAAAAATTTTTTATGGAGATGTAATATTTAGTTATGGAAAGCAAAAGCCTGTGGAAGTTGTATTTTGGATTTATTATAGAATATCTTATGTATTAGAATCACCTTGCCACAGATATTTGGATTTGGAATACGATTTCGCTATTATGTAGTGCGCTTTAAAATACATCTATTTCCTAATAAACTATTCGAAGCGGATAAACTCATCACCAGATTTTCCCGTACTCGAAACTCAAACCAGGTATCCGCAACAAATATTTTACGAATGTACCGGCGGCTCCACCGCTCAAAGTTCGCGGGCGTGTTCAAAACTCATCACCGTACAAACGCGCGGCCTACATGTCTGCCGTGAGTTTATCAAAGAACTCCATACACATAAACATGTACTGGTGCCTCTGCCTGCTCACTACAAGGGTGGCGTGTAAGGAATCGTGCGATGAAGCTGTTAATAATGATGCCACTGGTACACATTGCAATCGTGTTGAAGGGGTATGCAGTAAAGGTGTGCAAGGACGTTTGATCTACTCAAAACAAGTTAGATTTTACAGTTTGTTCCATGTCGAGCTAAGAAGAGTAAAATTTGCGAAGTAGAATAATAGTAATTTCAGAAAAAGTTTCGCGAATATGGGAGACTGAGTACGGAAATCGGGTCCAAAAGGACAAAGATAAAGTTTGTTTGAAAAAGTCTATAATTGCTTTGCGTCGGCACCCTATATTACCATGATCTGTGGATCGAATTTCTTTTAAAAAGCCAAAAGTAAGTTTTCTTGTTCGATTTCTTTTAATTAATTGTATAAAAATTGATCACTTTGTTTATCATTTCGCCATGAGCTGAACATCAATAGATAATTACCAGCAATTAGTTTTGTTTTATGCGATACGTATATCTTTTCCTATTTGAGTGAAATTTGAACAAATAAAGAAAAAACTAACTTAACTAAGACAAAATACGAAATAGATTTCAAATTCAAAAACTGTTCGAAAAATATTGTTTGGAAATCGTGCTGTTGGTTTTTGGTAAAGATTGGCCGGGCCGTTTTCTTGTAATAAAGTGTTAAAAAAAATTTTTTTGACGATTTTTATGATTTTTTTGACGGTAACATTACGGACCTACGACAAGTCGTTTTATTTTAAATATTCTTCAAAGTTTGCAAAAATTGGTTTCGTTTTTGGCATTTGTCAAAATTAGCTCTTTCATCGCTTGAACAGATTTCAGAACTTGAAAAGCCATTTGATGTATCTCAATGAGGATTATCGTTTGTCAACGATCTGCCGAGCCGTTTCTTTGTAATTTGAAAAAAAGTGTTAAACTTTTCGTCCACATATAAGCTCATACTACCAAATCGATTTTAAAAAATCAAAAACTGTTTTAAAGATATTAGTTTCAGGTGAAAAAATACCGAGCCGTTTTCTGATAATTAACTGTTGTAACTGGTATAACTAATTTTAACTGTTGAAAAAAAAAATTAAGCCAATTTTTATGGATCTTTTTTTAGCGATATATATATATATATATATATATATATATATATATATATATCATGGTCTTATAGAACTTAGTTTAATTTTAAAAATTCATCAATGTTTGAAAAAATGTTCAGTTTTTTTGACGTTTGTTAAAGTTAAAATTAGACGATTTACTTAGTATAACGATAGATTGTTCGTTTTCAATTAGATTTAATAAATCCACTCGAAATACTTTTAATCAATCATAAATTAATTTATATTTTATTGATTAAGTCGTATATTTACGCATATCGGGAAGTTTATGTTACTTGCCTCAAGGCAAAATACCAATAACAACTAGTTATAGTAAACATTTGTATTTTAATAAAAATTCTAAAAAATTACGCACCTTTAAGGAAAAATAGAACAGATTTCTTAGGATATAAAAAATAGAAATTATACGAAAATGCTCCTGTTTTACAAAAAAACGTTATTAGAATGGATCATTTGGTAGATTCTTTTTTTTCGCGTTATGAAACTTGGAACTATCATTTACTTCACTTTCATTAATAAATTATATTATACTTCAACAATTATATTAGTTAGCCAAGTCAGCACGATGTTTCATTCAAATTTGTAAATTATTCAAAATTAGTTTATCAAGTTATTCGGTATAAACAGACAATAACAATATTTGAAAAGATATGCTTCTAATTGTAGGCGTAAAAATGATAGAAATTTAATATCACTTACAGTAGCAATATATTAAATATAGTATTTCAAATATTTGCTATTGGATACAGTACACCGAAATTATTAGATATTTTATAGATATTTTAATAATGAGAACAAATTTTGTTCACAATTCTATGTGTTCCGTTTCCGTATCAATGTTTATCCGATAGGCTGCGACGCGACGTGGCGCTCACGCGCTTCGGTATTTAGTTTTTACTCAGCTAACGTATTGCGATTACTTTGAAAAAAAGTTCAAAATTTCCAAACTATTTGAAATTATAAAAAATTCTAATTTTTAAATAATGACATTTTTTTCAAAAATTTTAAAATTGTCAACATCTATTTCTTTCGAAGTTCTAAAAAAAAACTTTTTTTAAAAAAAGATAATTTTTGATACGGGAAGTTTCACCGAATTTGCCTTAAGGCACGATGTCATGCACCACTAGTTTTTACATATACTTAATGAAAAAATGGTCAATGATTTGTTTTCACAACCTCAGAAAATATAATAAATTATGTAAATAATAAATAAATAATTTCACGAAATATCTTTTGTATTATTTCCACAATACCGTACCATCCCGACTCGGTTTAGATAAGTCATCGTGGCCGCACAAAACTCTATATCTCATGAATGTGTAGATTTTATTAGCAGTTTGTTCGGAAAAGTTTCGCATCGGAATAGAATATAAGATTTATTATTCGATGTGCCATATCCTCGGCGGGTAAACTTGTGGACCTCTGGCTATAAGGAAATATCTCCGAAGAAATTTTGTGTGATTGATAGATAGATAGGATAGTCAAACACCGATTAGCCTGATTTGGCTCTTGAATAGATTTAGTTTTTGAAAGCTCGTCATAGTGAATTCGTCCATTTGGACATCAAAAAAAAAAAAATCAATCAATGTATAACGTAATATTAGTGAAAACTTGCACATAAGTCTTAACCAACAGCTTATATAACATATAAGAGTTCTGATTGCTGTTCAAACAATTACAAAAAAAAAAATACTGAACGATGTTGTCAGATGTGGCCTAAACATTGAACTGAAATTGCACAATGCAGTGTTCCATCTTGAAAAGACAAAGATGACATCGTTTTTTAAATTAAACATATATTATGTACAAGATAAATAGTACATGTATTACACATAACAACACCATATTTTTTAAATATTTAAAAAAAAAAATAAATAAGTTTATATTTATAAATTTGTATTCGAAGCTATACTATAGCGTCGAACCCAGAGAATCAATTCCCACCAATCTGTGCCCCTGGGTACAACAAGAATCTGAACGCATCTCTAAATTTTTATTCTGTGCCCAGTCGAGCTTTGTTCGTCTTTGCTGAAAGTTGACAAAATTCTATTGTGGTTATTGTTCAAAATAGTGCGAAAACTGAATCTGAAAGCCTGCAGATATTTGCAAGAACACACGTATCTAATGCGTGTGAAAAGAAAGTTATTAGAAGAACACGAGTTTTTTATTGCAAGAATTTCCACTTTCGCCCTGGCTGATATGCATTGGCTTCACAATGATGTGAAAACGGCTCTGTGACTAATATAGTAAAAAAGAATTATAATATGATATTTTATCACGAATTTGTAAATCAAAAAAAATTGTTCGTTCTAAAGGGTTAGAGTTATTTGTGTTCGTTAAATGAAATATTTATGATTATGAAATTATGAGAAAAATATGTTTTACTTTACATTTTTATCTTACAGATTTATCATGCATGTCGTTTACTTGAATTTTTATGATATTTATCAGATATGTGTTGATGTTTTTCAAAAGTTTACTTGATAAATCAATTCTAAATTGTCATTGAACTACTGTAGAAGCTTTTAAATCAGATTTTATGCAAATAAAGATAATCACGGTTTTTCGGCTTAGCACTTAAAAATTTTTTTTTAAAAAAAGAAAAAATAAATTTAAATTCCAAAAAAAATTCCAATAGTTCAATCAAAATTTAATTACAATGGTATTTCGAAAATTTGTAAGCAATTATTAAATTTTCACATAAAAACTGCAAACATTTCATATATTATAGAAAACTGAGAGCGTATTAAAATAGTAATTATATCAAAATAGGAAACATTAAAATAGGTGTTCTATAGATTTTTTTTTAATAGAATATGATTAGTTTTATTAATTTTTAAAATTTCGAATTGTTTATTAATTTCAACAGAAAAAATATGATTATTAACTAAAAATATCTAGTTCATAAATATTTAAAAAATATCACGTATAATAAAAATATTCGAATCATATAAATACGTCTTGCTAAGAAAAAGTTTTACGATAATGTGATACAAAATGCTAATTGAAAATATCTAAAATATAATCACAAACTCGAAAGAACAACAAATAGGTTGCTCATCTGAAAGAAAGTATATAGAATCACCAAAAAATATTTACCACTTATAATGATTAGATCAAAATTAAAAAGAAAATTAAAATAATAATGACAGAGATTGGAGTAAAACTAGAAATTTCAAGTACCAATGCAACTCACATTTATATTACTCAAAACACACCAGTTTTATCGAACAACTGCGTGGTTTCGAGGGATTAATTCAAGATTATGGTAGTGAAGACTGAGTACGGCGGTTATGTTTTTGATTCTTTTCAGCAATAACTTTGTTAATTCACCAGCAGGCTGCGAGGAACAAAAATGGTTATATAATCATTTGTCTATGTGGAAATTCTGAAATACTGTCCCTGAATACGATGGATTTCTTATAAAATCTAGTCATCTAAGAAGTCATACACGGGGTATAGACAAGATAAAGTGATCTATATGTACATAAGTTGTTATTGAAAGAAATCGTACAAAAAACTCACTTTGACTTCTTAAATGCGATCTACAGGTCAAGTTAATATAGGTGGATGGCTCAATGCAAGAATGGAAACTTGTTCGATCAAACATACTCCATAATTCTCTTTTTGGTCTCTATCTCTAATCAGTATAGTTTAGCTGTCATGACGACTATCACTACCGTATACCCAGTCTTACCTACTTCTAACAATTAAAAATCAATATAAAAGCTCTACTATTTTAACGAAACAAATAAATGTAATTTATTTTTAAATTTTGAAATATATTCAATCATCATTGTATCATACTATGTTTATTTATTCCAACTGATATTAATCTTAATGTGCACTCTGTTTGCAATTTAGCATCATTATATGAAACGCACACAAAAGAAAAATTGCATCGTACCTAATCTATCTATAATGGAGGGTAAATCAGCGTTTGTCGACGGTGATTATTATTTAAAATGAATATTAACAGTATTATGACGACAAAAACTGTAAAATTAAAAAAATACTGTATTGTCATTTCATTGCAAAATAAAACAAACATTGCAGTCAAAAATGGAATTAATAACTATTTAAATGTTACTGTTTTATTGATATTGATATAACTAATTGTAAGTTTAATAAATAAGACGGCAGAACCAAGAGCTCTAAAAAAAAAGAAATAAACGGAACTATATTGCACCTAATAGTGATAAAGAAATACAAGTATAAAAACTATTTAGGTAATAATTTAAATTTAATTTTAAATAAATTCAATACAAATAGAACTAACGACAAATGAATGAAAAAAGCAAGAAAAAAATATTGATTACACACCAAAAGAACTTTATAAATATCATAGCGCGCAACAAAACATTTTTTACTGATGGTACTTAACATAATATTCTGAAACCAAAACGAAACATTGAGAAAGAAAAAATTCTGACAAGACTAAAATTATGTTAGGTTGTCAAAACTCAGTTAATGCGTTTTTTTGTTAGAAAATCAAAATAAATGTCATCTTTCAAGCAGCATCACCTGTGGTGTTGTGCTAATATTTTTTTACCGAACCGCTAAAATCAAAGAACCGGTTAGAAACCGGTTCTCTTCCTGATTTTGGTTTGGTTCTAGTTCCAGTTCAGCAGAATAAAAAAAAGTTTCGTTCTCCAGGGTACTGTTAAAAATTTTAATTTAGTTAAAATTAAATTTTAATTTAGTTAAAAAAAACAAGCCGGTTCGTTCCGGTTTGGATTCGACACAAATCCTTGTTTATATAATTAGACATATATAATTTAATTTAATTAGAATTGAAAAAAAAAAAAACGCCAGTCAAATCTTCTTCTCAGAAATCTGTAGTTCTGGAACGCGTTCCTATCTAAAAAGGAAGCTTTTATAAAAATATGTACGTTTGTTGTCACTTTTCTAAGAATTATGAAGGTGTATCAGGATTAGAAAATGGACATCATAAAAGTCCAATTGGAAAATGGACATTCAGTCAAGCTCCAATTATTTTTTGCCTAGTGGCCAAAGATATATAATGCCGCCCTTTCGATTTGCCAACGTTCAACTGCATTGTTCAATTTTGTTAAGTTGTTTAATGTAGACATCAGAATTGATTATTTATATGATTATCAATAAACTTCTACTGAACGACCAAAGCGTTTTATATCTTTGATTAAAAATTCACCAGAATGAAATTTCGCAAACCAATTTTGACACAGCCATTTTTTTTAAAACTTTGTCAACATAAATAGTTCAGATCTTTTGTGAGATTAAGCGACCTCTTTAACACTTAGAAATAAAAAAAATCTCAGAAATTAAAAAAAATCGGCTTAATTTTCCATCGTTTAATGAACGCCAAACGAAAACTACGCAATGGGCTAAACAACTCTTTCTTACTAAAGGACTTATGAGCTGCTTACTATCCATTACAAAATATTTCACATTTGCTTTACTTCAGCAAATCTAAAAATTTAATTGAAACCAACTAAGCTAAATAAAATCGTAATTAAGCTATTCACACGACGCTTATTTTCTTGAGTGGATAGCATGCCTATTTTTGTCGCAGATGTCAGCAATAATAATTTTTCAAGTCGCTTGCTCCACATGATGCAAGAAATCTTGCTAGATTTTTGAGCGAGATTTTTTTTACCTTGGTAGATTATCAATTATCCCTGAAAGTGATCAAGATGCCCAGGAATACTATATACAAGTCGTTAATGGGAAACGAGCTAGAGTGCACGCATATTTAACAATTTTATTAAATTGCTACAAACAACAAAGCTGTCAGAAAAAGCGAGTGTAGAGTAGATCGTGACTTCTGGGAAGTGACCATAAAAATTGCGCAAGTTTGCATACTTGGCAATGAGCACGTTAGCCAGCTGACCAGAAAAACAACGTTGTGTGAACAGGGCTTTCTTTACTTAGTTTCCAAACTAATATCTTGAAAAAAATAACAAAACACGATTTTTTAAATAAAATTATAATAATATATCATAGATATTATATTAGGTTGTCAAATATCTCCCTTCCGCTTTTTTGCTCTTGGTTTATAATACAAAAAGGCGGAAGAGAGATATTTGACAACCTAATATATACTTAATTCAATGTAACATATTGTAGTTATTTCAACTAAATAAAAAAATCATAAATATCAAAACTTCTTTTGTAGAATTTAAAATAATCAATGATAATAACATTTTACTCCTTTTCTCCGATATAAGCAGAAACCAAATGTTATTTATTCCAATATCATGCCATATTCATCCAATTGCGTTCATAATTAAAAAATAATTCATATAACTGAGTACATTATTTATAAAAAAAAAACATGACGCTCTGTTCAAATCATTATTGTAACACAAATTCAAATAATAGCGAAATACTTCAACATCTTGCTAGGGAATGAAAAACAACATGCAGTTCTATGGGTTCAAATAATAAATGGCGCCTGCCCAACACTTATGGCAAATGTTAAACATAATTGTCCGCAGACATGCACGACAGAAAGGCAACCTTGTTCCATTATCGCATGTTAAAAATCATTTCTTGAACAATACAGCAAATAAAGTACAGGCTTAGGATAAAGAAAAAATGAGCTTGAAGTCCGAGAAAATATATATATATATATATATATATATTATATATATATATATATATATATACCTTTTCATTATTTTATACAAACTACAGCGCTTGCAAATCTAATGAAACGGAATGAAGAGAATCGTGCGCATATATTGTTTTTTAAAACCTCATTTCTTACTGACAATAACAAAATTAAACGATATAAATTATTTGGGTAAGATACAAGAAAATTATTTTAACAATTTGTTTCCATTAATATTACGAACTAACACAAAAACTTTGATAACTGGATGATCTACTACTGCTGAATGAATCAAGAACTATAGTAATTAAGTAGGAATAACACAAACCGAATAAAAAATATGCCAAAAATTGTGACAAGCGACTCTGATAGAAATATCAAATTTTATTATATGCAATTAAAAAAAAAACTTTTTAGCAGTAGTAAACCCAAGTGGGTGTACAAAGTCAAAAAAAAAAACAATAAAAAACGTACAATTTTTCGACTTGCAAAACATTTCTAGGTGACAGTACTTGATCTAACAATATAAATAAAATTTGTGATTAAATGAAAATATATATAATACTCCCCTGGCCAAGTATCTTAAGAGACAAACATAGGGTAGACAATGTACTTTAGTTTCATTATATTTTGAGGAGTTGGAATTTGTCAGTTATCCTTCTCGTCTAATTATATTCTCAAAAATGTTAGCTTATTCACTTCCCGTCTAATTATATTCTCAAAAATGTTAGCTTATTAAATTTTTAAAATTATACTACTTGTCGTATATTTAAGTTAATTACAAGAAAAACGGCCAGGTAGTTTTTCACCTAAAACTAATCAGTATTATTCCCAACTAATATCTTTTAAACAGTTTCCGATTTTTTAAAATCGATTCGGTAGTTTGAGCTTAAATGTGGACGAAAAGTTTAACACTTTTTTTTTAAATTACAAAGAAACGGTTTGGCAGATCGTCTCACATAACTGACAAACGATAGTCCTCATTGAGATACATCAAATGGCTTTTAAATTTCTGAAGGTTCAGGTGTTTCTGAAAAAACGTCGATCAAAGGTCTAATTTTGACCGAATGCCAAAAGAACGATACTAATTTTTGCAAACTTAGATGAATTTTTAAAGCTAAACGAGTTGTCATAGGGCTGTAATATTTTAGTATGATCTACAAGACTATGGTATCTACCGTCAACAAAATAATAAAAATCGTCGATTTTTTTAATAAACTTTATTACAAGAAAACGGCCCGGCCGATCTTTATCAATAACTAATCAGCACGGTTCCCAACCAATATCTTTCGAACAGTTTTTGAATATTCAAAATCGATTCAGAATTGCGGGCTAAAATGTAGACGAAAAAGTTTTCACTTTTCTGCGATTCACTAAGAAACGGCTCGGCCGATCGTCACACAAAACTCAAAAACGCTAGTCCTCATCGAAATACATCTAATGGCTTCTAAATTTTTGAAATCGGGCCAACCGATTTTGAGAAAACGTCGATTTACGGCAAAAAATCTGTTCACACACACACACATACTTTTTTCAAATTTGGTCTCATTCGATTCAGAATGGCTTGAAACGTCGAGAAAACATAAAATTAGCGAATCTGATTTTTTGATGAAAACATAAACTTCTCCTTCGGGAAGTTAATAATCCAGAAAACTTTCTTTCAACTAAATTTAATTTCGAAAAAAACATGAGCGTGTATAATGTAAAAATATAATTTTAGAAGAATGTGCTTCTGATTGCTTCTCGCATTTTTTCTTTAATATTTCTGAAGCACATGCAAATAAATACTAATAGAAAACTAGCATGTTATTAAGTAATTTCTTGAATGGATTGTGCGAATTAAAAAATCAAAATAAAATTAGTAGTTAATACAAAATTAGCATAGAAATTGAGTATATAGACTGCTTTTTAAAACAAAAAGCAAAGTATAACGATCTGTAATCTTATTTCGCACTCAACATGTACTATAGCTAATTAAACATATTAATTTCTCAAACAAATATTTCAGAGACTTTGACTCTTTTAGGACGTTCGAAATATTACAATTGGAGTCATTTAGCAAAACAATAGTCTCCATGAAATTTTCGTCTAAATACAGTAATATCATGTTTGTTAATTTTTATAACAAATTGTATGAAATTCAATATTTATTTATATTGATGACAAAATTCGAGGTGTTAACAGCATGCTTTTATTAGTGACCCTTCATGAATCGAAAACGCTGAAAGAAATTTTTAAAAATAAAACTAAAATAATACTAAATCGGCTAAAACAGGACTCAATGGGTTGCCCGTTGGACAACCTCTGTTCATTGTATAATATTTTTATTAAAAGTGAAATATGTTGCCATATTTACATTATTATAATATCCATCCCGCCTCTTCATCTCGATACTTAAGATTTCTTCAAAATATTTCACATGTTTAGTACAGTGTCAAGCTTTGCAGTAGTTAGTGTTTTTTGTATATCAAAAATTAAACGCAATTTAAATAAAATATTAAAGAATGTGTAGTAAATAAGTAACTATTTTTGAAATTACACTGAAGATAAGGCATACTATGGTCTCGAAGCGTGTGTAATTAAACCAAATAAAGAGTGTGTTAAAAATCTGATTGTTGTATTGTTCATATTTAACATTTAATATATATATATATATATATATATATATATATAAAAAACTTACAACATCGCTGTTAATGATCCTACAGATCACATAAACCGTAGTTGCCACAAGTTTATCGACAAACTCGTTACTAATAAACAGTTACCCAAAGACACAGCTTCAAGTTCAAAAAACTTACATCCTTACCACCCAAGATTATACTGTCTTCCCAAAATCCATAAACCTAATTTACCTTTCCGTCCTATTGTATCAGACATTAACTCACCACTTTATAAATTATCAAGATATATAAACAATTCCATAACTCCTGTCACTAAACAATCCCCATTTCACATAAAAAATTCTTTCGAATTTGTCGAAAAACTTAAACAAATTACAGTTACAAATGATAACGTTTTAATCAGTTTAGACGTAGTATCATTGTTTACAAACGTTCCATTAGACCTTATCCTTGAAGCCATAACTAAAAAATGACACGATATATCCTTCCACACCACAATTTCCCTACACTGGTTTCGAGAAACAATTAAATTTTTAATTTCGAACACATATTTTGAGTTCGATAGTAAATTCTACTTCCAAACATTTGGTACACCAATGGGATCTCCAGCCTCCCCATCCTTAGCTGAAATAGCCCTTCAACACATAGAATACGCAATTTTAAATTCCTACAATAAACAAATTTTTTACTATCGATATGTTGATGACATCATAACATGCATCCCAAACAAATGTGACACAACAACTCTGGTAAATTCTTTTAATGCCCACAACCAACATCTACAATTCACTTATGAATTAGAAAATAATAAATCTATCAGTTTCTTAGATGTACAACTCTTTCGCGAAAATAATAATATAATAACTGATTGGTATCACAAACCAACATACTCAGGCCGTTATCTTAATACCACTCTTACCACCCCCTCTCTATCAAAATAGGCACAATCATAAACTTAATTGACCACGCATTATTATTATCACACGGTAAATTTTTAAGAAAGAATCTCTCTCTCATTTCACAAATCCTAACCAAAAACTCCTACCCACAACACCTCATCCAATCCATAACAAAAAATAGAATCTTATATCTCCAAAACCGTCACAATAATTTAATTAATAACCCAAACCTTGAAAACTACGTCGGAACTATAAGTTTACCTTTCATCAAAGAATTATATTACCCGTGGAGAAAACTTTCAATAAAAATAATATTAGAGTAGTTTGTACTTCCGAAAATACTTTTTCAACTCTTTTTACAAAATTAAAATCAAAATTTAACCCAAAAAATCTTAAGTAATCTAGTTCATAAGCTTAATTGTCTAGATTGTAATTGCGTTTACATAGGTGAAACTAGTCAGAACCTGCACAAAAGAACATCTCAACACAAAAACAATTCAAAAAATAAAAATCAGTATAAAACACAATTAACAGATCATATCAACGAACTCAAACATAGCATTGATTTTTCCAATCCCACGATCCTACATTTCGAAAATAATTTATTTAAAAGACGATTTAGCGAAGGTTGCTTAATATCTTTACACAAGGATACAGCCATAAATTTAAGAACTGACAACAATTCGCTTTGCAATGACTATAAAATAACTCTCGACTATTTTCAAAAACACCACCACATCTGAATGAAGCGTGTATTTTTATTATTTTATTATTTTACAAAAAACATATGTCTGCCGGTCTTTTTTACACTTTCTCAAAAAAATTGTAAACACAATTCATTCAGTTTTTAGACGTTAGTCAATTTGTACACACTAGAATGTAAGCAAAAATTGTCTAAAAAATTAATTAGTTTAAATGTTCCAATTATTAATAGCCTGGTTATCACAGTGTAATAGTGTAGTGTATTTTTGTATAATTAATTCTGTAAGTACTTATATATAAATTATAACTTTATATTATTGCCTCCTACATCATATAAAATCTTTTAGTTTTCCACTGAATGACGGTCTCGATGAAGACCGAAACGTATGGATAAATAAAGTATTTAAAAACTACTTTAGTTTTTTTTTCTTTACTTGGTGTTACTGCCCGATTCTAAATAACTCATCAATATATATATATATATATATATATATATATATATATATATATATATATATATATATATATATATATACATAAATAATCAAATAACATTGACTCTTAGTAGACAAACCCCGTAAATATATTATACATAATTCATTTTATCGCAAACGATTTTTATTCCATGAAAAAAATCTCTGGGAAAGTCTGCTTAAGATAAACAAAAAATAAATATATCAAGATTGCGTAGGCCTGACGAGCGTAATAACCTTTATGGGTATAAATATGAGGTCAAAACTCGTGCACGAGCTTTATCTAAAACATTCAAGTGATTTTCCGAAACGCGGCAACCCTCGTTACGGATCGTGAATCAAGATCTGATCTCTATGTTCACCTACGAGGGTGAATTATAACCCCATCATAACTCATGAGGTAGTTCTGCGACGTCACAAGCTTCTAGGCGCGAGCCAGATCAGTCATTCGTTATAAGCGTCGTGGCAGGGAAGATGGCGCAAATTCGCCAAAATTACTACACACTATTACGCAATATTACTATATTAGAGATTTACCGGAGCAAAGCTCAGGTAATGTTTGCACAAGCAATGTGCCAAGTTTCGGTCGAACACGTATGGATGTTGATCGAGCTATGAGGCGCACATACTGCAGATTATACGTATAAGTCTATATTTGCCGGCATAAAGACATGACTAAGTATACAAATGTTTGCAGCACGTTACACTTCATTACGAAATGAAAAAGAAACTAATTATATTTGCAGAAGTTGCACTTAACATACAAACAAGGATTAACTTCAAACAGAAGTCCACGAGTATTTTGTTTTGTTTAAAACCAAAATATAAATTCAAAAATATAATTATCAAACTAGTATACAACCTTGATATTCTCAAAAAAAAAAATTAACTTAAAAATATCACCTATTTTTATTATTTTAAATGCACAACATTTATATATCATCAAGAGTATTTTATTGAAAACATAGGATGAAACAGAGTTCTAACTGATGATATAACACAAACTGAAAACTAGTGGCGCGCATGGTATCGTGCCTTAAGACACATTGCTGAAACTTCCCGTACCAAAAATTATTTGTTTTTAAAAAGATTAACATTTTTGAAAAAAAATTACATTGAAAAAATTAGATTCTTGAGAAACTATAAATTTTTGATAAAAATTTATTTTAAAAAAAAAAAAAAACTTTTTGAAGAAAAATTTATTTTGAAATATTTTGGAAATTCTGAACTTTTTTTCAAAACAATCGTACTGCTTTAACTGCATAGAAACAAAATATCGAAGCGCGTAAGCGCCGCGTCGCCGTCTAACGGATAAACATTGGTACGGGACCCATAGAAATGTAAACAAGATCTCCGAAACCGCTGAAACTGCCTTCATGAAAATTTGATCAGTTCTTTATCTTGATAATACAAGTCAAATGTTTTTTGAATTATTCAAATCGGACGCTCCGTTCTCTTTACCATTAGTTACCGTTTTTGGCACTTTTCGCCCCATATCTTGGGAACGCCAAGACCTGCCTTTGCCAAAAACCAATCAGCACGTCTCCTTATCAATACGAATCAAATGTTTTCTGAATTATTCAAATCGCTTCATCCGTGTTCCCAAAATCGTCGACGTAAATTTGTATACGCACACACATACATACACGCACACACACACATACATCCATTTTTTCTAATTTTAAGGTATGCCAAAATATTCAGAAACCTCTAAAACATAAAGATATATAAAAATTTTCATGTTAAATTTTTTTGCGATTACTATAACTGGCCCTACGGGAAGTTAATAATTTCAAGATTTCAAGCAAAAATATCAATTCATACCGAACAGAAAAGTGCATTGCAGATTTTAAATTAAGGTTTCAATTCAGCTTAACTAATTATATTTGTAGAAGAAGGACAATACAAACAAAAAATAACTTCAAACAGCAATCTTCAAAAATAATATTTTGTTTTGTTTAGAAAGAAAATATGAATTGAAAAATATACATAGAGTTAGCGAGTTAAAAATATAAATATAATAGCACAGTTCTGTAACTGGTGACTCTGACTGAAAAATAGATTTGCAACATTTAAATCGAAAATATCAAGTCATACCGTGTAGAACAGTAAATTTCAAGATTTCAAATTAAGATCTTAAAAATATATTTTGTAGAAGAAAGACAATACAAGAAACAAGAAATAACTCCCAACAGCAATCCACAAAAATAATATTTTGTTTTGTTTAGCAAGAAAATGTACATTCTAAAACATAAATATCGAATTATATATTTTTATATATATATATATATATATATATATATATATATGTATATAATCGTAATTTTTAAACGCTAAAAATAATTCGTAGTGATCACTGAAGAAGAGTAAAATTGTAAGAGTAAAATTAAAATTTTTACAAACTTAATTTACCTTTTTCATTCCAAAAAAAAACTTTCTTGGGTTATATACAACTTGTGAACAACGAGCGAACAAATACAAATAAGTAATTTCTGATAATTTATATTAAATAAGGGAGACTGGGTACGGTTGTGCCAGGTTACGTTAGTGATAGTTAGTCATAACAGTTGAACTATACAGCTTTGGAGATAGGGTCGAAGAGAACAAGATGAAGTATGATTGTTCATACAAGTTCCCATTATTGCATTGAATCAGCGACCTACATTAACATGATCATATAGCATATAGACCGTATCGCTTTTAGAACCAAAAGCAATATTTCTTTTAATATTAACTGTTACTTCTATTTAGATAAATCTTTTTCTTTGTCATTTTGCTGTAAGTTGAACATTAGTAGTTAATTACTAGCAATTAGTATCGTTTGTAGTGACATGTATTTGTTATTCTTTTTCGATTATATTTATTAAAAAGGTAAAAAAACTCACTTAACTAAGAAAAAATATGAAAGCAAAAAGTAATGGAAAACTCAATACAAGAAAACAAATAAATTTTTGTTTAATAAATTATGTTTTTTATATATTCTTCTATATTCATAAGTTTTATTGAAATCATTATGTTTTGTATTGTGTTACATATTTCTAACTATGAAAATCATTTCAAACCAGTTTGATGCCTGTTGTTTATTACCTTATTTTTATGCCTGTCACAACCGTCCCTCGGGTGAGAACGGCTGTGACACTCAACTTTACTTATATAATTTTATTTTATGGATGTTTTATTGCATTTAAAAACAATACTGATATATTTATTTTACAGTTACTGCATAGACAATTGTTTACCATTTAAATTACTTTTCACCCATCTAACTAGTAAATTAAAAAAAATATTGCTGACAAAAAAATACAACCGTATCTAGTCTCCCCTATTTTGTCTATTATTTATTAACTCAATTGTTGTCATTAAAAACAACAACCTCAAAAAAAAAATTATTCGGCTAGACATAGCCACAAAAAGGTTGAGAAACATCAAATACATCACATTGTGATTATTCCGTGTACGAATTGAGATTGATCATCTTGAATCTTCAGGTGTGTCGTTTGTATTATTTCCGACAAAATAGATAGGAGACTAGGTTTTGATAGCAAATAACGATATGTCAATCTAGGCCAAGTTGCTTTACTTGCAACTTGTGAACAAACTGTGAGGACTGACTCTAATTAGTGAAATATATGTACGTCAACAGCGTATACAAATACTCACGCGACCCACAACAGAGTTTGTATTGAAACGAACTTATTATGTAATTAAAGCGCAATTTGCCCTAGAACATGTTAAGTAATTTTAAGTAATATGCGCGTGAACCGTTGAGAGCTTATTATGATCGCAAAACATACCCTATGCAAAGCACAAAGCTTTGTATTGTACATTCGGATCGTAACATAGAAAAATGGAAATGTTAATATCATGTTAATTCTACTGGAATGTTCTTGCTATATTGGAATTATGTGAAAAATTTCAATATATTACACATTTTATTAATTAATTATCATATTGCATTCATAGGGTGGCGAGGGCGCACAGGTCCAATTTGACTTTGAGCAATTACATTGTAAAAAACAACTAATTATATTACAAAAAATAAAACATCAAACAAACAAATATCTGACTATGTGCAGTAAAACTCCCAGCATTGTAAAAATTTGCCATTTGTTTCTTTTTACCCCATAGGCGGAGTAAAATTGAACGGCCAGGAGGCAAACAGGTCTTTTTCTTATTTTTAATTTTAAAGCATTTTTGCGGAATAATGGCTACACTATTCAATCAATTTTTTTTGTCAATCAAAACTTTATTCAAGACTATGCAATCAATGCAAAATACAAATTTCATGGATAGATTTTTTACAATGATAGAACTGTGTATAAGCTTGACCAGGTAATTCGGTAAAAATAATAAGAAGCAGAGTTGGAATTTATTTCTTGTAAAATTGCTTTTTTGTATTAATTTAGTTCTTTGTTTGCTATTTTTTATTATTTACATCTTTGCTGTGGTAAAGTTTCAATTGGTACTTTTTACCCCACCTACGGTGCAAACTTCTATAGCAAAAGTATATACTTCTATAGGTCATATAAAAAACGTTTAATCTCACTCAAAATTAACAAAACATTTTATAAAACAATTAAATATTAAAAATTATATCAAGGTCTCGTACTTAAACTAAGCAACAGTACTGAAAACCTAGAAAAACAATATTTTAGTTCTCATAAAAAATTCCGATTTTCTAATTTTATGTTTTTTCGACATTTCAAGTTATTCTGAATCGAATGAGATCAAATTTGAAAAAAATATGTGTGTATATGAACAGATTTTTGACCTTTTGTCGACGTTTTCTCAAAATCGAGGCCAATTTCATAAATTTAAGAGCCGTTCGATATACCTCAAACCGTTTCTTTGTAAATAGCAGAAAAATAAAAAGCAAAATATTTTTCGTCCACGTTGTAGCCCGCAATTCTGAATTGATTTTAAAAATTAAAAAACTGCTTTAAAGATATTTGGGTGTCGTGCTGATTAATTTTCGACAAAGATCGGCCGAGCCGTTTCTTCGTAATAAATTTTTTTCAATGAAACTTTATTTTGATAGATATCATGATACAGAATAGCATATTAATATTTTACGACTCTATGGAAAGTAGTTTCATTTTAAAAATTCATCAAAATTTGAAGATATATTATAGTCAAAATCTGCGTCAGAAGTTGATTTTGTGATGTGTCAAATTCATTAAATGTTTAGATTTAAAATTAAAATCGATAACTTTATTTTTGAAATAAACAGTTTAATTTCGGTTGAATAATTCAATTATATATTTTGCCAAGATCAAGCAACTTGCCTTAAAGCAAAATGTAACTTTCTACTAGTTTAATTTTTTTTATCATATTCCTATATCAACTCCAATTCAATATATATATAATTTATATTTGCATATCTCAATATGAAACCCGTTAATTCCATGGAAATAATTTATAATTTATCCTATCATTGCTATTATATGGTTGTCATAGGACATGGTACAAAAAAGTGTGGTTTCTTATTAGTAAGATACTAATTGTAAGTCTCCTATAGCACGGTTTCTATAGAACGCGGTACGCACTCATCGCGTTACTCTTAGACTCTAATTATTTGCTCACAGTTTAAGAAAAAAAAAACATTATAATAGAATACAATGAACCTATACAAACTAAAGCATTTATACATACAACTGACAAAACTACAATAATAATATTCTTTTAGATTTTCCTTGATTCAAATATTTTAATGCTCCGAAGAAATTTCACAAATTACATAAGAGATTTCTTCAAAAACGTGAATAATTTCAATTCATCACATACATGGATCAACACATGCACAAGAAATAAATTACATAAAATGCAGATTGCTGTAATTTGTTTAATTTTGTTAGTTTAAGATATCAACACCTAAGCTTAAACAAAATGCATATTTACAAAAGTATTTTAAAAATGGTCGCTGCTAAGGCTTACCTTGATTTGCAACTCGCTGACCTGCAATCGGTAGACCACTCATTAAATTTAAATAAAATCACTAAACCACTTAACACAAAGTTATTCTAAATACCAAACAAAGATGAACGTTGTTGTAGAAACAAAACTAAAACACGTTATAATGTAGTAATAATAACCTCGCACATCAATACGAAATTCACAACCGACTGGCATAAAACATGGCTGACAGAGAAAAAACAGAATGTATGGCAGATACATACCTATACGACTTAAAAAACTGGTCTATGAATATCGATACGTCTATCTAATTTGTTTAAACTGTTGACACAATGGCATTGGCTTTTACAAAATACTGAATTTAGCGGCTTTGAACTAGAAGATAAGGGCGGAAAAATCAAACAAAAAATTTAACGTTAATATATGGAACATATTTCAGTATTATAAAAGTAAAGAAAACTCAATATTTTTTATTTTAGAATGCAAAATATCACCAAAATTATTCCACCAAATGCAAATAAGTGCGAATAATATAAAAATATGAAATGTAAATAAAAAAAATGTATATCAATTATTGAAGTTGGATACTGTTTCTAAATAATATGTAAGGTCAGATAGCGAGATTTTATCTGGCCCATTTATGATAAAATACTAATGTAATGCTTAATTCGAAATCAATGGTGGCAATAATGAAAAGTATAAAATCTCCATTTTTATATGAAAGTACTAGAAAAAACATACCGCACATAACTTAATCATCTGTCTTAATGTGCCACGAAAGTGAAGTACCACATCCAAAAGTTATCTAAATTATTCCTAAAAGTAGCACGTTGCCTTAAGGCAAGTTGCATGAATTTTCCGATACGAGCAAATAATCGACTTTATCAATAATAATTAGAATTAGCTAATATACATAAAATATCGAACTATTTATATAAAAAATAAAGATTTTGCTTTCATTAAAAACGATTTACAATTGATGTCATTAAAACATGCTTATAAAATCTAATTATAAGTAACTGTAAAAATTAAGTTTGTTTGTGTAACACATTCCATTTTGTGCTCTAAAAATGTATTATTTGTGCTCTAAAAATCTATTTTTTATGTATAACGAATATTTATGTTTTAACGAATTTTTATAATTCAACGGCTTATCACATGCCTTTAATATTTTAGTATGTTACAAAATGACTATGAATTTAATTTAAAAAAAAAATCAATCTAACAGTATTCATCCATTTGCGATTCAAGTCCGTTTCCAAATTCCGTACTGTATAAAATATTCATTTATTGAAAAATATAAATTCAGTTAGTGATCAAATTAATATTCTTGCAAACTGCTTTTCGAGGATCGATCAGGATTTAGGCAATAAAAATGATACTTCTTATTTTTCTTTATAAAACGCATAGTAGTAATTATAGTAATATGAAAAATTGCGATATAAATGTACAAAAAATACTAATATTTTCATAAACTTCGAAACATGAGGTTTGTTCTTCATTTTAATACACAAAAGATTGATTATTGATTCACGAAAGTCCTGTACATCGACATTTTCTCTATAAAAATAAATTAATAAATTTTTGAGAAACTATCAGTTAAGTAATAAAAAAGCAATTTAGAAATAATAAAATAAATAAATTTCCTAAGTTATGAAAATGTATTCGATCGGTTGAAAAAAAAAGTAATAGCAGAAATTGTCATTAGTTATAGTGACAAATTAGTAATGTTATTAGTTCTAAAACATGTTTAAAGAAATTGACATATAAATACACATTTATATTCAATGGTTATATCCATTCATGATTCAATAATTGTTCTGGGCTCTTTGCCATAATTTTCAATTTCATTATTTCAAAGATCACATTATTTTTGTATAAATTGAATATATGAATTTTTTAAAGTTTGTGAATAATATATAAATAAGTATAAATTGCGTGTGAACAAATACTAATATTGACATAAAAAAATAATCGAATAATTAAATTCAAATTAATTACCGATAGTTGGAATTTTACTTAGTATGAATTATTAGCTAGTTATCAAATAAAATCAATTTGAAATAATAAAATTATATGCATAATATAGACATTTAATATTAATAATTATGTTAACTTATCGAAAATTTCTAATAAACATAAAAAAATAATCGAATAATTAAATTCAAATTAATTACCGATAGTTGGAATTTTACTTAGTATGAATTATTAGCTAGTTATCAAATAAAATCAATTTGAAATAATAAAATTATATGCATAATATAGACATTTAATATTAATAATTATGTTGACTTATCGAAAATTTCTATATCAAAACTAAGAAAAGTTAAATCGAACATGCAGAAGTATTCGTGTATTAGTATTAAAAGATGTCACATTTGCAAAGAAAGATTTAAATATTTTATATATGAATAAAGTATATATGAATCATATACTAATAAAAATAAATATTTATTCAAAGATTGATATACAATTGCAAATTTATATTTAATAGTTACTTCTAATGGTTCAATAATTTTTCTGGGTATTTTGTCATGATATTCAATTTCATCATTTCAAAGATCAAAAATTAATAAAGTTTATTAAACGTTCAAGAGAATCGCTAAGAGTAACGCTTGACAAAAAAAAATCTGTTTCACATTATTATTTTTTTAAATTGTTTCTCAATGATATAGGTATAAATTGCGTATAAACGTATACTAAAATTGCACACGAAAAAGTAAATACGAAAATCTTAAGAAATATAGTGCAAAAATTAAATTGTCTGAACTGCAAAGGTTTTTACATAGGCCAAACTAGCCAAAATCAACACAAAATAATTCCTCAACACAGAAATAATTAAAAAATAAGAATCATAATAAATAATGCTCGCAGAACATATAAACAATCTTCAGCATAACATTGATTTCCTAAACCGAGTATATTACATTTTGAAACCAATATATTTTTAAGAAGATTTTTTAAAGGTTGTCTAATATCGTTTAAACAATAAAGCAATCAACAAGCGATTTGACAGGTATTCGCTTTGTAATGATTACAAGATATTCCTCGGCCAATTTTCAAACAACATATAATAACTGAATGAACCGTATCGCCCATTTAAAAAATGTTCGTATATATAATTTATTCAGCGGTAAGCGATTGCTCTTAGCAATTTAGTATAATTTTAGTAACATCTATGTACACAAATTTAGTTTTTTCACTCAAGTTCATAATTAGTTTTAAATCTTTGACTTACTGATAGCTTGGTGTTACAACTGTGTAGTGTAGCGTTAAATTGTTTTTGTTTGAAAGTATCTATCTTTAAGTCCAATATGTTTGCACCCATTTTCTTTTCTGGATTGATTATAAAAAACTGAATGACGGTCTCGGTGAAGACTGAAACAAATGGAATAATGAAGCTGATTTTCTAATTGCTTTAGTTTTTTTTTTTATTTGGTGCTATTGCCCGATTCAACACACTCGTTTTAATATATATCAACACCATATTTACATACTCCAATAGTATATATATATATATATATATATATATATATATATATATATATATATATATATATTATATAAAAGAGGATCGCCTTATGTGCTACCACTTATAACTCACGAACGGCTGAACCGATTTAGATGAAAATTGGCAGGGAGGTAGTTTAGAGCCAGGAGAAGGACATAGGATACTTTTTATCCCTTTATTTCATTCTAATTTAAAATTAATTATTTATAAACTATCCATGTAGTTTATTCAATCTATGATACTATCAATGATTTCATCCATGACATTTACATTCGATTGTCAACTGTCATTCGGTGTTTCTGTTTTGATACAAATATATAATATGCATTTCCTAATGACCATTATTTGAAAATTATTACGTGAATATATAAATATTTTAATCGCCACGGAAAATTAATACAAAGTGGCAAATAAATTAATTCTTAATAATACCAAGCGATGCTAGATGGACGATGGGGAAATTTATTTCTTGAAAATGGAAATGTAATTATTTATATAATTCGGTATTTATGTATATTTGTTTATACGTATTTAAATAGAGTATTTGAGGTGTTTATATTATATATCAGCAATAAGTATAATCATCAACAAATTAATAACAAAAAATATTCTGAAATATAGTTTCTTGACATAACCTCAAAATTTGTAATAAAAATGTAAATAGTTATACATTAATTGTTGTTAATTTGTAATTTCTTTATACATATCTTATAAAATGTTTCAGGTGTTTACAACTAATTGGCATATATATATTATCAGCAAATGTGCTTTGATTCGACAATAAAAAGGTCTAATTGAAGTAATCGACTACTTTAAGTTAACTATAGTGATAGAATATTAGTTTTTGGTTCTCATATATTATAACCCAGCTATAAACCTCACGGAGCCCCAGACCTTTCCAGCGAATGCAAAATTGTCGAATTCGGTTTGTGCATTCTGGAGTTATATTGTCAGAACTTATAACTCAAGAAGGCTGAACCGATTTAACTGAAAATTGGCTTTGGTAAAGTTGGTAAAAGTTGGTGCTTTGATTCGACAATAAAAAGGTCTAATTGAAGTAATCGACTACCTTATGTTAACTATCGTGATAGAATATTAGTTTTGGTTCTCATATATTATAACCCAGCTATAAACCTCACGGAGCCCCAGACCTTTTCAGCAAATGCAAAATTGTCGAATTCGGTTTGTGCATTCTGGAGATATATCGTCAGAACTTATAACTCAAGAAGGCTGAACCGATTTAACTGAAAATTGGCTTTGGTAAAGTTGGTAAAAGTTGGTTCAGAGCCAGGAGAAGGACATAGGATACCTTTTATCCTGTTCGACTTGGAATAACAATAAGCAAATGACAGCTATGTAATCACGCATGGATGACAATTCAATATTTGTAAGGAATTAATAATAAAATTATTTATTTTAAATAAATAATTAACAATTATAATATAATGATAGTGCCATTGCCCATTCGTATAAACAGTGAAGCGAACTATGTATAACTCAGTATGGTTGACAAATCATATTTTTCTCAAACACAATGCTCTGAAAGAACTTATTTGTATAATTATGTACTCATTGGTATTTATAAAACCTTTTCTAGATTATTCAGATTTAGAACCTAAATTTGGAATCGATCAAAGGAACATTTGTCGAATAGCTTATTTCCAATTATAATTTTCTGAATTTATTCAAGAATGGATAGTAATATATGAAGATCCACGACCGAAGTGTCAAAAACCAGTAAAGCTAAGCATTGTTTAACAGCAGTATTTGAATGTAAAGGGAAAAATATGTATAATCAGCTATAACCTTGATTCTTATGACTTTGGTATTGGGAGATAAATGGTAATCTTTGAAAATCCATAGTAAAAGTATTTTCTTCCATTGGTAGTTTTCTAGCAATTAGTTGAAAATGTAATTATTTTGTAAAATACCTTTGAAATTAAAATATGACATTAGACCTGCTTGCCATCTGGCCGTTCCAAGTTACCCCGTTATAGGGTAAAAAGGTCTAGATAATTTTTTTTTTAAAGACAGCAAAAAAGCACGTTTTTACAATGATGAAGTAGCTGGTAGTTTTACTGAACGTAGTCAGATAATTGTTCATTTGAAATGTGTCATTTGTTGTGATGTAATTGGTTTGATTTTCATAATAAAATTTATATTTGCTTAAAGTCAAATTGGACCTTTGTGCCTTGCCCTGTTCTACATATATACTTTTTATTAAATTTACTTTTATTCATCGAATATTACTAGAAACTTTTCAAAAAGCAGGTCAAAAAAGAGATACCTAAATCATTTTGTATCTCTCCTCGCAGAAATTTGAGAAATTTGTATAAGCTCAATAGTATTATTTACAATTATACACAAATCCAGAATCCAAAAAAATTTCAAAAAATTTTAAACGCATTCATTAATCGATTAAATGGAATTTGTAATGACTATATAAGTCGAAAGACCAACAAAGACTTGGATTGAATTATGCCATGTTTTCTATAGAAAGTGTATAAAACTTTCAGTTTGGTTGTATTAATAAAATATATACAAACTAATGGGGTTTATTGTTTCTATAATACCTCATTGTATATAGCAATTCAAACAACACATCCTTACACAAAAAGTATTAATTTTTTAGATACTCTAGAAATTGTTTATAAAATAACTTACTTAGCAACACAACGTTTGCCGGGTCAGCTAGTATATATATATATAACTAATACGAATAATATGCCGAAAAATTCCGGACGAAAAGCGAGAAAGATGAAATCGAATAAGCCACTCACCAACTGAATAACTAAGTACTCATGTTATCTTCTATATATATAAAAATAAGTCGGGTTTTCCTTCCTGACGAAATAACTCCATATATGTATATATATATATACAGAAATAAAAAAAAACATAATTGAAAAAACAACATGGTTTATATTCATTACACAATTTCCATTTTTTGAAATTTAGTTGCTTTTATTTGGTAGGTAACTTATTGTTTATATATTATTATTGGCGCAGTAATAAAATATAATTTAAATCGAACCATCTGCAAAACTGTTTCAATTATTACATATTTACAAATTTACATATATTTATTACTATAAAAATCTGGAACATAAGAAAAAATATACAATGGAGTTGCAAAATTACCAAAATAAATATGGAAATAATTAAATATATTAAAAGATCTTTCCATGTATAAAACTATATATATTAAATTTCGTTGACTATAAAACTTCACAAAATGTCATGACCATTTGTTTCTCTAAAATTCACTCTTAGCTCACTTGATTCCCACACACAAGTTTAATCAATATACAATGAAATTGAACTTTTCTTTTATTATAATTTTTATAATAATTTTATCCTCTAGTAAACTTAATATTAAAATTCCTAATACATTCTATATTAAATTTAATATTATATAAAATGTAAAAAAAAACTGAAGCAGAACATTGAGAGTGATTTATCAAGGTATTTCATCTATTGATAAGGAATAGCAGTCAATTTATTTTTCATGATATTTGAAATATTGTTTCCATTCAATTTAGATTAAAATACGAAAATTTAAATTAAATTTTGATTTAGTTATTATAATAAACAATTGAAATCTAAATATTAGTTTCCCATGATTTTAGAATAGATACTTCGTAATATCCTTCGTAATATTATACGAAGACTGACAGAAAAAAATAATGTTGCATTACAATAATTTAAACTAGAAATAAAATGAATTTTTAATCAAACGCATGCAAATTTAGTAAACTTGCTTCCCCATTCACGAACAATGTTCTAACCATAAAACGTGTTGTAATGGTTTTTGTTTCAAATAACCTGATACTATGATTATTCGACCCACTTCTGAACCAGCGTTATGATAACAAAAATTGCTTGAAATCATAAATTAAAACTGCGGGTCCCATAAACGTTTACGCCCTACAATATTTGGTGATGAGATGTTGCAGTTATATTCTAAGCCGGAGTTGGTAAATTTCTGAAACGCGTACGCACATAACTTGATATGATGCACGCAATAAACTCTAATAAAAGCTGTTTTTACTAGACGGAGTATTTATAATGCAGAGCAACCGGAAAAGGTTGGAAAAATATTCAGTTTAGCATTCCACTTTTACATTCTATATCAACGGAAGCGTAATGAATTTTAACCGGAATATTTGTTCATCCGTTTCCCACTCGAATCTTACACGCTCCAAAGAAAAAACCCTCGGAAAAAATGCGTAATAAAAACATGATGTCGTCTTTCTCCTCGTAATGTGATGACAATGAGATTATGAAATATTCAGGAACATGCTAAATTTTATATATGTAACTTTATCCACTGCTCGTATGAAACGTGGGTCATGAAAGTATTTCATGGAGTAATATAAATACAAATTAGGACATGTGAAAGTGCACAATAAGTATTTATATTGAAATTACTTAAAAAATCATATGTTAATATTAGCTCATATTCGACCAATATATGTTGATAAAAACATGATATCTTCTCGTAATATAATAGCAATAATATTATTAAAATATTTAGAGCAAGTTAATTTTTAAACATAAAACTATTTCATACATTACTCGTATAAAACGCAGGCAACGAAAGTGTTTATAATTTAAAATTTGAAATATGAATATCTAAAATAGCATTATGTGTTATCTGTTACCACATAAT
>NW_020539726.1:6462037-6504848 GCF_003426905.1 Ctenocephalides felis | reverse complement strand
AATATGATGAAGAATAAAATGATTAATGTATGTGGCTAAAAATGCTGTAAAGCGGAGGCCAATAAAGAAAAAAAAAATGCACAACATTTATATATCATCAAGAGTATTTTATTGAAAACATAGGATGAAAGAGTTCTAACTGATGATATAACACAAACTGAAAACTAGTGGGCGCATGACATCGTGCCTTAAGACACATTGCTAAAACTTCCCGTACCAAAAATTATTTGTTTTTAAAAAGATTAACATTTTTGAAAAAAATTACATTGAAAAAATTAGATTCTTGAGAAACTATAAATTTTTGATAAAAATTTATTTTAAAAAAAAAAAAAAACTTTTTGAAGAAAAATTTATTTTGAATATTTTGGAAATTCTGAACTTTTTTTCAAAACAATCGTACTGCTTTAACTGCATAGAAGCAAAATATCGAAGCGCGTAAGCGCCGCGTCGCCGTCTAACGGATAAACATTGGTACGGGACCCATAGAAATGTAAACAAGATCTCCGAAACCGCTGAAACTGCCTTCATGAAAATTTGATCAGTTCTTTATCTTGATAATACAAGTAAAATGTTTTTTGAATTATTCAAATCGGACGCTCCGTTCTCTTTACGTTAGTTACCGTTTTTGGCACTTTTTGCCCATATCTTGGGAACGGCAAGACCTGCCTTTGCCAAAAACCAATCAGCACGTCTCCTTATCAATACGAATCAAATGTTTTCTAAATTATTCAAATCGCTTCATCCGTGTTCCCAAAATCGTCGACGTAAATTTGTATACGCACACACATATACATACACGCACGCACACACATATACATACACGCACACACACACATACATCCATTTTTTCTAAGGTATGCCAAAATATTCAGAAACCTCTAAAACATAAAGATATATAAAAATTTTCATGTTAAATTTTTTGCGATTACTATAACTTGCCCTACGGGAATTAATAATTTCAAGATTTCAAGCAAAAATATCAATTCATACCGAACAGAAAAGTGCATTGCAGATTTTAAATTAAGGTTTCAATTCAGCTTAACTAATTATATTTGTAGAAGAAGGACAATACAAACAAAAAATAACTTCAAACAGCAATCTTCAAAAATAATATTTTGTTTTGTTTAGAAATAAAATATGAATTTAAAAATATACATAGAGTTAGCGAGTTAAAAATATAAATATAATAGCACAGTTCTGTAACTGGTGACTCTGACTGAAAAATAGATTTGCAACATTTAAATCGAAAATATCAAGTCATACCGTGTAGAACAGTAAATTTCAAGATTTCAAATTAAGATCTTAAAATATATTTTGTAGAAGAAAGACAATACAAGAAACAAGAAATAACTCCCAACAGCAATCCACAAAAATAATATTTTGTTTTGTTTAGCAAGAAAATGTACATTCTAAAACATAAATATCGAATTATATATAATATATATATATATATTATATATATATATATATATGTATATAATCGTAATTTTTAAACGCTAAAAATAATTCGTAGTGATCACTGAAGAAGAGTAAAATTGTAAGAGTAAAATTAAAATTTTTACAAACTTAATTTACCTTTTTCATTTCAAAAAAAAATTTCTTGGGTTATATACAACTTGTGAACAACGAGCGAACAAATACAAATAAGTAATTTTGATAATTTATATTAAATAAGGGAGACTGGGTACGGTTGTGCCAGGTTACGTTAGTGATAGTTAGTCATAACAGTTGAACTATACAGCTTTGGAGATAGGGTCGAAAAGAACAAGCTGAAGTATGATTGTTCATACAAGTTCCCATTATTGCATTGAATCAGCGCCCTACATTAACATGATCATATAGCATATAGACCGTATCGCTTTTAGAACCAAAAGCAATATTTCTTTTAATATTAACTGTTACTTCTATTTAGATAAATCTTTTTCTTTGTCATTTTGCTGTAAGTTGAACATTAGTAGTTAATTACTAGCAATTAGTATCGTTTGTAGTGACATGTATTTGTTATTCTTTTTCGATTATACTTATTAAAAAGGTAAAAAACTCACTTAACTAAGAAAAAATATGAAAGCAAAAAGTAATGGAAAACTCAATACAAGAAAACAAATAAATTTTTGTTTAATAAATTATGTTTTTTATATATTCTTCTATATTCATAAGTTTTATTGAAATCATTATGTTTTGTATTGTGTTACATATTTCTAACTATGAAAATCATTTCAAACCAGTTTGATGCTTGTTGTTTATTACCTTATTTTTATGCCTGTCACAACCGTCCCTCGGGTGAGAACGGCTGTGACACTCAACTTTACTTATATAATTTTATTTTATGGATGTTTTATTGCATTTAAAAACAATACTGATATATTTATTTTACAGTTACTGCATAGACAATTGTTTACCATTTAAATTACTTTTCACCCAGCTAACTGGTAAATTAAAAAAAATATTGCTGACAAAAAAATACAACCGTATCTAGTCTCCCCTATTTTGTCTATTATTTATTAACTCAATTGTTGTCATTAAAAACAACAACCTCAAAAAAAAAATTATTCGAGCTAGACATAGCCACAAAAAGGTTGGAGAAACATCAAATACATCACATTGTGATTATTCCGTGTACGAATTGAGATTGATCATCTTGAATCTTCAGGTGTGTCGTTTGTATTATTTCCGACAAAATAGATAGGAGACTAGGTTTTCTGATAGCAAATAACGATATGTCAATCTAGGCCAAGTTGCTTTACTTGCAACTTGTGAACAAACTGTGAGGACTGACTCTAATTAGTGAAATATATGTACGTCAACAGCGTATACAAATACTCACGCGACCCACAACAGAGTTCGTATTGAAACGAACTTATTATGTAATTAAAGCGCAATTTGCCCTAGAACATGTTAAGTAATTTTAAGTAATATGCGCGTGAACCGTTGAGAGCTTATTATGATCGCAAAACATACCCTATGCAAAGCACAAAGCTTTGTATTGTACATTCGGATCGTAACATAGAAAAATGGAAATGTTAATATCATGTTAATTCTACTGGAATGTTCTTGCTATATTGGAATTATGTGAGAAATTTCAATATATTACACATTTTATTAATTAATTATCATATTGCATTCATAGGGCGGCGAGGGCGCACAGGTCCAATTTGACTTTGAGCAATTACATTGTAAAAAACAACTAATTATATTACAAAAAATAAAACATCAAACAAACAAATATCTGACTATGTGCAGTAAAACTCCCAGCATTGTAAAAATTTGCCATTTGTTTCTTTTTACCCCATAGGCGGAGTAAAATTGAACGGCCAGGAGGCAAACAGGTCTTTTTCTTATTTTTAATTTTAAAGCATTTTTGCGGAATAATGGCTACACTATTCAATCAAATTTTTGTCAATCAAAACTTTATTCAAGACTATGCAATCAATGCAAAATACAAATTTCATGGATAGATTTTTTACAATGATAGAACTGTGTATAAGCTTGACCAGGTAATTCGGTAAAAATAATAAGAAGCAGAGTTGGAATTTATATCTTGTAAAATTGCTTTTTTGTATTAATTTAGTTCTTTGTTTGCTATTTTTTATTATTTACATCTTTGCTGTGGTAAAGTTTCAATTGGTACTTTTTACCCCACCTACGGTGCAAACTTCTATAGCAAAAGTATATACTTCTATAGGTCATATAAAAAACGTTTAATCTCACTCAAAATTAACAAAACATTTTATAAAACAATTAAATATTAAAAATTATATCAAGGTCTCGTACTTAAACTAAGCAACAGTACTGAAAACCTAGAAAAACAATATTTTAGTTCTCATAAAAAATTCCGATTTTCTAATTTTATGTTTTTTCGACATTTCAAGTTATTCTGAATCGAATGAGATCAAATTTGAAAAAAATATGTGTGTATATGAACAGATTTTTGACCTTTTGTCGACGTTTTCTCAAAATCGAGGCCAATTTCATAAATTTAAGAGCCGTTCGATATACCTCAAACCGTTTCTTTGTAAATAGCAGAAAAATAAAAAGCAAAATATTTTTCGTCCACGTTGTAGCCCGCAATTCTGAATTGACTTTAAAAATTAAAAACTGCTTTAAAGATATTTGGGTGTCGTGCTGATTAATTTTCGACAAAGATCGGCCGAGCCGTTTCTTCGTAATAAATTTTTTTTCAATGAAACTTTATTTTGATAGATATCATGATACAGAATAGCATATTAATATTTTACGACTCTATGGAAAGTAGTTTCATTTTAAAAATTCATCAAAATTTGAAGATATATTATAGTCAAAATCTGCGTCAGAAGTTGATTTTGTGATGTGTCAAATTCATTAAATGTTTAGATTTAATTAAAATCGATAACTTTATTTTTGAAATAAACAGTTTAATTTCGGTTGAATAATTCAATTATATATTTTGCCAAGATCAAGCAACTTGTCTTAAGGCAAAATGTAACTTTCTACTAGTTTAATTTTTTTATCATATTTCTATATCAACTCCAATTCAATATATATATATAATTTATATTTGCATATCTCAATATGAAACCCGTTAATTCCATGGAAATAATTTATAATTTATCCTATCATTGCTATTATATGGTTGTCATAGGACATGGTACAAAAAAGTGTGGTTTCTTATTAGTAAGATACTAATTGTAAGTCTCCTATAGCACGGTTTCTATAGAACGCGGTACGCACTCATCGCGTTACTCTTAGACTCTAATTATTTGCTCACAGTTTAAGAAAAAAAAACATTATAATAGAATACAATGAACCTATACAAACTAAAGCATTTATACATACAACTGACAAAACTACAATAATAATATTCTTTTAGATTTTCCTTGATTCAAATATTTTAATGCTCCGAAGAAATTTCACAAATTACATAAGAGATTTCTTCAAAAACGTGAATAATTTCAATTCATCACATACATGGATCAACACATGCACAAGAAATAAATTACATAAAATGCAGATTGCTGTAATTTGTTTAATTTTGTTAGTTTAAGATATCAACACCTAAGCTTAAACAAAATGCATATTTAAAAAGTATTTTAAAAATGGTCGCTGCTAAGGCTTACCTTGGTTTGCAACTCGCTGACCTGCAATCGGTAGACCACTCATTAAATTTAAATAAAATCACTAAACCACTTAACACAAAGTTATTCTAAATACCAAACAAAGATGAACGTTGTTGTAGAAACAAAACTAAAACACGTTATAATGTAGTAATAATAACCTCGCACATCAATACGAAATTCACAACCGACTGGCATAAAACATGGCTGACAGAGAAAAAACAGAATGTATGGCAGATACATATCTATACGACTTAAATAACTGGTCTATGAATATCGATACGTCTATCTAATTTGTTTAAACTGTTGACACAATGGCATTGGCTTTTACAAAATACTGAATTCAGCGGCTTTGATCTAGAAGATAAGGGCGGAAAAATCAAACAAAAAATTTAACGTTAATATATGGAACATATTTCAGTATTATAAAAGTAAAGAAAACTCAATATTTTTTATTTTAGAATGCAAAATATCACCAAAATTATTCCACCAAATGCAAATAAGTGCGAATAATATAAAAATATGTAATGTAAATAAAAAAAAAATGTATATCAATTATTGAAGTTGGATACTGTTTCTAAATAATATGTAAGGTCAGATAGCGAGATTTTATCTGGCCCATTTATGATAAAATACTAATGTAATGCTTAATTCGAAATCAATGGTGGCAATAATGAGAAGTATAAAATCTCCATTTTTATATGAAAGTACTAGAAAAAACATACCGCACATAACTTAATCATCTGTCTTAATGTGCCACGAAAGTGAAGTACCACATCCAAAAGTTATCTAAATTATTCCTAAAAGTAGCACGTTGCCTTAAGGCAAGTTGCATGAATTTTCCGATACGAGCAAATAATCGACTTTATCAATAATAATTAGAATTAGCTAATATACGTAAAATATTGAACTATTTATATAAAAAATAAAGATTTTGCTTTCATTAAAAACGATTTACAATTGATGTCATTAAAACATGCTTATAAAATCTAATTATAAGTAACTGTAAAAATTAAGTTTGTTTGTGTAACACATTCCATTTTGTGCTTTAAAAATGTATTATTTGTGCTCTAAAAATCTATTTTTTATGTATAACGAATATTTATGTTTTAACGAATTTTTATAATTCAACGGCTTATCACATGCCTTTAATATTTTAGTATGTTATATCAGGTTACAAAATGACTATGAATTTAATTTAAAAAAAAAATCAATCTAACAGTATTCATCCATTTGCGATTCAAGTCCGTTTCCAAATTCCGTACTGTATAAAATATTCATTATTGAAAAATATAAATTCAGTTAGTGATCAAATTAATATTTTTGCAAACTGCTTTTCGAGTATCGATCAGGATTTAGGAAATAAAAATGATACTTCTTATTTTTCTTTATAAAACGCATAGTAGTTATTATAGTAATATGAAAAATTGCGATATAAATGTACAAAAAATACTAATATTTTCATAAACTTCGAAACATGAGGTTTGTTCTTCATTTTAATACACAAAAGATTGATTATTGATTCACGAAAGTCCTGTACATCGACATTTTCTCTATAAAAATAAATTAATAATTTTTGAGAAACTATCAGTTAAGTAATAAAATAAGTTAGAAATAATAAAATAAATAAATTTCCTAAGTTATGAAAATGTATTCGATCGGTTGAAAAAAAAAGTAATAGCAGAAATTGTCATTAGTTATAGTGACAAATTAGTAATGTTATTAGTTCTAAAACATGTTTAAAGAAATTGACATATAAATACACATTTATATTCAATGGTTATATCCATTCATGATTCAATAATTGTTCTGGGCTCTTTGCCATAATTTTCAATTTCATTATTTCAAAGATCACATTATTTTTGTATAAATTGAATATATGAATTTTGTGAATAATATATAAATAAGTATAAATTGCGTGTGAACAAATACTAATATTGACATAAAAAAATAATCGAATAATTAAATTCAAATTAATTACCGATAGTTGGAATTTTACTTAGTATGAATTATCAGCTAGTTATCAAATAAAACCAATTTGAAATAATAAAATTATATGCATAATATAGACATTTAATATTAATAATTATGTTAACTTATCGAAAATTTCTATATCAAAACTAAGAAAAGTTAAATCGAACATGCAGAAGTATTCGTGTATTAGTATTAAAAGATGTCACATTTGCATAGAAAGATTTAAATATTTTATATATGAATAAAGTATATGAATCATATACTAATAAAAATAAATATTTATTCAAAGATTGATATACAATTGCAAATTTATATTTAATAGTTACTTCTAATGGTTCAATAATTTTTCTGGGTATATTGTCATGATATTCAATTTCATCATTTCAAAGATCAAAAATTAATAAAGTTTATTAAACGTTCAAGAGAATCGCTAAGAGTAACGCTTGACAAAAAAAAATCTGTTTCACATTATTATTTTTTTTAATTGTTTCTCAATGATATAGGTATAAATTGCGTATAAACGTATACTAAAATTGCACACGAAATAGTGCAAAAATTAAATTGTCTGAACTGCAAAGGTTTTTACATAGGCCAAACTAGCCAAAATCAACACAAAATAATTCCTCAACACAGAAATAATTAAAAAAATAAGAATCATAATAAAATAATGCTCGCAGAACATATAAACAATCTTCAGCATAACATTGATTTCCTAAACCCGAGTATATTACATTTTGAAACCAATATATTTTTAAGAAGATTTTTTAAAGGTTGTCTAATATCGTTAAACAATAAAGCAATCAACAAGCGATTTGACAGGTATTCGCTTTGTAATGATTACAAGATATTCCTCGGCCAATTTTCAAACAACATATAATAACTGAATAAACCGTATCGCCCATTTTAAAAAATGTTCGTATATATAATTTATTCAGCGGTAAGCGATTGCTCTTAGCAATTTAGTATAATTTTAGTAACATCTATGTACACAAATTTAGTTTTTTCACTCAAGTTCATAATTAGTTTTAAATCTTTGACTTACTGATAGCTTGGTGTTACAACTGTGTAGTGTAGCGTTAAATTGTTTTTGTTTGAAAGTATCTATCTTTAAGTCCAATATGTTTGCACCCATTTTCTTTTCTGAATTGATTATAAAAAAACTGAATGACGGTCTCGGTGAAGACTGAAACGAATGGAATAATGAAGCTGATTTTCTAATTGCTTTAGTTTTTTTTTTATTTGGTGCTATTGCCCGATTCAACACACTCGTTTTAATATATATCAACACCATATTTACATACTCCAATATATATATATATATATATATATATATATATATATATATATATATATATATATATATATATATATATATATATATATATATATAACTAATACGAATAATATGCCGAAAAATTCCGGACGAGAAGCGAGAAAGATGAAATCGAATAAGCCACTCACTAACTGAATAACTAAGTACTCATGTTATTAGTATTATAAAACATAAAATTTGTATAGCGATATCATAAAGTATATTTATATAATATATACGCATTTAAGTACTATACATTTTATATTCAAATGAGATTAGATTAATCTTTTTAAAAATGCCTTTTTTCGGCAATGTACAATGACAATGAACGAAGCGATCCATGCGGGAGGCTTTTTCGCGTATTATTTCAGTCAATTACCCTTGCAACTGTATTCCGACTTTTATTACATATGAGTCCCGAAAACCATATGAGTTTAATATATGTAATAAATTGAGAAACAATTCTTATAATTTGTGGTAAATTGAGTTCAATTAAAACGAGATTTTTAAAAGTATTATTAACTTGCCGTAGGATAATTTGTGGTAATCGCAAAAAATCGATAATGAAAGTTTTTATATACTTTTACGCTTCAAAGTCTTCAGAACATTTAGGCATTTATTAGAAAAAAATGATGTATGTATGTGTACGGATACAATTTTTTGTCGACGATTTCGAGAAAACGGATCAATCGATTTGACATGCCCCAATAGTATATTTAAAGTTGTGTACCATTAACGCAAGCAATGAATCATTTTTATCTATTTACTGGCCTTACGAAAATTAGCTAGGAAAGATTTCGACAAAAAGAAAATTTTAATAACAAAGTTTACTTTCATAATTTATTAAATACAGTTTATTTAATATATTAAAATTATCTTTAGAGTGGTCGGACTAATATAATCAAAATTATTGTTTAGTAGTATACATAATTATTGTTTGTTTTTTCTTCAAATTGTTTTTATGCACTAAAGATGAGTCAATTCAGGACGCAAAACGTTTGACAATAAAAACATTTTACTTCAATAAAATAGTTTCATAGTTAATGGATGGACGCCCAAGAACAACTCTATTTTAATATTTTACCATCTGAAAAAACCTCTCAATTATATATATATATATATATATAGTTTTTTTATAATAAAATATATCATTCATTTTAATTTTACAATTTTTTTTTTTTTAAAAATTTCATAACTCGACGTTTCATCAATTTTTATTTCACTTTTATTTATTTTTCGTGCAATTTTGTGTTTTTTTGTGTTGTTTTTCAAAGTTTATTTGTATGGTGAGTTTCTTTACATTGTTTATTTTATGGTTGTTTTTTCATATATACTTTTCATATACACTGTTTTACTTATTTTTGTCTGTTAATTATGTATTTTTTTTTTTTTTTTTTTTATATTGTTTTTAATTTGTAACCCTGAATTATTTAATTTTAGCACTGAAGATGGGTCAAATCCAGACCGAAACGTATGTTCTCTATAAATAAAAACATTTTTCATTAAAACTGTTTTTTAATTACTGGATGGATGCCCAAGAAACAATTTATTATATATATATATATATCTATATATATATGTATATACATATAATATATATATATATATATATATATATATATATATACAGAAATGAAAAAAAACTTAAACGTAATTGAAGAAACAACATGACCGATTCTTGGGTTCATATTCATTACATAGTTTCCATTTTTTGAAATTTATTTGCTTTCACTTGGTAGGTAACTTGTTTATATATTAATATTGGCGCAGTAATAAAATATAATTTAAATCCAACAATCTGCAAAATTGTTTCAATTATTACATATTTACAAATTAACATATATTTATTACTATAAAAATCTGGAATATAAAAAAATATACAATGGAGTTGCAAAATTAACAAAGCCAATATGTAAATAATTTAAAATATTAAAAGATATTCCCATGTATAAATATATATATATATATATATATATATATATATATTATTAAACTTCGTTGATTATAAAACTTTACAAAATGTCATGATCATTTGTTTCTCTAAAATTCACTCTTAGCTCACTTGACTCCCACACAGTCAATATACAATGAAATTGAACTATTCTTTTTTTATAATTTTTATAATAATTTTATACTTCAGTAAATTTAATATTAAAATTCCTAATACTTTCTATATTTAATTTATTATTATATAAAATGTAAAAGAAACTGAAGCAATTACTGAAAGAAACTGAACATTTAGAGTAATTTATCAAGGTATTTCATCTATTGATAAAGAATAGCAGTCAATTTATTTTTCATGATATTTGAAGTAGTATTTCCATTCAATTTAGATTAAAATAATACAAAAATTAAAATTAAATTTTTGAGTTAGTTATTAAAAGAAACAATTGAAATCTAAATATTAGTCTACCATGATTTTAGAACAGATACTTCGTAATATTCTTCGTAAGATTATACGAAGACTGACAGAAAAAAAAAAAGAGTGCGCGTAAGGATCACACGCGATTGAAGTAAAACTTTTAATATTGTATGAGTAGGCAATTAAGATAAAAATAAAAAAACATCATATTTGAATTTTAAAAATCATCTTTTAATAATCATATAACATCAATAATAATAAGATCTCCTGAGCATCGGCACAGCTGTCCTACTGATATTAAGAGTTTGAATATGATGTGAAGCTTTCTTCCTAATTTTGTTACCTATCTTACCGGGAAATTCAAACCATAAACGTAGAAGTTCATCATTATCGCCACGTTCTATGTACACTAATTTTCCCACACAACCATTAGCTAAGCCATCACTTACATCAATATTAGTTGTTATTATGTAAAATTTATTCAGAACTAAAATTATTTCATACGGCAAACCCCCGGTATCAATAACCGATTTTTTTGAAACTGCTGACGAATGTATGATTGTTGATCTGTCGCATGGCAACCTACATAAATATCCGTGGCAGTAGATATTATTTTGTCTTCAACGAGATTCAATATAAATTTATTATATTCCATGGCACATTTATTCTCTAAGAAAAGTCTTATTCCATGAGGACATAACATAAAAAACGTGATTCAATTAATGCAAGTTCATATAGGGTTTAGCGCTCGACTTACGCATGACATGACGCGATATGAGTGGATACTCGCGACATCAGCGCTTACGGCGTCGTAGTGTTCAACTACACGTTGGCATTTTCGTTGCATTTGTACGGATTTACACCCGTGTCGCGCCTAAAAATTTTTACACCCATATCGCGCCTAAAGAAGTTTTACTTCAATAATGCTGCATTATAATAATTTAAACTAGTAATAAAATTACTTTTTAATCAAACGCTTGCAAGTTTTGTAAACTTGCTTCCCCATTCACGAACAATGTTCTAACCATAAAATGTGTTGTAATGGTTTTTGTTTCATATAACTAGATACTATGATTATTCGACTCACTTCTGAACCAGCGTTATGATAACAAAATTTGCTCGAAATCATAAATTAAAACTGCGGTCCCATAAAACGTTTACGCCCGACAATATTTTGGTGATGAGATGTGCAGTTATTATTCTAAGCCGGAATTGGTAAATTTCTGAAACGCGTACGCACATAACTTGATATGATGCACGCAATAAACTCTAATAAAAGCTGTTTTTTACTTAGACGGAGTAATATTATAATGCAGAGCAACCGGAAAAGGTTGGAAAAATATTCAGTTTAGCATTCCACTTTTACATTCTATATCAACGGAAGCGTAATGAATTTAACCGGAATATTTGTTCATCCGTTTCCCCACTCGAATCTTACACGCTCCAAAAGAAAACCCTCGGAAAAATGCGTAATAAAAACATGATGTCGTTTTTTCCTCGTAATATGATGACAATGAGATTATGAAAATATTCAGGAACATGTTAAATTTCATATATGCAAGTACTTTATAAACTGCTCGTATGAAACGTGGGTCATGAAAGTGTTTCATGGAGTTCCGCAATACAATTACTAATTAGGAAATCTGAAAGTGCACAATAAGTATTTATAATAAAATTACTTGAAAAATCAAATGTATTAATATTAGCTCATATTCGACCAATATGTTAATAATAAATATATTGATAAAAACCTGATATCTTCTCGTAATATAATAGCAATAAGATTATTGAAATATTTAGAGCAAGTTAATTTTTAAACATAAAACTATTTCATACATTACTCGTATAAAACGCAGGCCACCGAAGTGTTATATAATTTAAAATTTGAAATATGAATATCTAAAATAGCATTATGTGTTATTTCTTTCAGCTAGTTGTTACCACATAATTCTATTTTAGATATTCAAATTTTAAATTTTAAATTATTATATACTGATGATGAGATAAACCCAGAAACAATTGTAAAATTAATATTATTTAATAAATTAGTGCAAAAAAAAGTACAGCGTGTTCATATTTCTAAATTGATATTTAACCACTCAGAATACATTTGTTATATATATATATATATATATATATATATATATATATATATATATATATATATTGATTGTTCTTTTCCGAACAGTAAATCTAATAATAAAAAACAATTTGTTTTTTGAAGATGTTTATTAACGTCGTTTCAGAACTAAATACGTTCCATAATCAGGTTTATTCTGTCAAAGACAATGTTTTTTAAAACTATTGATTAATATTAATTAATGATGGTTATTACAGATTAAGAAACATTCTAAAGAAATGGAGTATGTACCAGTGTAAAGAGTAATAAAAATTAACTAAAAAAGGTTTTATATAGAATTGAGAAGCAAAAATTATTTACCTGTAATAATTTATATATCCATATCACTAAGATTTTTTGTTAAAAACACTCGATTTTTTCCAAGGAGATTTGTAAATGTTGTGGCGGACGTAGCTCAGAGGTAGCATGTCGTTGGTTCGACTCATGGCGCTTCCAAATAATTGTTAATTTGTAGAATACAAGAAAAAAATAGAAGTAAATAGTAAAAAAGAAGTTTAAGAAATGAGAAGAACATATTGAGAAACAAGAAGAAAAATGAAAATTGAATCGAAGATTAGGATATAAGAAGAGATAGTATATATATATGATGAATGTATAAGAAATATATATGTAAGATTTGTATAGAATATGATGAAGAATAAAATGAATAATGTCGTATGTGGCTAAAATGCTGTAAAACGGAGGCCAATAAAATTAAAAAAAAAATTGTTAATGTTTTGACTTCACAAGACTTTGTAACACACTGTTATGGAGTTCTGTCGGCCAGATGTAAGAAATATGTACGGACTTAACAAAAATAATTATTTATGGCTCTTGTATTGGTAATTTACGAAAAATGGTAATGAATTGCTTTAGCAAATGTTTTTTTTTTATTTATGATTTATTGGATTTATAAACTAGTACATTAGCCATATACTAAATTACATAATATCTACACTATCTCTTAAAGTCTAGTCTTACGTATATATCATTGTTCTATGTGTATTTCATTTATAGTTTTATATTATTAGATTTGATGTAAGTATAAAGAGCTTCATATAATCTTGTATCTGTCAGCACTGTTATAATATTGAGCAATATTATTATGTATATATACATGCACATACATATGCACACCTACATACACATACATGCATATATTCATACATACATATGCATATATCCATATATTTATTTACATGCAATTATATACACGAACATATACGCAAGTACATGTATATATTGTATATACAAAAACATACATTTAAGCACATATATAGATGTGCATATATTACTACATATATACATATAAATATATATATACATATAAATATATAAATATATATATATATATATATATATATACAAAATTATTAAAGGATTAATCGTTTTTAATTAGGTTTAAAAAATTTAGTTATGAATCATGAATGATATTATGATCTGATCTTTTATTAACACAATTTGACGAATTCAAAAAGATTAAACTGCTTTCAAAAAAAAGCACAATCCTCTCTATATAAAATATTGGATTCAAAGGTAAAAATATGTGAATTTTCAATGGAATGTTGGACGAGAATGCTTTGGAAACTTCGGCTTTTATGATGAATGACGCTTAATTCAAGTTGTCTCATTCTTTTATGAATGTATTGTGATGTTTGGTCAATGGTCAATGGTCAATGATGTTTTGGTTAGTATTGAATTTAGGAGGGGTAGTGGATTTAATTCTTAAAAAATTAAATTAATTTTTAAAAATTAAATCCACCAATCGCCGAAAATAATAATATAATATATTTTCGGTCGTGCATCATTACTTTTCCGGGACTCTGTATTTATTAAATTTATTCCGTTCAAAACCAATAGCACAATGAATGCCGCCGCCGCCGCTTCGTATCCTCCTTTACAAAATTCCCTTATTTCGGCTTCCACTGCGCATCGCATGCGACAAGGACGCAATGTTTATACAACGTGCAATATTGCTACGAACGCCCGAGAGCTAACAATAAGTGTGCCTGTGTACAGCATCCTGCGCAAAAATATGTAGACCGCACCAGTGCGAATCTGCATAGCGTGACCATAGAATATAAACGATACATATCTCTATGTGATCAAGTCAAATTAAAAAAAAAAGAATACAACGCGTACGATCTGCGTAAAACGCTCATCCGTTTTTCCGCTTTTACGATGAGTTATATATACGAGTAATTTTTTGCTTAACTTTGTCTGATATAATACATGTGGTAATCATAATTTTGTGGTTACTTTGTTATTGTATTCGTATGTGTTTTTTATGTTTATTATTTCTATTGTTGCATACAAATATAGTGGATTATGCATTGAGTCTCCAACAAATTGCTGAAACAAGCCAAATAAATGATAGCAATATAAAAATGAAAATTTTGTAGGGCAAACTAGGTTCGGTGAAACCAATTTTTTTATCAGCAATAATTTTGTTACTTTACTAGTTAGATGGAAAACAGGTATATTAAATTTTAAACATATGTCCACGTGGAAATACTGAAATAATATCCATACATATGATAGATTAGTAATAAACACAAATCATATAAGAGCAGGGCGAGTGTCACAACCGTTCACAGCCGAGGCACGATTATAGATTATAAAGGCATAAAAATAGGTTTAAAAACGGCAAATTAGCAAATTACCTCGTTATATGCAAAATTTAATTTTTTTAAATACAAAATGTGAAACAGTATATTTATACACTAAAAATAGTAATACAAATGTATTTCAAACACTGGATAGGGAGACATAAAATATTTGTTATCATCAAATAAATTTTTAGTTTTGAAATTAAAATTATGTTTTTTACTGCGGCTAATCGAATATATTTACTATAAAAATTAAATTCTTTTTTTTTAATTGATATGCTCAATATTTCAAAACACATTTATGAATTCAAGTATATCGTTTAATGTTGTCTTTGATTCATGTCTGCAGTAATAAAAAATAGTTACTAATAAAATTTTAATTTTCTCTGCTTAAACTTGAATACAATAAATAATCGAAGTCGAAATAAATGTAAATAAGAACTAAAATGCCAACATAACTGCTTCACGAGCAATACTAACTCTATCAAATAAAGTTTAATGCAATAGTTTTTGTATTATATGAATAATTAATAGTAATTTCTAATTATTACATTGACTACTTAGTAATTAGATTGAGAATAATTTGCACGTGAAATGCAAACATGAAAATTATAATATTAACTATACATATTCCAAAATTTCAAATTTATCAATATATTCAAATATGTATATTTAATGAAATGATTGAACCTCTTATAAAATAGATAATAATCAAATGATTAATAATTTATATATATATATATATATATATATATATTTCAAAGTAACTAGCAGCCCATTCGTCGAAATAAAAAAAGGTATAAAGTATAAACACTTTTATTTATACGTTTCGACACAAGATGCGTGTCATCATTCAGCAACACAGGACAAAAACACTCAACAAAAATTTATTTTATTTGAGTCAAGTATGTTTGCTCGGTATGGGCGTGTTTCTCTCTTCACAATGTTGCATTTCATAACTTTTAGTCAAATTAGTTTTCAAATCTTTTAGTTTTTCATAATTTTTTTAAAAAAATGTTTTTCTCTAATATGTTATTAAGTTTAATTTTTTAAAATAAATTTTTGTTGAGCGTTTTTGTCCTGTGTTGCTGAATGATGACACGCATCTTGTGTCGAAACGTATAAATAAAAGTTTTTATACTTTATACCTTTTTTATTTCGACGAATGGGCTGCTAGTTACTTTGAAATATGTTTCAACGTCGAAAAAACTATCAAGATATATATATATATATATATATATATATATATTCGTATATATTCGTTGTCGTCTAAATTTAATTAATGATGAGAAATTTGCAAATTTATCAAGAATAATGGCAATCAAAAATGGTTAATAATTTAATAAGTAGTTTCTTTACATTATTATGGCAATAAGCCAAATATGTCATTTCAGTCGATATTTGAAATATTATAATTAAAATAAGGTATAAATTACATAACATAATAATTCATGAAAAATATAACACACTGCAGTAAAAATTGTACAAACTTCATACTACTATAACAAAAATAATAACGTTTTTTTAGTTGATAAAATTGAAATTAATAAAATTGAATAAATCCCATACTGACATAAGTCATTGTTCAAAACTAAAGTCTGTTTTAACATGTAATCATATTTAAAATAATTAAAAGGAATAAATCTCACACCGATATAAGTTATTTTTTCACTTTGAACGTAAATACATAATTAAATACCATAGAAATTAAAAGTAAAACATACATCATGCGTATCGCATATGAATAAAAAAATTCAAATCAATAAGAATACTAAATAGTTGAAAATCTTTTAATAGTATAAGTAGATATTTTATTCCATATTTTTTAAAAACTTTTATAACAGATTTGTATGCTTGTATAAATGATAATAATGAAATACGAGAAATGAATTTTCACACAATGGTGATCGAGTTGTTAGAAACAGCAATTATGTGCGATTCTTGTAGTAAATAAAATTTTATACAATAATAATATTTTATACAAATAATAATATTTTTATAAATATGTTACCAGATAGATATAAAAACATCAAAACGTCGGATTTTATGGTTGAAAATTCAAAAACAGTAGTAGAATAAATTTGTAAATGTGAAGAATAAGCTAAATTTTACGCATAAATAGTGTTACAATAAAATCGAAATATTTGAAGAAAGAATTTATATTTCATAAATCGCTAATATAATGTAACTAATATATAAAGGCAGAGTGAACAATTTAACTTAGTTGTCATGATATAAGTATTTTCATTATTGATTTAAAAAAATGTATCCTTGTTATTAAATATTATAAAAACACAATTAAAAATAAAAATATTATACACAGCATGAGATCAGTATAGTCGTAACCTTTTGATCAAATAATTATCAATATATCATATTGAGAGAAAATATATATTATTCATAAAATCAAATTTATATATATATAATATATTTCTTTTGAATGAGATTTTAATATTGTTTATCAATATTGGTTTTATATGGGGCCTGTATTGGTTTTAATATTGGATTTATATGGGAAAATGTTAACAGAATAATATTATAGCAATATCGGTAAACAATATAGAGCCCATATAAAGTACAATATTGCGCCACGATTCGTTTCTACTAGGGTATATATATATATATATATATATATATATATATATATATATATATATATATATATATATATACCCTAGTAGAAACGAATCGTGGCGCAATATTGTACTTTATATGGGCTCTATATTGTTTACCGATATTGCTATAATATTATTCTGTTAACATTTTCCCATATAAATCCAATATTAAAACCAATACAGGCCCCATATAAAACCATTCAAAAGAAATATAAGCCCAATATTGAAAACCAATATAAGATTAATATAAATAAACAATATTTACCCTACATTTTAGGTTTAATAATATGTACTAATTTGTATTTTTCTTTTGTTTTGTACAATCTATATATCACACTGTAAAGAACTGCATCACTGGATGCAGATCTTAGCTTTTTCTATCTTTGTTAAATTCTAAGCCATGCAATTGATTTTATATCTCCTGTAGATAGATGATCAAATAAAATTATTAAAAAAAAAAAAAAAAAAAAAAAAATTTACCTTACATAAAAAAACAATATAAGCTCAATATAAATAAACAATATTTAACCCAAATTCAAAATTAATATTTAACCCACATTTAAAAATATTATTTAATTTATAAAGAAAAACAGTACTTAACTCATTGATAATAAAAGTTTATTTATTCTAAATGAATACATACATTTTTAAATAGTTCATGTATTGAATCTTAATAATTTTATTTTTATTTTTTATTTATATTTTATTTACACATTATTTTATGATAATAAGATATAGAACAATCAAAATATTTTTAGTCATAATAATTTGGAGGATCTTAATGGTAAATCATAATCTCATCTTTGTTAATCCTATTGCCTTAATTGTGTATTTATAAGTATTTTAATTAGTGATGGAAATTCTTATATTATTTGGATATTTTCACACATGTTTTAACATTTTCTTGCATTCGATCACGATTACGCCTGAAATAAGATAAAATATATTATTATTTTATCGCAATATTTCTGGAATATATTGATTTTATAAACTCATAATAAATTCAATTACTTAGCTTTTAATAAAAAAACATTTATGGCATTATAGTTTATTGAAGACTCATATTTTCTAGAACTCGATCACAGTTAAATCTGAAATAATTAAAAATACAGTAAATATAATATTTTAACATTAATTTAAAACAGTACATTTATAATTTTAAATTAAAACAAAAAACTGTTGATGGAAATACGAATATCAAATATTCAAAAGCGATAATAAATTATTGAAAAGTCTGCATTTAATAAGTTTGTTAATATTTTTATTACCTTTTATCAAATCCATTTTTGCTATGTGATAGTTTTTATATTACAGCTGATTTTACATCCATTTCAATATAGTCAATCTAGAATATATAAAACACATCATTGTTTACTAAATATGTATGTTGATTTATATAATATAAGTAATAAATATACTTACGTACTTTAACCATAAAACTCAAAATTGGGAATTTGAAAAAAAAAATTATTTATTTATTTTTATGCGCTTTAAAACTACATTATTAAATTTATTGATATGTGAAAGAAAAAACAAAAAAAAAATGTTTTTTCAATTAGTTATGGGCGTTTAAATATTGATTAAATTCAAAAACTAGTCACGTGACCGTTAACGGCTACCGTGCCTGTGACGTCAGATTGTAATTGCAACCTCATAACAGCGCAGTGCCGTTCTTACTCTATTAGTGTAGTGCTTACGACTATATTTTACGGAACTTGATAAACACGTGGTAAATTTTCCTTTAAAAACGATTTGTTGAAGTTAATTTAGTTCAACTATGTGTGATAAAGGATTTATAAAAGCAAATTCTGATAATGTTCCTAATATTTATATATTTATGGTAGCCGAACTTTTAAAAAATTATGTTCGGTTTAATTCTGCGGAAGTTCGAGACGCCAAGGCATTGATGTAAGTCTGTTAAAAAATATTATAAATTACAATATTTAAGTATTAATTTTATATTGAATATAATTACCTAATAAATTAATTTTAGAGCATCGCGTGAAAGTTACGGCGACAAAGCTGTGGGTTATGCTCAACTTAGTCGTAAAAATGAAATTTGTATTTTAAAAGCACGTGTATCTCTATAAAATCGAGTTCGATGCAAAGCCTATTTAGTTACATTAACAATTAATGAGTCAATAATCACGGCTCATCTTCGATATAATATATGTCACAAAAAAACGCGTGGTACACTTTTTTGCCGAAGGGCAAAATAAGCTTAAAGTGTAATGCTCAAATGCAACTGCAATTGTTAATGACAGGTAAAAGAAAGGGAATCTTTTGTGTTGCCGATCAAAACTTTGAAGACAATCAAAAAATTTATGTTAGCGTATTGAAATATGATGATGCAAACACTCAAGATCTCATTAAAAAATGTATAGTATTCTGGTTCAAAAATATATACCCAAAGCTGTTCAACTCTGTACAAAGTTAATAAAGTTGAAGTCTTAATTAGTTATTATTCAATATATTTTGATGATATGATTCAAATGCAATAAACGATAAATGTATAATAAATAAATAAAATAATAAATATATGAAATATACATTTAGCCATTTCTTTTGTCATGAAAATATTCTTAAATATTCTTCTTCTTATTCTTCTAAATTTAACTTGAAATTATAGGTTTTTGTAAATTCATCAGTGCTGCTGCGATGATAACAATGAAGTCTGTTAAAGGTACCATATTATGATTAACAACCGCATGAGGTCTGAGAAAATCAAACTCTTTCATTCGTATTTGTACATAATGGTACAAAACAACAGCGATAACATTTTACATTTGACATTTTTTATATATTTTGGAATATTTAACAATGATACAACGATATTATACAAAGCTCAAAGCATAGCGCATGTTCAAAGCTGTATACTACAATGAATCACCCGTAACAGTATGACGTCACACGCGCTTGGCTTCGTTCGGGATTTGTCGGCGCTCTTCGGTACCGAATTCAAACTCAAATTTCAATTTGGTGTAACTTTTTAATTATTGCGAGAAAAAGAAAAAGAAAAAAACTTTGTTATAAAACTTATATATGATCTTTCCATTAAAAAAATAAAAAAAAAATTCAAATACCTAATTGTGTTATTTAACAGCTTGATTTTAACTTAATATTCATTCAAAATTCACGTACTAAGTTTTTTCCAGACTTACTATATATTATGAATATTTATTAATATTATAATAAATTCTAAATTCAACAAGAATTGCTAAGCGCGCTGCGTAACAAATTTCATTCTATTGAAAAATTGCGAGTCTCCGCTTGGCTTGTGTTTTGTTTGATGGTGTAGGTGTAGCATTGTTAATCAAAGGGCGGTTCTAACAGGTTTTTATGTTTTTGTATTTTATGTTACGAAGTACACGCTCATTAATTTGTCGTTATAGTAGTCATTAAAGTTTATATATATCTCCTTTTTCATTCATTTCAATATGTAATTAGTAAATTACATAATCTGTGAAACGTTACTTAGAAAATATTCAAAACGAAATTAATAAAAACGCCATTAATTATTATTATATCAAATATGTTTATATTTATAAAATTTTAAATATTTAGATTTATTATTGATTTTTTTTTCTAAATTATATTAAATAAATTTTATCTTCACTAAACAAAATTAATATTTCACTTATTTTATTCTACGTTTTGGGCTTATGGATTCTTTCCTTCTGTAAGAACTAACCAACAACATTTTTTATAATCAAACTCTTTTCTATGTACACAATAATAAATTTTAAAAAATCTTTTACCTTTAAGTTAATTTTTTAATTAAACTTTTACTCTTAAATAACATTTTTATAAATAATAAACTAGTATAGTAATATAAATAATAATTGCTATTAAGAAAATGTAAGAATATGTAATTAAAACAAAAGTGATATGGCATAATATTAGTTCACAAAATACGTATAAAATAACTTCGGCCACAACTGACACAGTCAGGTAGAATATTTTCGTAGGGACAAACGCATAGGACAAAGGACACACATCGTACACGAAGCGAGATACTCTTATACAAATATCGGTTATATGAAAGAAAGAAGACACTCTTGAGAAGTTTCTCAAAAACAGATGTTCGTACATATATATTATACATGTATATGATGCAATTTCAGAAATTTTTATTCTATGAATAAATATAAAACTCGATATATATTAGTAGATATAACAGATTTAAATAATATTCATACATACCAAACCAGGGTAAAACAAATTTAAGCGTGTCATGTGACTAACCACAAAATTTTTTTATTTAACTTTTATTTTATTCGAAGTTTTGAATTTTTTTCATCAAACATTTTGTTTACATTTTTTCTCGGGTACTCACATTATTTAAATTTATTATATATATATATATATTCTGATACTTTTGCACTATTATAATCTTGTATAATTTTGTTTTTGTTTTGTTTATTGAATGATGGCCATACTTACAATATCGTTAAATAATATAGTTAATAAATAAATACAATATAGTTAAATTATTTATTGCTTTTTTAACTTCCCGTAGAGTAGTTATAGTAATGAGACGAAAATCGAAAATGAAATTTTTTTCATATCTTCACGTTTAATAATGGATTTAATTAATTTAGCTATTAATTAATTAATTCTGATCAAAAATATGTAGAGTTAAGAGTCACCATAGATGTTTTTGGCGCTAATTGATTATTTTCTTGACCAATGCAAATGTTACTTATTTCCCAATGTAAATGTTCGATAATAAAGAAAAAATAATTGTGAATATAATATTTACAATTTATATTGAATTCATATAAAATTTAACCCTTAACCCTTATAAAGACCACATATTTCCCAAGTTCGATAATACTGAAGAAACGAATCGTGGTTGCCCAGAAAAAAAATGCATAACCCCCACATTTAAAATTTATATTGAATTTATAAGAAAAATGTATCAAAATTGTAATTGCGATCGAGGATATGACTTTTTAAAAGCTTTAATCATGACTTTGGTGCTAATTAATTATCTAAAATTAATTTTTTTCGTGACCTTTATAAAGACCACATATTTCCCAAGTTCGATAATACTGAAGAAACGAATCGTGGTTGCCCAGAAAAAAAATGCATAACCCCCACATTTAAAATTTATATTGAATTTATATGAAAAATGTATCAAACTAGCAATTGCGATCGAGCATATGACTTTTTAAAAGCTTTAATCATGATTTTTGTGCTAATTAATTATTTAAAGTTAATTTTTTTCGTAACCTTCATAAAGACCACATATTTCCCAAGTTCGATAATACTGAAGAAACGAATCGTGGTTGCCCAGAAAAAAAATGCATAACCCCCACATTTAAAATTTATATTGAATTTATGAGAAAAATGTATCAAACTTGTAATTGCGATCGAGGATATGACTTTTTAAAAGCTTTAATCATGACTTTGGTGCTAATTAATTATCTAAAATTAATTTTTTTCGTGACCTTTATAAAGACCACATATTTCCCAAGTTCGATAATACTGAAGAAACGAATCGTGGTTGCCCAGAAAAAAAATGCATAACCCCCACATTTAAAATTTATATTGAATTTATATGAAAAATGTATCAAACTAGCAATTGCGATCGAGCATATGACTTTTTAAAAGCTTTAATCATGATTTTTGTGCTAATTAATTATCTAAAGTTAATTTTTTTCGTGACCCTTATAAATACCACATATTTCCCAAGTTCGATAATACTGAAGAAACGAATCGTGGTTGCCCAGAAAAAAAATGCATAACCCCCACATTTAAAATTTATATCGAATTTATATGAAAAATGTATCAAACTAGCAATTGCGATCGAGCATATGACTTTTTAATGGCTTTAATCATGATTTTTGTGCTAATTAATTATCTAAAGTTAATTTTTTTCGTGACCCTTATAAATACCACATATTTCCCAAGTTCGATAATACTGAAGAAATGAATCTTGGTCGGCCACAAAAAACTTGGATTTCGCCCACATTTAAAAATTATGTATAATTCGTGTAAATATAAAATTAGAGGCGTAAATCAGATAGAAAACATGTTTATTATTTGTAATAAACCATATAAAACACTTTTCCGATAAATTTTCCAAATTTTCCATAATTTTGAAAACAAATATTGTCCGGTCTATTTAAAGACAAGATTTGAATATTGCCACGCTATTTTACCCCTCTAGCCACGATACATTTCTACTAGGGTATATATATACTATATATATATATATATATATATATATATATATATATATATATATATCTCGATATTTGTTCGCGATGGACGCCTAAACTACTGAACCGTTTTTAAATTTTATTGGCTAATCGTGTGCGTATATGTCCAACTTAGGTTATAGAAAATTTTGAAAAATACATTTAATATAAAAATACATAATTTTTATTAATTTTTCCATAAATTTTGACAGAAATTTACTAAAACCAAAAAAAAGACTAAAATGGAAAATGTCAATATTTATGGAAACTTCGAGAAAAAACGATTTATGATTTTTGAAAAAAAAAAATTGACATATTGATATATATATATATCTATATATATATATATATATATATATATGCAGCTATAAATTTACATTATGAGTAAATTTCATTTTATTTTAACTGAACATCACAAAGAAATGAGACGAAATAATAAAACATTCAATTATTCGCTATTATATTTCATTTATTCACTCAAACAATGTTCTTGCTCTAATTATGGCGATAGACAGCAATACAAAATGATGCAGGCAAATGTAGGAATAAATAGTAGAATACAACCAATTAGCAATAGTGCATTACAGGCATAAAAATTAACACTACAAACGCTTAAGTCCATTTTCTTCTTGGTAAATAAAATAAAATATATTGCATATAACATTATGTATTACGACGGAGCTCAATTTCACATTTTGCACAAAATGAGCTGCACAATATATAATTCAAATCAATTCTGTCCTTAACGTATATACAATTTGTTTTATTATAGAACAACTATACGACCGCGACACATGCTGCAATGTTCACAATTCAGAAATGCGCAAATTGTTCGCCTTACAAAGAACAGTGCACCACCATGCACAAAAGAACAGCAATGCGCATAATAAAAGCATGGTAAATCCTATTTTGTACTCCAGGTGATTTTGTTGGATTACGCTCGTGATATTTTAATGATAGCAACATAGAGCAATCCCTTGTTGTGATGTGCATAGCTCGGTTGTCAGTAAAACTTCTCGGCATATTCGGATGGACGTTATGTAATTGTTATAACAGATGTAACGACATATTATATAGTTTTGTAACACACAGGAACATTATGACGCACGGGTGGACGAAAATGCAACTAATACTTCTAAACGTGATTCATAACAATTGTAGAGGAATAGCATAAACCTACTACGACGAGTATTATGTTGTGTTGTTATTGTGTTTATAATTCTATCTGTAATAACTTAGATCTACAGGTTTGTAAACACGTAGTGGAAATTTGAATTATTAATTGGTTGGTCGCGCATTGAAATTAGGCGCTTAATATTTCCAAAATACATGATAGTACTTAGATATTGAAATTTACAATTGTATGCATAGTCGGACAACTATGCTTAATAATCAATTGCCCTATATTAGGCGATCAAATACATTTTTGGCCCTTCGACGGTCGGCGTGGTCTGACTTTTTTCTACTTCAATTAAAAAAAATGATACTTCTAGTAATCCTAAAATTTCATTAGCTGTCGATCAATGAAAAAATCATGACGAAAGAATGTACAGAAGGATAATTATAAGGACATTACCTTTTTTATACTTCGAACGGTCGGAGTGGTCTGTCTAGACCACCCATACATTTTGTATGAAATATGCGCTTTTTGATATATGTAAACCAGTAATTTGTCTTTTTTCTGGTATTTTCTATTCAAACTGCATTTTATATATTCTGTGCTATGTGTTGTAACCATGAATGTTAGTATTTTCACGTCGAGAGTTCCTTGAAAATCTACCAAACTTATTGGCCATGGCAAAAATTGAAAATCGGATGAGTAATGCGCACATTATCAACAATTTTTCTACCCGTACTGCGTTCGAAATCTTTTGTGGCAAACCTGTAGTGAAATTATATTTTCAAGTTGAATTTTACAGCTCATTTCAAAGGCGACGCACCTCATTTCGTTTTCATTTGAATTTCACATTCATTTCGAAAGAGCCCAAAAAGAATAATACTGTTGTTCATTGATATAAAATTTGATAGAAAAATAAAAATAATAAAAAAGCAACGTTTTTTTATATTCTTTGATTTTTTTATATAATATAATATATAAATTTTTATTATAAGCATTTATTATAAACATGCAAAAGACGGTAAGAAAAAGAAAAAAATAAAACTATAAATATTTACAACTAATAATCGTTAACATATAAGACACCAACAACTCATTTACCCCATATAAATAAATGTAAAATGAATGGTGGCCCAGCTAGACCATTCTGACCGTTCGAAGATGAATAAATATCCGACCGACGGAGGGTTAACTTGCCGAATACATCGAATACTTTTTTAACTAGCGTAAGTTATAGTAGTCGCAAAAAAAATCGAAAATGGAAACTTTTATTTATCTTTAAATTTCAGAGGTTTCTAAATATTTTGGCATACCTTAAAAATAATGGATGTATGTGTGTGTGTGTGCGGATAAAAATTTTCGTCGACGATTTTGAGAACACGGATCAATCGATTTGAATAATTCAAAAATTGTATTGGCGAAGAGACGTGCTGATTAGTTTCTGGCAAAGGTAGGTCTAGCCGTTTCGAAAATAAGAGGCAAAAAAAACAAAAATGGTAATTCGGTTATTAAGAGAACGGAGCGTCCGATATGAATAATTAAAAAAAAATTTTGTTTGTATTGACAAAACAAAGTACTTTTTGTTCAAATTTTTGCAAAGATCTAGTGAAAAAAGTATAAAAAAGCCAATTTGCGGTTAAAAATGATCATTAGACATAAGCACATTAAATTATACGATATTTTAACAAGTATGAATTTTGTTCAAATTTGTATGGGTTCCGTACCAATGTTACATCATTAGACTTTCGATATTTCATCTCTAAAGAAGACACTCAGCACGATTGCTTTGAAAAAAAAAGTTAAATATTTTCAGAAAAATTCAAAATATAAAAAAGTCGAAACATAAAGAAAAAATACAATTTTTCAAAAAAGTCCATTTTTTTAAAAAAAATCAATTATTGCTACGGGAAATATCAGCAATTTGCCTTAAGGCACGATACCATGCACCACTATAGTTATTATCTGAAATGTATGACAAATATACATGGCGTCTCCACCGGAATAAAGTGACAGCTGCATTTTCATTCTAAACTGTAATGTTGGAATTCATCTGTTTTTTTTTTGTTTTAAAATTCTATATTCTAGTTACAACCATATTCACTGTCTCTAAACAAACTTATAATATTTAAAATAGTATTAATTATAATTCACAAAAACGCGCTTGAATATTCTATTCTGATGATAATTATCAGCATATTTATTATCCCTGACTACCTTGATAGTTGACTCTAAATCAAAAATTGCATATTAATAATTAATTTAAATGTCAAAATAAAATTTTCGTTTCATTAATTGTAAGTAATATAGTGTGGTACAGTCAAGCACGTTACATTCATAAAAAATGAATGACGATAGAATAGATATAACTGGCGCAGAAGCGCAAGGTCTGTTATATTCTTAAGACATACGATCAAGTTTAAAGTAATCTGATAGAACGTAGAAGAACAGTCCAAAGCAATCTAATCCAAGACAAGAAAATAAAAGAATTTTTACTATTGCCTGGAAGTAGTCCGCAGCAACAATATGAGATAGATAGAAATCGAGATTAAAGAATGTAATGCCCTGGGTCGAATTTCATGTAAAAGCATCAAAAGGAATTGCAAAGAGCGACGTTCTGTGTAGTTAGCACGTGTATCGTCGGATGACATGTATCTAACACAATATGAGACCGGTCTTATGTTTCATTACTCTTCAACAATTTCATTATTGGCAATGATAGGCTTTTACACCGGAGACTGGAGGAAAATTGACTCGATATCAAATATTGGCCGACTTTAACCATAAGGAAATGTCAAGAAAGTTACACCAATATATATATATATATATATATATATATATATATATATATATATATGCAACCTGGCGCACTACGTCAGGTTGCGCGTCCCTGCCATGCACCGTTATCCTCTATGGTATAAAACCACAGCGCAGCAATACTCGGCCCTTCACTTGCCTGCCTGAACTCACAGTGGATTCAAGGAGTAGAAGACTGTACCTGCTACATTGGTGACCCCTGACGTGAGAATAGTCGAGCATGTCAAAACCGGAGAAGCCAGAGCAAATATCTTTCCCGCCATCTCAGGTGGAAAGAGTTGGTGTCAAAGTTCCGCCGTTTTGGCCTGAAAAGGCTCAGCTATGGTTTGCACAACTTGAGGGACAATTTGCGCTTTCGAATATATCAGCTGACACTACAAAGTTTTACGTAGCAATCGCAAACTTAGAGACACAATACGCAGCCGAGGTTAAAGACATTATTTTGAAACCACCAACAGAGAATAAGTATGAAACACTGAAATGTACCCTCATCAAGAGAGTATCGATGTCAGAAGATCGCAAGTTAGAACAGTTACTGGACAGAGAAGAAATCGGCGACAGACGACCATCGCAGTTTTTGCGTCATTTGCGCGCACTAGGCGGGGCAAAAGTCGACGATAGTATTCTCAAGATATTGTGGATCAGGCGGCTTCCAGAAAATATTCAAGCCATCATATCAGCACACGACAATCTCGAGTTGGATAAAATAGCAGACATGGCGGATAAAATCGCCGATATATCGTTGCAGCATCAAATCCAAGCAGTTAGTAAACAAGTTCCATCCACGTCTAAAGAAATAAATCATACCATTTCAGAACAAATTTTGGAGCTTCAAAACCAGAACGCTACATTAAATTCGAAGATTGACTTGTTAGCTAAGCAAGTTGAAGCCCTCACCCAAGCCAGGTACCGAACCTTACCATCAAGGTCGAAAGTTGTGCCTCCATCTCCACGCGGCTATTGCCAGTACCACTCAAGATTCGGAGCTAAAGCACGTAGGTGTAATAATCCTTGTTCATTTAAATCTTTAAACTTAAACGACAGTCAATGAATGCGGCGCATGACTGTCAATTAATTAGCTCAACAAGCCGCCTATTAGTTGTTGACAAAGCATCCAAACAAGAATTTTTAGTCGACACGGGCGCGGATCTTTGTGTATACCCTCGCAGAAAACTGAAAGGGCAGCATCCGCGTACCGAATATACGTTATATACGGCAAATGGTGCGAAAATGGCGACCTATGGGACAGTGCAATTAATTTTGAACTTCGGCCTTAAACGGAATTTTTCTTGGAAGTTTGAGATAGCCGACGTCAAAAAACCCATTATTGGAGCAGATTTCTTATCCTTTTATAACCTATTGGTAGATCTGCGCAACAAACGGCTACTAGAAGGAGATACAAAAGCACAAATGACGGGAAAAATAACAGATGCAGTCGTCCCAACTGTTAAAACCTTGCGAAAGGAGCACCACAGCCTATTGCAAGAATTTTCGGATATTACCGGACCTCAAGGAGCACCTCACAAAGTGAAGCATTCAACAACACACCATATCAATACAACACCAGGGCCTCCGATTTATTTTAAACCAAGACGGCTCAACGCGGAACGCCTTCAAATAGCTAAAACAGAATTTGAAGAAATGGTGAAGCTCGGAATCGCGCGACGATCAAACAGCCCCTGGGCCGCGCCGCTTCACATGGTACCTAAACGAAACCTCGGATGGCGCCTGTGCGGAGATTACAGGGCACTCAACGCTCGTACTATTCCAGATAGATACCCGGTAAAGCACATTTACGATTTTACGCAGCATCTTCAAGGAATGAAAGTTTTTTCCAAAATCGACTTGGTGAAGGCTTACAACCAAATTCCGGTCAACGAGGAGGATATACCAAAAACAGCAATTACAACCCCTTTCGGACTCTTCGAATTTCCTTATATGACCTTCGGACTTCGTAATGCAGGCCAAACCTTTCAAAGGTTTATCGACGAAGTCACACAAGATATGGATTTTTGCTATGCTTATATCGACGATTTGCTAATTGCATCAAGAAACCAGGAAGAGCATGCAAGACATTTACGAAGCATTTTCGAAAGACTGCAGCAGTATGGTATCATAATCAACTGTGAGAAATGCATATTTAGTGTCCCGGAAATTGATTTTTTGGGATACACAGTCTCTAAAGATGGTATACGCCCAATTAAGGAACGAGTGGAAGCTCTTGTAAGAATCAAACCTCCTACTAACATACAAAAATTGCGCAGATTTCTAGGAATGATTAATTATTTTCGCCGATGCATTCCCCGTGCGGCTGAATTGCAAGCTCCATTTCAAAAACTGCTAGAAGGACCAAACGTTAAAAATAACACTATCATAGAATGGAACGAGCAACTACAGCAGGCTTTTATTAATTGCAAAGAAAGCCTATCAAATGCTACTCTTTTACATCATCCAGTGGTCAACGGCAAGTTAGCTTTATTTACAGACGCTAGTACAATTTCAATAGGAGCATCGCTGCAACAACAAATAGGGAAAACATGGCAACCACTAGCTTTCTTCTCAAAGAAAATTTCTAAACGCCAATGCGAATGGCCAACATACTACCGAGAACTTCTAGCAATCTTTGAAGCTATCCGACATTTTTGGCACTTTCTTGATGGACAACATTTCGTAGTATACACAGACCATAAACCGCTAACATTTGTCTTCCAACAGAAACAGGACAAATTGCCGCCAGTTCAACTGAATCAACTAACTTTCATAGCACAGTTTACAACGGAAATAAAGCACATTGAAGGAAAAGAAAACGTCGTAGCTGATGCTTTATCCCGGATCGAAGAATTACATGTCTCGTCGTATGCAGATTATAACATAATCGCAAAGGAACAACAAGATGACGCGGAACTGCAAAGCTGCCTAAAGAACAGTTCTTCGTTGGTCCTGAAGTCAGTACGTCTTCCGGGTACTACCATCAACGTATATTGCGATGTATCCACTAATATTCCAAGACCTTTCGTTCCGAAGACGTTAAGAAAACAAGTTTTTAACGCACTTCACAACCTAAGCCATCCTGGAAGAAATGCCACAGTGAAAATGGTATCCCAACGATTTGTTTGGCCGTCAGTGAACAAGGACTGTCGAGCCTGGACGAGGGAGTGCATTCCTTGTCAACGCAGCAAAATTCATCGCCACACGCGAGCACCGCTTGGTAAATTTTTGCTTACTACCCGACGATTTTCTCACATACATTTAGATCTGATCGGACGCTTTCCAAGCGCACGAGGATTCAAGTATTGCCTATCAGTAATATGTAGATTCACAAGGAAGTCATCCCACTTCGAGATATAACAGCCGAGTCAGTAGCGCAAGCATTTATAGAGGGATAGATATCTCGTTTTGGCTGCCCCACAGAAGTAACGTGCGATCGCGAAGTCCAATTTAAATCCCGCCTATTTGACGCCATTGGTAAATTTACAGGGTCGAAAATAACTTACACCACAGCTTATCACCCCAGTGCAAACGGCATGGTCGAGCGTTTTCACAGATCCTTTAAATCAGCTATTATGTGCCACAACAATAAGAGCTGGCTGGATGCGTTGCCGCTAGTACTACTCGGATTACGGTCTGTATGGAAGCAAGACTTGCAAGCTTCTGCAGCTGAAATGGTGTATGGCGAACCTCTTCGGCTTCCAGGAGAATTTTTCGAAGACCATCAGAACACACAAGACACACACCAGGTTCTCCAAAAACTTCGACAAACGGTCAAAACGCTCAAGGCAACGCCCGCTTCGAATCACGGAAATAATTACAGCTTTGTCCACCCGGATTTATCAACAGCTCGGCAAATTTCTATCCGGGAAGACACCATAAGGACAGGATTACAACCGCCGTACACAGGACCATACGAAGTAGTGGGCCGTTCGGATAAAACTATGACAGTGATTAGAAACGGCAAGGAAACTAAGATATCGATCGATAGAGCAAAACCAGCCTATATGTTCGAGCCAAACACACTCAGCGGGGGGCTGATATAGGATAAGGTTGCACAGCCCTGGCGCACTACGTCAGGTTGCGCGTCCCTGCCATGCACCGTTATCCTCTATGGTATAAAACCACAGCGCAGCAATACTCGGCCCTTCACTTGCCTGCCTGAACTCACAGTGGATTCAAGGAGTAGAAGACTGTACCTGCTACATATATACATATATATATATATATATATATATATATATATATATATATATTTGTAGAGTTTCGAACAAGAATCCAAAAATAATACAAAATAAAAAACAAGAAAAGTTTTTAAAAAAACAATTTCTTTATTTAATTATTTGTTTATTGTCGACGTTTCGGAACTAGGTACGTTCCACCTTCAGGACATCTGTCAAGAAACATGATCTTGATGAGATTTTAGCAAACAATATGTTTAGGAAAAGAAAATAGATTTTTCTTAAATAATGAATTAGTTGCAAAAAAATATAATAATGTACAGAAATATGATAATATGTTCAAAATGAAAATGATAAAAATGATAAAAATAAATGAGTGGATTATCAGAACAGGATATTAAACATAATAGAAAATTTTTTTGAAAGTTATGGAAATTTTTTAAGAAAAGGTTAATGACAAAGTTGAATTAATTACCTGTATGTTTGAATATTTGTTAGCACTTTTTCACTAAACAAGCTTTTTTAACAAAAATGAATTTGTGAGTTAATTTTCCGCCGAATAATTAGATTTTGTAAACTAAGATTCATTACTAAAAGATTTGTCTTTTTTAAAATTATTATTTGAAAACACAAATAATATTGTTCTCTGGATGTTGTTCGATTGGCTTTCGAAAATTAACTAATTGAAACTGGTGTGTCCTTTGTAACACGTGTAAACACTTGAACGAGAGATGTGAGATTGTATGTGTGTGTTTTTATATGTTAGGGTGTGAATACTTAAATTGTTGATCTTAAAGGGAAGTCGATATTAATTGTTTGTCAAAAAGTGTAAAAAATTTAAATATGAATCATGTAATAGGTTGTGATCTGATCTAATGTTGACACTGTTAGAAACATTTATGAGAATGAGACAACTCTCCGCAAATAACCTTCTAAAGATGCAACTTTCATGATATAAAATCTTTGGAGTGAAATTAAATGAATGGGCGTTTTCTATAGAGTGTTGTACTAGGGTACTTTTGAAATTTTTTTGTTTATGGTGGACCACACTTAGTTCATGTTGTCTCATTCTCTTGTGTACATATTGGGAGGTTTGTCCAATATATTAAAAGCACAGTCATTACAAGAAACAGAATATACTACATTAGTATTGAGATTGGATGGGGTAGGGGATTTAATGTTCGTAAAGAATTGGTTGAAGGAGTGTAAGGATGAGCCTGATACTAAAATGTTTTCTTCTAACAAAATTTTGGCAAAATAATAATATAAATCTTCAACGTATGGTATGCTGCAGTAAATAATAAAGATAATAAAGATTGGTGTTTTTGATGTTAGTACTGGTATTGGGAGAATTAATTTGTGTTTTTAAGAAAGTTCGTCTTTTTTGAATAACTGAATGAATGAGATTTTTTGGGTAACCATTTTCAATTAGAGTTATTTTTACTAGGGATAAATTTTGTGGATGGAAAGTTTGGTGAGACAACAAAATAGCATGGTCTGTAAGGGAAATAATAGTGTTTATCTTATAGTTTCTGGGACAGTATGAGGAATAGTGTAAGTATCTACCCGACCATGTAGTTTTTCTATACCAATTTGTTCGAATAAAGTTATTAGTGTTGTAAACGGATACATCCAAGAAATTAAGTCTGTTGTTATTTTGTAGTTCATGTGTGAAAATTATATTATTGTTAAAATTATTGAAGAGATCTAGTACTGTGTTTATATGATTTTTGTTAATGATAAAAAAAGTGTCATCTACATATCTAATATAAAAGTTAATTTGAAATTTTAAAGTTGAGAAAACGGAAATTTCTAGTGTTTGTAAAACTAAGTCGATGACTCCGGGAGATAAGGGACATCCCATAGCTGCGCCTTTAATTTGAGAATAAAATAATAAGAATAAAATTCTTTTCCTAAACATATTGTTTGCTAAAATCTCATCAAGATCATGTTTCTTGACAGATGTCCTGAAGATGGAACGTACCTAGTTCCGAAACGTCGACAATAAACAAATAATTAAATAAAGAAATTGTTTTTTTAAAAACTTTTCTTGTTTTTTATTTTGTATTATTTTTGGATTCTTGTTCGAAACTCTACAAAATATACACAAATCCAAGACTCTACCATTCAATATATTCCAAGAACATTATGGAACGAAATTTCTTTCAAAACTTATCAAGAACTGTAGATAACAAACAAATATGTTTAATGAAAAAATATTCAAAACTTAACTCTAAATATGCTAATGTTATTAACAAAAAAATATTTCTAATTCGATGTAAAAATGAATGGATTATACCTAATTTATTTCCAATATTATAAACAAACAATTCTTATACAACACTTTCAACATCTATAAAATTGAACGACAAATTAATTACCTGAAAATGTCTGTTTTGAATCTAGAAATAAAAAATACTTTTATCTACATAAATTACTTGAAATCACAACTGGATAACATAATCAATACACTTTCCAATACTTTGAACAAAGACCTCTTAAATCAATTTTTAGCTTTTGAAAACTATAAATTTAACAAACATTTTAATACTACTAAAGAAAAACATATTAAAAAAACTAAAACTTTAATTCAAAAAAGAGATGACAACTATCCCTTCAAAATCTCTAAATCTTGTACAGATAAGTGGTTAGTTAACAAAACTGATATTTACATTCCAGAAAATGTTAAATATATTCTAGCATTAAGTCCAAAATTTGCATACTCTCCTCAGAAATACAGTAAAACAGATTTCATAAAAATTCTAAGTAATATTGAATACAACATTAGAAACATTGAAACAAACAAACAGAATAACATTAGATCAAAACTATGTGACAGACTGGTAAAACATATAAAGAAAGTAAATAATAAATTTCAAAACTTTCATTTAAAGAAACTCCACAAAGACATTTTAGAAACTAAAGCTTTCATTAAATCTAATAATATTATAGTTTGCCCAGCCGATAAGGGTAATATCACAGTCATTCTTGACAAAGAATTTTACAACAATTCCGTCCTTAACCTACTTAAAGATGATACAACATATAATATTTTAACAGAAGATCCCACACAACGTTTTTCTAGAATAGCTTTTAAATTAATCAATGATCTGAAAAACAAAAAACTAATTTCTGAGAATTTTGCTTTTAACCTAAAAATACAACACCCTATCTCCCCTAAGATGTACTGTCTTCCAAAAATACACAAACCTGAATGCTCTTTCAGACCGATTGTCTCCTACATTGGCTCTCCTTTTTACAATATTTCGAAACTCATTTCTGATGTCCTAAAAAATGTTACAATCAATTCTCCCTATTATGTCAAGAATTCGTACCAATTTGTGAATTTAATTAATAACCGCAACATCCCTGAAAATCACTTATTTCTAAGCTTAGATGTGGTCAACCTTTTCACATGTGTCCCACATGAATTAATCCTAAACTCAATCGATAAACGTTGGCACACAATTTGTAACTTTACTGACTTTCCGAAAACAGTCTTCACTCATATTATCAACACTATTTTAAATTACTCCTATTTCCATTGCCAAGACAACTTTTATTCTCAAATTAAAGGCGCAGCTATGGGATGTCCCTTATCTCCCGGAATCATCGACTTAGTTTTACAAACACTAGAAATTTCCGTTTTCTCAACTTTAAAATTTCAAATTAACTTTTATATTAGATATGTAGATGACACTTTTTTTATCATTAACAAAAATCATATAAACACAGTACTAGATCTCTTCAATAATTTTAACAATAATATAATTTTCACACATGAACTACAAAATAACAACAGACTTAATTTCTTGGATGTATCCGTTTACAACACTAATAACTTTATTCGAACAAATTGGTATAGAAAAACTACATGGTCTGGTAGATACTTACACTATTCCTCATACTGTCCCAGAAACTATAAGATAAACACTATTATTTCCCTTACAGACCATGCTATTTTGTTGTCTCACCAAACTTTCCATCCACAAAATTTATCCCTAGTAAAAATAACTCTAATTGAAAATGGTTACCCAAAAAATCTCATTCATTCAGTTATTCAAAAAAGACGAACTTTCTTAAAAACACAAATTAATTCTCCCAATACCAGTACTAACATCAAAAACACCAATCTTATTTACTGCAGCATACCATACGTTGAAGATTTATATTATTATTTTGCCAAAATTTTGTTAGAAGAAAACATTTTAGTATCAGGCTCATCCTTACACTCCTTCAACCAATTCTTTACGAACATTAAATCCCCTACCCCATCCAATCTCAATACTAATGTAGTATATTCTGTTTCTTGTAATGACTGTGCTTTTCAATATATTGGACAAACCTCCCAATATGTACACAAGAGAATGAGACAACATGAACTAAGTGTGGTCCACCATAAACAAAAAAATTTCAAAAGTACCCTAGTACAACACTCTATAGAAAACGCCCATTCATTTAATTTCACTCCAAAGATTTTATATCATGAAAGTTGCATCTTTAGAAGGTTATTTGCGGAGAGTTGTCTCATTCTCATAAATGTTTCTAACAGTGTCAACATTAGATCAGATCACAACCTATTACATGATTCATATTTAAATTTTTTACACTTTTTGACAAACAATTAATATCGACTTCCCTTTAAGATCAACAATTTAAGTATTCACACCCTAACATATAAAAACACACACATACAATCTCACATCTCTCGTTCAAGTGTTTACACGTGTTACAAAGGACACACCAGTTTCAATTAGTTAATTTTCGAAAGCCAATCGAACAACATCCAGAGAACAATATTATTTGTGTTTTCAAATAATAATTTTAAAAAAGACAAATCTTTTAGTAATTTTGATTTACAAAATCTAATTATTCGGCGGAAAATTAACTCACAAATTCATTTTTGTTAAAAAAGCTTGTTTAGTGAAAAAGTGCTAACAAATATTCAAACATACAGGTAATTAATTCAACTTTGTCATTAACCTTTTCTTAAAAAATTTCCATAACTTTCAAAAAAATTTTCTATTATGTTTAATATCCTGTTCTGATAATCCACTCATTTATTTTTATCATTTTTATCATTTTCATTTTGAACATATTATCATATTTCTGTACATTATTATATTTTTTTGCAATTAATTCATTATTTAAGAAAAATCTATTTTCTTTTCCTAAACATATTGTTTGCTAAAATCTCATCAAGATCATGTTTCTTGACAGATGTCCTGAAGATGGAACGTACCTAGTTCCGAAACGTCGACAATAAACAAATAATTAAATAAAGAAATTGTTTTTTTAAAAACTTTTCTTGTTTTTTATTTTGTATTATTTTTGGATTCTTGTTCGAAACTCTACAAAATATACACAAATCCAAGACTCTACCATTCAATATATATATATATATATATATATATATATATATATATATATATATATATATATTTGCGAAGTTATTGGATGTCTTTAGAATTAGAGATAAACAATGTTGGTATATTTACACTATTAACTTTTTGTCCTCGTATGTAAGCTACCATCCACCACTGATTTATGATTATGCATTCAAAAATTACAAAGCATTACTTTTATACGAAAACATATTACTAGTTAAGTTTTTCTTTGTTGTAATTTATTTTTGTTAATCAAGACTTTAATGTCTTATACTAGTTAAGTGTATTTATATCAAAAGTTTACAAAACAATTGCTTATTATTGTTTATACATCAAAAACTTGCATGTTATGTATTCTTGCTGCTCTTTACATGAATATTGATTCCAGTTATACGATACCCATATCTAAATTTACTTAGAGCGTTAAGGACAGCTATTGAGAAATTTTCCAACGTAATCGTTGTTGAGTGATTTTGGAAAATATATTTAACTAATACTGATGATATAATTTTTTAATTAAATTTATACACATAAATAATGCCAATAATAAACTAGTGGGGTGGGTGGCATCGTGCCTTAAGGCAAATTGCTGGAACTTCCCGTACCGTAACGAAATGTTCGAGGAATACTGAATGTTTTCAAATAGATTATTATAAATATTGTAACATTGTCTAATATCTATAAGAATTATATAAACTGAATTGCAAAGTTGAAATTATTTGTTTCAACAAAAAACTAAAAAAAAAAAAAAATGGAACAAAAATTTTTTTTTCCAAAATCAATTATTTTGTTAAGACAAGCAGAAAGTTTTTTGAATCATTCAAATCGGACGCTTAGTTCTCTCAAAAACTGCCATTTTTTACATATTTAGCTCCGTATCTTCGAAATGGCTGAGCCTGCCTTTGCCAAAAACTAATAAACACTTCTCCCAATCATTACTAATTGAATGTTTTTTAGATCATTAAAATCGGATACTCCGTTCTCTCAAAAATTTGATTTCTATTTTCCGCACTCTTTGCTCCGTATCTCCGAAATGGCTGGACCTGCCTTTGCCAAAAACTAATCAGCTCTTTTCCCTATCAATAGGAATTGAATGTTTTTTGAACCATTCAAATCGGTTGATCCGTGCGCCCTAAAACGTGACTGGAAATTTGTATCCACACATACATACACACACACACACATACACACACAAACACACATCCATTTTTTCTGAGGTATGCCAAAATGTTCAGAAACCTTCAAAATGTCGAGAAATGTAAAAATTTTCAATTCCGATTTTCGGCCCATTACAATAACTTACCCTACGGGAAGTTAAAAAATAATTTTAGGCAAAAATTAGATAAAAAAATATAATAGATATCTACAAACTGATTTTACGATATTATTCTTGTGAGAATTTGTAAGAACAATTGTAATATTGTTTAAGGATTGAATTAAATTTTTATATAGATATAAATGTAAAAATCGTACCAAACAGAATTAATACTTCTAAACTAAAACTGCTGCTCCGATCTTTACGAAAAACTGAGCAGGGTGGACTAGCTAACTGATAGTTGTCGAAAAGTGAAGAAAAATTATAGTATTATATAAAGTGCAAAATTGAATTAGATTTTTATATAGTCATAAATGTAACAATGATACCGAGCAGAAAAAGAAATACTAAGCTGGATCTGCTCCTCTGTGCTTTATCAAATACTGATCTGAGTGGATATCGAACTGGTATGTTTCGAATAGTGAAAAAAATATTGCACTTGAGTACCAAAATAAAATTTTTGGCCGAAAGCTGGTGAAACTAATAATCTGAAGTTTTTAACTTTCATCAAATGGCTTTCAAATGTTAGAAACCGCTGATTTGAGGATCATCACGACGACAAAAGATCAAAGTATGGCTTGCATCTACATATAAAATTTCTCTATAAAAACACCGAATAAAATATAACTAGCGAACATGTTTTCAGACGAATATGCATCGATCAAGTCAGTTTGACATCTGGAGATAACAAAACATAATATAGTTATAATATAATTATATTAAATAAATCTTTTTGAAAATATTTTTGAACTAATAATGTAATATATTTTTATATCAGTTGGAATATTTTATAAATAAATGGTAAACAGTGATACAACTGTTGGATCATTAACGCCAATAAAATTTCAAATAGATGGGTCATTGCGGTCAAATTTATGGTATTTACTAACTAGCATTTCCACAAATATAAATAAAAATGTTCACTTCAGAATGTTCATATATAAGCATAAAAGGACATTCACATCGCAACAAGCTTTGTCACCTGCTCTTCAACAATAATATTCCAAACAACATTTTAAGCTTTTTTTTTATTAATGGATTTCGCGGGAAAAGCGCAAGCTCAAAAGTGATTGAATTTTTAACATTTCCATACATTTTTCCTTCTGTTCGATGCGCTAGTGGGTAATACAATCCCCGCGACGGCTAAAGTAGATTGCAACAGTAGTGAGTCGAAGATATATGGGAAATTGTAACAACTCGAACATAAATTAGATTGAGTTTGTATTTGCTGGAACGGTTTCAATTGCAAAATATACATCAATACAATAATGATAAATATTTATTATTAAATCAACTTGCAGTCGTAGATATTATATTGTATTTTTGTTTGAAGCGCTTTGTTTGTTATTTGTAATGCAAGATGACTATGTACTAGTGAATAATGAAGGTTATATTTTTTATTTACAGGACAGTTCTAAAAAATATAGCACTGCTTTGATCTTAGTGAAGTTAAATAAATAATATAAAATAGAGTAGGGCGGGACAAAAAGGTTCATTTTGACTTTAAGCAATTATATTGTGAAAACCAAAACAATTATACCACTACAAATCAAGCAAGAAACTACTTGACTATATCGATCAACATATCAAGCAAGGAACTACTTGACTATATTCATTGAAACTACCGTCTTATTCATCATTGTAGGAATGTGTTTTATTGCAATTTTTCAATTTGAAACCTGAAACTTTTCACCTCATAGGCGGGGTATATTGAGACGCCCAGTGGCAATGTCTTATTTTAATTTTATAAGAATTTTACAAAATATTAATATAACATATAAATTACATGGAAGCATTACATTAAAGAAATAACACTGTAAATAACCTTGATCTAGTACTTTGTTAGAAATATTTCTCAGCAGAGTTGGAATAACTATATATTTAATCTATCTCTTGCAGAATTGTTTTTTTTAACTTATGTGAATATTTTATGTACTTATTTATATTATTTACACCCGTGATAAAGCTTCAGTTAGTTCTTTTTACTCCATCCAGGTGCAATGTAACTTTAAATTAACAATACATTTTAGAAAACTATTAAATAACGACACTTGAATACTTAAATTATTTTAAGTTCTTTTAAACTAAGCAACAGTGCCTCCCACCACAAAAACTAATACCAAAAGAAAATAATTTTGTTATGAAAACATTGTCATTTTTTTTTGATAGCAACGTCGTGATAATTAAGATGATGACTGATATACATTTTTGTCCTCTCTTTCCAAATGTGTTCAAAAATTCTTAACTTTACTGATTTTTGAGATATTGGTGGTAGTCTTTTCTACCCGCGAACTTTTAAGCCCCACTCTAGCCTATGAAAAATTTATTAATAGACAAAAATGTAAATTTAATATTTATTATTATCAATCTAGTTTGAAATACATGACTTCTTCACCAGAGAAATTACAAGAGGTGTTAGGAAAAATGAACGAAGAATAAAAATTGAAGTACATCACATTAAATATCTACATGATAGAAATAAATTTATAAAATTAGTATAAAGCAATAATTGATATAGTAGTATTCTAATATTGTCTAGGATTATAATTTTCAAAACTGTGTCAAACAATCATCAATATTGACAGATGACAATCTAAGTAGTAATATATAAAAATATGATTGGCTTACCAATTAATTTTTATCTTTTATTAAAACTAAAGCGATTTTTTTCAGATACTATTTTAAAATTATTTCAAAGTAAAAATGTGATTAAACATTATCATCTTCTAATCAGGTTGAATCATTTCACTATAAATATGTATAGCAAGACTAAACGACAACCATTTGTGAACGACGACCAAAATTAGTTTTTCACACAATTGTATGTTTCACATTCCTTTTTTAGCAAAACATGAACGTTTTATATTTATAAACGAAAAATATTTAACAATTTAAAATTGTTTAAATAGTTATCCTGACTAATGAAAAAAATCACACTTGGTGCTAGTTGAAACAAAACATTGGGATTAGTTGTAACATAGAAAAATGGTATTGTCTGGTATGTAGTCAAGCTCATACATATATCGGTGATAAAGGGTTGCATGAAATGTGAAGTTTGTATATTTAACTATACATATTTTATTTATATTAATTGTAGTTTACGTCCATCTATGATAATTTCTGTTAATATTTAATTTGATTAATTTATTTCAAAAATATGTATTGTTTTATTAGAAACGAAGAAAATATAAATGACCTTTACGACTTGGTATGATAGTTGTTAGAACTATCTAACTAACGCCAGTGCCCATATATAGAAGCCAGTTGTAACACCGCACTTTTTCTAGATTATGATGAGTTGCGATTCATTGAAAAATAGTTTTTTAATTATTTTTACTTGATATTGTAGGTTACCAGTTACAGCATCTAGTCAGTATTATTACGTAGAAACACAATCAGTGTTTTAATCACGATTGGTGTAATATATTGAATGCTAAAAGCATTTATACAATAGAATACAGATGAATTACTGCGAATTATGTTACAGGAACTACAGTTACCAACTAGTGATGCGTGGCATCGAGCCTTAAGACAAATTTTAAATTTTTTAAACACTTTTGAAAATTTTTAAAACATTTAAAAAATTTGAATATTGAAAAAAATGCCTTCTGATATTTGTTGAGAACTGCACTGATATTTGTTGAGAACTACAATTTTGAAAAAAAATGTAGACATTGAAATTTTGTGAAAGTTTTGATTCTCATTCATATGAGTTGACTCAA